>NC_137818.1:4076186-4281186 GCF_963921795.1 Nannobrachium achirus | reverse complement strand
GCCTGACGTAGCCGGAGGAATCTGACATGGCATAGAAACATTGTTTAGCATCGCTGGTCGCGTTACCAGTTAGAATAAAATGGACATTACGACTATTATACCAAATGAAACAAAACAATTCTAACAAAACACATTTGAAACTAGGGGAATCATTTTGGAGGTGCACAGTGCACTAGTGGAGGTGCACAGTATTCAAGTTGTTAAAATGGTATCAACTCTCTTACTGCCATGAACGAGCTCGCTCGTCCGTTCATTCAAGTAGCGCACGGCCATTAACGAGCGGCCGTTCGTTCGTTCTTTACCTTGTCTGAGCACTGTGAGCAGATGAGGGGTGGTCCCTGCACTGTGAGCAGATGAGGGGTGGTCCCTGCACTGTGAGCAGATGAGGGGTGGTCCCTGCACTGTGAGCAGATGAGGGGTGGTCCCTGTCTGAGCACTGTGAGCAGATGAGGGGGGGGTCCCTGCACTGTGAGCAGATGAGGGGGGGTCCCTGCACTGTGAGCAGATGAGGGGGGGTCCCTGCACTGTGAGCAGATGAGGGGTGGTCCCTGCACTGTGAGCAGATGAGGGGTGGTCCCTGCACTGTGAGCAGATGAGGGGTGGTCCCTGCACTGTGAGCAGATGAGGGGTGGTCCCTGCACTGTGAGCAGATGAGGGGGGGTCCCTGCACTGTGAGCAGATGAGGGGGGGTCCCTGCACTGTGAGCAGATGAGGGGTGGTCCCTGCACTGTGAGCAGATGAGGGGGGGTCCCTGCACTGTGAGCAGATGAGGGGTGGTCCCTGCACTGTGAGCAGATGAGGGGTGGTCCCTGCACTGTGAGCAGATGAGGGGTGGTCCCTGCACTGTGAGCAGATGAGGGGTGGTCCCTGCACTGTGAGCAGATGAGGGGGGGTCCCTGCACTGTGAGCAGATGAGGGGTGGTCCCTGCACTGTGAGCAGATGAGGGGTGGTCCCTGCACTGTGAGCAGATGAGGGGTGGTCCCTGCACTGTGAGCAGATGAGGGGGGGTCCCTGCACTGTGAGCAGATGAGGGGGGGTCCCTGCACTGTGAGCAGATGAGGGGGGGTCCCTGCACTGTGAGCAGATGAGGGGGGGTCCCTGCACTGTGAGCAGATGAGGGGGGGTCCCTGCACTGTGAGCAGATGAGGGGGGGTCCCTGCACTGTGAGCAGATGAGGGGGGGTCCCTGCACTGTGAGCAGATGAGGGGGGGTCCCTGCACTGTGAGCAGATGAGGGGGGGTCCCTGCACTGTGAGCAGATGAGGGGGGGTCCCTGCACTGTGAGCAGATGAGGGGGGGTCCCTGCACTGTGAGCAGATGAGGGGGGGTCCCTGCACTGTGAGCAGATGAGGGGGGGTCCCTGCACTGTGAGCAGATGAGGGGGGGTCCCTGCACTGTGAGCAGATGAGGGGGGGTCCCTGCACTGTGAGCAGATGAGGGGGGGTCCCTGCACTGTGAGCAGATGAGGGGGGGTCCCTGCACTGTGAGCAGATGAGGGGGGGTCCCTGCACTGTGAGCAGATGAGGGGGGGTCCCTGCACTGTGAGCAGATGAGGGGTGGCGCTGGTGTCTACAGTAAGGCTGGGCAATATATCGAAAAATTATCTTTATCGAGGTATCAACATGCGAGGTATACTGTACATATACTGTACATATCGACGAAGACATCTTGAAATGAGATATTGGTGTATGTGTCAAACTAATTAACAGACACACTATGCATGCACGTAGCACATGCAAAAAAGCAGTCCATCTGTAACCAGGTGTGGTTGTTTCAATAAAACCATTGTTGGAAAATGGAAATAAGGCATTTAATGTATTTATTCCATGTGTGCTGTGCAGTATGCATGCATGGATGTTATTCATTATCTGGGTTAGGCAGGCAGTGGACCTAAAGCAGAAAAACATTAAAAACTATATAATGCAATTGTTTTTACTAATATCGTGAGTGATATTGATATCGAGGTATTCAACAATGCTATCGAATATCGAAGGTTTTCCTAACATCACCCAGCCTTAGTCTACAGTAGAAACAGCTCCCGTAACGTCTCAAATCTCCACCACACATGAACAACAATGGAGGCAGAATCACTTTTCTGGTGGTTTTCTATGCCTGGATCTAGTTTCTCCATTTCTATGCTCTAATCTACTGGTGAGAGCGAGGGACATTTGCGAGCCTCGTTCATTGCAAATGGCTGCCCCTTGCAGTCAGTTTTCCTCGATGACAGATACGCCTGTATTTTACAAAAGATTGCGTTTGGAAATAATGGATGGATATTTTTCTATAAAATCGCAAAGGTAAGCTACTTTGATGGCACTTTGAGGCATCCTAACGTGGCAGTAAGAGAGGTAATTAACCTAATCCCAGGCTAGTAGCCACTAGAGAAATCACTCGACTTCCCCATATCAGCCACTAGAGGTCAGTCTTAGAACAACAGGAAAGGACAGGAGAGCATGGCAGATAAATCCACTATGTTTGTGCATAATGCAAATGACTAACTTCTACACACACGAGCACAAGTCCACAGTTCTTGGTGGGGCCATGCACATGAAATCATTTTCACCAATACTTCAAACAGACTTCTTCCACTACTTCTTCCACTATAGTATGTTTCAACAAAAGGCATTTTGTTTACTGTTTATTTTTTTATATTTCTTAGATCGATTTGTTTGTTTGTTTTTAAAATGTCTACATTTTAAAAATATACAGCCTATAAAATAATATTTTGAAATACATATATATATGTTTAAATGTAGGTACAGTAAATTGGTGTGTGTGTATGTGGGGGTGCAAATGTGTGTGTGTGTGTGTGTGTGTGTGTGTGTGTGTGTGTGTGTGTGTGTGTGTGTGTGTGTGTGTGTGTGTGTGTCTTCCTGTGTGTGTGTGTGTGTGTGTGTGTGTGTGCGTGCATGCGTGCGTGCGTGCGTGTGCATGTGTGTGTGTGTGTGTGTGTGTGTGTGTGTGTGTGTGTCTTCCTGTGTGTGTGTGTGTGTGTGTGTGTGTGTGTGTGCGTGCATGCGTGCGTGCGTGCGTGCGTGCGTGCGTGCGTGCGTGCGTGCGTGCGTGCGTGCGTGCGTGCGTGTGTGTGTGTGTGTGTGTGTCAGACCTACTCTTCTTGTAGAACACGGTTTTCTTGTTGAAGAGTCTTTTCCCAGAGGGTCGAAGGTTAAAGGGTCGAAGGTCACAGTCACAGCCCTCTGACCTCCGCTGGTACAGCTGAGACTTGATGCTGATTGGCCGCGGCCGGCTGACCACGCCTCCCCTCTTGAGGCTGACCACACCCCCCCTCCTGGGGGTCTTGGCTCCTCCCCCTTCGTTCTTACACTTGAAGAGACGCAACTTCCCCGAAGAGTCTTCTACACACTGCCACTTCTACACACACACACACACACACACACACACACACACACACACACACACACACACACACACACACACACACACACACACACACACACACACACACACACACACACACACACACACACACACACACACACACACAATGTAAGGAATTTAGCAGACGTTCCTATCCAGAGCGACTGACAAATAAATACATAAGGTATAAACACATAAACAGAACAGAACAAAAATTGTGAAGATATGTGCAAATCTTTGAATATATATTATATTTGTGAAAACAAAATTCCTCAAATCTTTGCTTGTTCCCTGGAAGTCTGTAGTGTGTAGTAACATATAGTTTACCTGTCCAGCCTGTTGACAGGGGGTCTATGTGTAGTGTGCAGTAAGGTACTCTACCTGTCCAGCCTGTTGACAGGGAGTCTATGTGTAGTGTGCAGTAAGGTACTCTACCTGTCCAGTCTGTTGACAGGGGGTCTATGTGTAGTGTGCAGTAAGGTACTCTACCTGTCCAGTCTGTTGACAGGGGGTCTATGTGTAGTGTGCAGTAAGGTACTCTACCTGTCCAGTCTGTTGACAGGGGGTCTATGTGTAGTGTGCAGTAAGGTACTCTACCTGTCCAGTCTGTTGACAGGGGGTCTATGTGTAGTGTGCAGTAAGGTACTCTACCTGTCCAGTCTGTTGACAGGGGGTCTATGTGTAGTGTGCAGTAAGGTACTCTACCTGTCCAGTCTGTTGACAGGGGGTCTATGTGTAGTGTGCAGTAAGGTACTCTACCTGTCCAGTCTGTTGACAGGGGGTCTATGTGTAGTGTGCAGTAAGGTACTCTACCTGTCCAGTCTGTTGACAGGGGGTCTATGTGTAGTGTGCAGTAAGGTACTCTACCTGTCCAGTCTGTTGACAGGGGGTCTATGTGTAGTGTACAGTAAGGTACTCTACCTGTCCAGTCTGTTGACAGGGGGTCTATGTGTAGTGTGCAGTAAGGTACTCTACCTGTCCAGTCTGTTGACAGGGGGTCTATGTGTAGTGTACAGTAAGGTACTCTACCTGTCCAGCCTGTTGACAGGGGGTCTATGTGTAGTGTACAGTAAGGTACTCTACCTGTCCAGCCTGTTGACAGGGGGTCTATGTGTAGTGTGCAGTAAGGTACTCTACCCGTCTAGTCTGTTGACAGGGGGTCTATGTGTAGTGTGCAGTAAGGTACTCTACCTGTCCAGCATGTTGACAGGGGGTCTATGTGTAGTGTGCAGTAAGGTACTCTACCTGTCCAGCCTGTTGACAGGGGGTCTATGTGTAGTGTACAGTAAGGTACTCTACCTGTCCAGCCTGTTGACAGGGGGTCTATGTGTAGTGTGCAGTAAGGTGGTGTACAGTATGCAGTAAGGTACTCTACCTGTCCAGTCTGTTGACATGGTGTCTGGTACTCTGCTTGCTGACACAGGTCTTTCACTCGTTGGTATTTGGGCAGGAAGTTCTCCTCCTGAGACACTTCCTTCCCCGCCGCCTCGCGGTGGAGCTGGTGGAGCAACTTCCTGTCGAATCAACCAATCAAAAGGTTTGAACATAAAGCATCATAGTAGAGTTCAGAGTAGAGCCCAAGACAACAACAAAACATGTCCTGCAATCTCTGGTTTACTTCCCGTATCTGCGTGAATCAGGCTTTTTAGGAGACGGGAAGCAGATCAGAGTCTTTTCATTCCAATGGCAGAGTGAACGTGAACACAGCTTCTGAACCATTCTTTAGCTCCATGGTCACTGAACTAAATATTGGACCCCATCGTCACAAGCCACACAATCTTAACAAGATTTTCATACTAAAATGGCTTTTACCAGAGAGACATGTCAGGAGAAAATCTACTTTATTATCGACCTTTCTCTGTCCCAGCAACACTCTCGCGGGATCTAGCACCAGTAAACATTGGACTTTCATGAGATCAGACGGCCCCACTTAGCGGCTTCAAAGGGAATGTTCTACAATATCTGTAATAATATCTTTGCTAGAGCATCGGGGAGGGATCCCGTAACCTTGCGGGAGCATTTTATAAATTGGTGCCTGCGGGCAGGAATTGGCCGTAAAAAACATGCACCATCCCGCGATGAACCTGATCATGCAGAGTAGCGCACCTGAAGCATGTTTGTGGCCATGCTTGACCTGGAACGGTCACTTTAGATTTGAACCGCTTCAACCATTATTTTATGCTTTAACTATTAAAAAATAGCAGATCTACAAGCTCACAGTGCTGCGAGCTTGTAGATCTGCTATTTTTGAAAAAACGTGAGAATTTGTGCAGGCCTTCTTCTAAATCAGCAGTTCTCAAACTATTTCATGTCAAGGACCCCCAGAATTACATGTATTTGGCCGTGGACCCCATCTCAAAATATGTTGTTCCAGGGACCCTCCCAGAAGCAGAGATTTGAGTTACAAAAGTTTGCTTTTGAAAAATATATATTCAAAGATGTGCACAATTTTTCAAAAATAGCAGATCTACAAGCTCGCAGCGTGGCACTCGGTGCCACGTTGTGAGCTTGTATATCTGCTTTTTAAAATAGTTTATCTTATGGTTAAATGGAGAACACAATTTCAAAACGTTGTTCCTGACAGGTATGAGCATAAAGCATCTATTTAATAAATGTCAAGCAGACAGTAAGCCCAACCCTGCTGACAGTAATGTAACTCTGACCGTGGTGCTGTAATGGCCGTATCTCTGTCTCTCTCCAGCATGTAAACATGATTATTAGCCAAGCTGTTAGGCCTGTGACAAGCCTGCTGTCATTACATGTAATGGCAGGACCAGCACGCACGGCTGTACCGTATATTTATAGCTCCTGTAATTCATTACAGAATACATGCACCACAAATGTGTTGCTGACAGGATGAGTTCTCTGGATATTCTACTGCTAGACTGATGATAGGTTCTTGGATCCCATAGATTACTATTGCTATGCATTTGATTTATTACAGTGTGCTGTCCTTGCTTGCTGTACATCGCTCTGGATTAAGTTTACTAAATGCCAACATTTTAAACTGTAAACAGTTTAAGACGAAGGATAGGCTACTTAAGTATTCGTGTCAGCTGTAATTGTGTGCATGAGCAGTGCAAGTTCTCTCTCAACTCTCACATAAAAAACACAAAACCCATGAAGCCAGTGTTATGTCATGTTAATGTGTATTTTCAAACATTTAACACCTTTCACTTTGTACTTTGTCTGCTCTCTACACCAAACTATTCGCTGAAAATATCCCATCTAAAGCTCATATTTTTGGCTTATGTTCAACCCAGAATGAGGGAGGCTAAGGTTCAAATGGTTCATGTAAAAAAGGGGTAAAAAAAAAAGGTTCCTATCACACAATGATTTGGAGGACCCCGTGTAGTAACTCTGAGGACTCCCTAGGGGTCCCGGACCCCCTGTTGAAGACCCCTGCTCTACAGTTATGATAGTATTATGTATACAGTATGTACAGTATGTATACAGTATGTACAGTATGTATACAGTATGTATACAGTATGTACAGTATGTATACAGTATGTACAGTACAGTACGCACCCTCTCTCCACCAGGAATGAGTCTCTCCATACTTTTTTCTTCTTGTTGACTTGGAACCTGAAAACAACAATAAAACATTATGGGTGTCAATACCGTAGTTATTCAAACTAATCAATCAATCATTTCCATGATTACAGGATAGACAGATTTAAACAAAATTTTCAACAACAAAGATTATTGTTTCAAATATATTAGCTTAGTTTTCATTAAATGTTTTGACACTGCTCTCTCTGTGCAACAAAGTATAAAATAGGTCTTGAATGGCTAATCAGACTAATCGATTTATCTATTATTTAAAAAAAACTTCTAAAACTGTTGGGATAGTGTAAGCGAACCATATCTAATCTAAGATCCATCATTGTGCATGCGTGTGCGCGTCTGTGCGTGCATACGTGCAGGGTACAACTGGCTGACGGCCGGACTACAGCAGACTTTTCAAAGTGTGTGCGTAAGCAGCATATCATCACGCATGCATGCTGTGATTACTTTTAGGCAGAGCAAACACATATTAGTTATTATGATGATGATGATGATCGGCTTGGTGCTTCTTTTATTTTCACCGTGGTGCCCTACGCACAGTGCGTGTGCATAGTGGCGGCCCTGCATATGTGTGTGCGTGTGTGTGTGTGTGTGTGTGTGTGTGTGTGTGTGTGTGTGTGCGTGCGTGTGTGCGTGTGTGTGTGTGTGTGTGTGCGTGTGTGTGTGTGTGCTGACCTGTTGGCAGGTGTCTCGGTCTCCAGTAGGGGCAGTATTGAGCGTCCGTCCATGTCAGCAGGAGTGTCCAGACCAGCGATGTCCAGGATGGTGGGGGCCAGGTCGATGTTTAGGACCATGTGGGGGTTACTGGGGGGGCACACACACACACACACACACACACACACACACACACACACACACACACACACACACACACACACACACACACACACACACACACACACACACACACACACACACACACACACACACACACACACACACACACACACACACACACACGTTAACCTTTCCCACAAACTCAAACAGTGAAGCTTTCCTCTTCTTTCCACTCTCCTCCTCTCTCCTCTGCTATGCTCTTATTTTATTATTTTATTTCACCTCATTGAGATCAGAAATCTCTTTTACTCAAGAGACCTGGCCGTGGTAGCAGCCATATAAAACAACACAAATCAAAACTCATTAAAAATGCAACATAATAGGCCACAAACATACATGAACATAAAGAAAGCTATTCAACCATAATGGCCTCCAGAGCATGTGAGCGGAGCGGAGCGGGCCGTTTTTGACGTGAGCGTGAGCAAGCAACTTTTCAAATGGGTCTGAGCGGCTTTGGAGCGAGGATTTTCATCCGCTCCGTGGAGCGGCGACCTCCTCCGCTCCAAGCCGACCCTGTTGGGGCCGCGCGCCGCATGTTTCCAACAAAACAGAGCCGTGCAGTACTAGCAGTGAAGCCATGTTGGCACCGCGGAGAGGAGAACAGACAGAGAATTCCCTTTATCACGATTTCACTCAAGTCAAATGTATTTATATCATCTACACACGTAGTCTATGTTTATAATAAATAGCCTACCTTGTGTCAGTTAAGTTATATATCACCAACCAGTCAACGGATAAGATTTGAAAATCAAGTCGCCTCCCTCTCTCGGTTGTGGTGATTAATCAATAACCAACTGGATTTAAAATTGCCCGTCTTATTAAAAAATACAATGCCTTAGATGGCGTCTTTTGTAACAGTGAAGGCAGCTCTCCATCAAGCTGAGGCTCACGTTACCGCAGGCATTTGTGTTGGGAACACTTGTTGTGGCAAAGCAAAGGAGGAAGTGTTTCGCATATGGAAGCAAAATCCTTTTTTTATTTTGGCTGCTGACTCTGATTGACGACGCTGAGCGGAGCGTGGAGCGCGCGCGGAGCGAGAAATGCGAAAATCAAGGTGAGCAATGGAGCGGAGCGGCCCGGTGGCCGACCAGAGCAACGAGCGAGCGGGACAAGAACCCTCTGGAGCGCGGAGTGGCTATCGTTCCCGCTCCGCTCACATGCTCTGATGGCCTCTGAAGAAAAACAATGAAATCCCCTCCACAACTTCTCCTCTCCTCATAGTCATAGTTCTACTGGCCAGGACCAAGTGTGGAGGGGTCACAGGTGCAGCGCTCAGCTGTAGCAGCTGGTGAGAAGGAGGAGAGGAACAACCCCACAGTACTGGAGGTCTCTATGCAGCTGTGTCACCTCAGGACCCCAGGAGGGACCACCCAATACCTCCCCAGAGGGACCACCCAATACCTCCCCAGAGGAGGGACCACCCAATACCTCCCCTGAGGTTTATTATCACATTTAGAGCCCCTCATTTGTGGAACCGTCCAGATGCTTCACTTAAGTCATCACTCTCCTTACCAATATTTAAGAAACATCTAAATAAATATCTTATTTCTTCCTTACTGTAGGCCACATGATGTAGTTTACTGATGTCTTATCTTTCCTAATGTTTTCTTTTCTCTTTCTCTTGTTGTTTTTTGCCTATTTCCTTTTGTGCAGTTTCTGTGTTTTTATTTCTTTGTTGTACAGCTGCTCCCCTTGTTGTATTTTATTGCATTGAACTTTTAAATCTCTTAATTAATGACCTCTTCCAATAAGAAAAGGATTCCACATAAGCCTGATGGCTTCTTCCTCTTCCTTTCCTCGCACTGTATTTTGTTTCCATGATATGTATTGTTACATTTTATAATGATGTGCTATTAAACTAAAGCAGCCTCTTGCTGCTTATCCACAACTTTCCAACATCCCATCATGCATTGCGCAGAATGTGCAGGCAGCTTCCGGCGCCGCAGCGGAGAGTGATCTACAAGCTCACAACGGTTGTATCTGCAACGCGACGTGAGCTTGTATGTCTGCTGTTAACCGGAAGTGTCCCGCAAATAATGCTACAGTAAATTCCCACGGAAACAGGTGGATAGAGCAGGAGGAGGAGATGGCAGTGATTTGACCACCATTGCCGACCCTGCCATCAGGAGGGTGTAGTAGCGATTCAGAGTCCAAACACCTGATGATCGATGGTTACCGCCTGAAGACATCAACTCCTCCTGGCCAAGGCTACGTTCACCAAACATGAATGGAGGAGAAGCATCTTTAGATGTGATTATAATCATAGATGTTCTTACACACTGCCTTGTTCAACGTTAGGGCCTCTGATGTAGAAAGGAACTCTGATGTCAAACTCATATGGCATGGACTTCCCTAGAGAGAGAGAGAGAGACACAGACACACATATTTATGTGATTAAACACGCGATAATTTCAAATAATTAATTACAAACCATCTTAGAAGTCCCAGCCCTAAATATTAGTATTTTCATCATTATTATTGTGTAGAAAACGTACTAAACTAATATTTTCTCTGGCGGTTATGTTCACAGTTGAGCGGGTATCTGTGGGGTGAAAGCGGGCGTACCTTTAACCAGTCCAAACTGTCCGATGTGATATCCATGATCTGCTGTGTAGATGATGTAGGTGTTGTCCAGCTCCCCGGTCTGCACCAGCATCTGGTACAACTACACACACACACACACACACACACACACACACACACACACACACACACACACACACACACACACACACACACACACACACACACACACACACACACACACACACACACACACACACACACACACACACACACACACACACACACTAATTACATTCACATGATGAAGTGGCGGTTTCTCTCTACATGGTCAAAAACAAACGGCTCAAATCAAACCAGCCACCGAGGCACCAGGACATCATTTAATAACGATCTATTATCTTACTACTATAATTCGAGAGGGTCCCCCAATTTGCTGTGCCAGGATGGCAAAAACATTTTTGGAGGACATGCTTCACGTGACATCACAATATCGCCATGTTTCACTTGACATAATATCTCCTTATTATCAGTAAGACGCCCTAAGGGCGAGAATGCTTCATGTGATGTCACAATATCTCCAGGGCATGGCCACGTTATAGGCTACCTTCAATAGACTAAATGATGAATGAGCTAACGTTTTCAAGGTTTCAAGTCAAGGTTTTCCTTGTGGATCATTACAAGGGCATTACTGACAACATTGTTCACACGGATGATTATCCATCCTACTTTATCATTTTAACACAGAATTGGCCAACATTCGTTATTTCTGATTTTACCAAACCGCGTTATTCATTATATGTTTTCCTTTTTTTTTTTATACTTGAGGAACATGTGAGGCTTCCCTTCCTATATAAACCCATTGTAAATTCATCACTGGAGCAGCGATCTGTAACTCTGTAGATGTAAAATTGTGAAGGCCCCCAATGGGGGTCTGTACCTCTAGTGATATTAATGATCTAATCTAATCTTATAAAGCCATGGATGAAAATGAGTCCAGTGTCCAGTCAGCCAGAGCATGTTGGCGGCATTTTATTAAGAGATAAAAACTGCAAACTTGATGGTAATGTCTACCTGACTCTGACCCCAGGTAGAACCCACTTAAAGCCCACACGAGAAAGCCAAGTGGGAACCGTGTGTATCCCGCTGACATGCCCACTTGAGGCCCATATAGTCCAGCCACCCCTGAGACCATATGAGTCCCGATGAAGTCGGTCCATTTGACATACGTATGGCCCAAGTGCGTGCCACCAAAACTGTGCCACCAAAACTATGTTTACACGTGTGTGTATATCGGCACTGTCAGGCAGAAACCTTGTATCTCCAAGTTTCAAATGTGTATGGTTTTTTTTTGTAGTGAAAATAGCTGATCTACAGGCCCACAACACCTCGCAGTGCGAGGTGTTGTGGGCCTGTAGATTGGCTATTTTCACTAGTTTAGTTACTTTTTAAAAGGATAAATACAAAACGAACGGTTTTGGACATCCAAAACAACGACGATATACTGTATGCTTGTACTGTACCTGTTCCATGCTGTCGTCCACAGACAGCAGGGTCTGTAGCCTCTTCCTCTGCAGCATGTTGGTGAACTCCATGTGGATGGGCTTCATGGCTCCTGTGTACCTCATGATCCAGTGCTTGTCTGGGTTGGGAGCATAGTTATAGCTGGGAGTACTGGGAGGAGAGGGGAGGGGAGGAGAGGAGAGAAGAGGAGAGGAGACAAAATCGTTTTTAATAAGAAAGACATCTAGAGCTAAGGTTACACATCAGGGTTAGCTCAGGAGACGAGAACAGGTGCTTCCTCTGATTGCTGCCACTGGTTTGGGCAGTGGGTGCTCAGCTCTAAGGTACAACTGAGTTCAAGGATCCACATGAGTGGAAAAAGCAGCACACCAGAATGAACATACAAGATGGGCTCAGATATTAAGTTCCATTTTATTCTGAACGCTGATGCGTTTCGGCGCGAAGCCTTCTTCAGAGCAGGTTTAAAAAGGTTGCACTTTTTAAACTTGCTCTGAAGAAGGCTGCTTTTTCCACTCATGTGGATCCTTGAACATCAGGGTTAGCATTAGGCATTTAGGGGTTTAGGTTTAACCACGTGAACCCTAACGTCCACATTATTGGGTGAACATTTAGCTGTTCTATAAGCTGGTATTATCTATTTTCGCCAAAGAGATTTTGTGTAGAGGGACAAAGGAGAGAGGGGAGACTACAGACCCCTGAGAGACCCATGTGGAACAATAACAATAATTATTTTAATGGTCCGTATGGGGATATAAATACAGATGCATGGGTGTGCATGGGTGTGTTACTTATAAGGTTATTATAGTTAACGATAAATAACAAAATAAATATCTTATCTTTTGTTGAGTTTTTATTGTGTTAGACAATACTTACTCAGATGTTTTTGAATCATGCACCTGACAAATAACCCAAAGTATGAAAAAACTAACACTAAAACTACAAAAAACCTAACTAAAACTAAGCGTTGTCACAGAAATAAAAACGAATTAAAAACAAGCAAATCTGTGTGTGTTTTAGGTTTAGGTTTAGGTTAGTTTATTTTGGTACCATTTCAGACAATTGATACAATGCATACAGTAGTTATTAAGCACATTCAAAACAGTCCAACAGTGTGTGTGTGTGTGTGTGTGTGTGTGTGTGTGTGTGTGTGTGTGTGTGCTTGTGTGTGTGTGTGTGTGTGTGTGTGTGTGTGTGTGTGTGCGTGCGTGCGTGCGTGCGTGCGTGCGTGCGTGTGTGTGTGTGCGTCCATACATGTGCTGCGAGGCGTTGAGGAACTCCTTGCTGTACTGAGGAGCAGAGTCCTCTGGTCCGTGTGGAGCAGCATGGCTCAGCACCATGAGGACCGGACGGTGAGGATACACACGTTTAGAGGAACGGAAATACCTCAGGGAGTCTGAGGTGATCAGGTCTGTCAGGTAGTCCTGCAACACACACAATAATACAGAAAACAGACGATGTACAAGCTCTCAATGTGTTGCAGACAAAAAGTGGCAGCTTGGTCTACATGAAAGAGGCTTTCCAAAGTCATTGAGCCAGGTTGAAAGTGGTAAAAATGTTTTTTTACCATGTTTTATGTGTTACTACTTGATTGCCGAGCGTAAACACCATTTTAGGATAGTTACAGTAATTTTTGGTCTGGGCTGCCACTTAGTGGAGAGGAGCCAATCTTTCAGTAGCACCGGCCCACAGAGCAGAGAGACATCACATGATTGGCCCACTGGCTTGTCTATCATCTGAATACCAGCCTAGTAGCCCAATCACAGGCTACTGTGGCCCAGGAGTCCCACCCACCCAGCATACAAGCCCACAACGCACCGCTGCCTCAATGTGCTGTGGGCTTGTAGATTGGTTCGCTCCAGTTGTGGTGGGCCGGGCTGCTACCATCGAGTTTCATCACTCAACGGCGCCATGGCATTGGTCTGAAGGTTCATTAGTCCGAATTTGTTAAGAATATTATGCCTAACTCTAACCCTAACCTTAACCTCAGTAACCCTAACTAAATTCGGACTAATGAACCTTCAGACTTATGGGCAGTCCCCAGCTCAATGTCCTCGATAAGAATAAGTTTAATGTGTGCATGCGTGTGTGTGTGTGTGTGTGTGTGTGTGTGTGTGTGTGTGTGTGTGTGCTACCTGTGGATAGCGGTCTCCATGCTTCTCTTTGGCTCCGTTGCGACACAGAGTGTAGTTGTAGAAGCGACTGTTCTTCACCAGCCCCACCCACTCCCTCCACCCGGCTGGGATGTAGGAGCCGTTGTACTCGTTGAGGTACTTCCCAAAGAACGCTACGGAGAGAGAGAGACAGAACCGTTGTACTCGTTAACATACTTCTCAAAGGGGCGGCAGTGGCTCAGGGGTAGAGAAACCGTCATTAGAACACGGAGGGTTCCCAGGAGGGTTCCCAGTTCGATTCCGGGCTCCCCCAGAGTTAAGCCCTTTGCACACAGGACAGTTGCGTTTTTTTTCGTTTGCGGCATGAATAAAACGCATTGGATTTGGTGTGCAAGGCTGTGCGGAATCGGCGCTGCGGATCCAAAAAGGAGTCATAAAAGGAGTGATGAGTTTTTCACCGCATGCGACAAGACGCACGAATCGAACTGGGTTCGATCGAGAAAAAAACGCACGGCGGCAGCCACTCGTCGCACGGCTAATTCGGAGCCGGTGTGCATGAGGTCATAGAGAATCATTGTTTTCTTTTCAAAAAAGTATATTGTCCGTTTTATCCGTGCAGTTAAACGCGCCTGTGTGCAAAGGGCTTTAGTGTGGAAGAATCCTTGAGCAAGACTCTGAACCCCTAGTTGCTCCCGGTGAGCAGGTTGGTGCCTTGCATGGTTTCCTCTGCCATCGGTGTATGAATGTGTGTGTGAACGGCTGAATGTAATGAATGTGTGTGTGAATGGGTGAATGTAATGAATGTGTGTGTGAATGGGTGAATGTAATGCACAATCTCTGTAAAGCACCTTGGATAAAGGCGTTATATATATGCACCATTTACCATTTACAGACAGACAGCGGGACAGAGACCAGCAACCAAGCATTCAAAATGTCACTGGACTAAAGGTTACGGTACAAAGGTATCGACATCAAAATGTCATGAGCAGGGGTGTCACACCACATTCTGGACCCTGGGTACAAGGATTCACTCACATTTTACACTATTGAAAAATAGCAGATATCCAAGCTCACAGCGCGGCACCAGCTTGTAGATGTGCTAAGTCTAATAAATCCTTCTAAGGTTTTTTTGAAAAACATATGTTGATCTACTGTATATCAGTGGTGCTCAAACTCTTTCATGTGAAGGACCCCCAAAATGATATGTATTTGACCACGGACCCCCATCTCAAAATATTTAATTCCAGGGACCCCCCAGAAGCAAATTTTGAGTTACAAAATGTAATGTTCGCTTAAAGAATACATATTCAAAGATTTGCACAAATTTTCACGACTTTTCAAAAAAAGCTTTTCAAAAGCTAAAGTAAGGCCCCTCCACCTTGGGCCCTAGTAACTCAGTCCCACTTTTCCCCCCCTTGTGACGCCCCTGGTCATGAGAGCACCCAACCTAACACTACTCATTATGCAGAATGCTTCGTCTCACAGTGATATTATTATGAATGCATTCATTTTGATGTTGCAGCTGGTGAAGGTGGGGCTGGTTCTAATTAGCTCAACCTATAAAAATACATAATTTATGACTGAATGTATGCTCTGTGTACAAGGAGGAGAACATACTGTAGGCAGAATGGATGCACTGGGGTGCATAACATAACCTTAAAGTAAACAATACTACATGCAGGTATGCAACGCAACGCAACGCAGCGCCCGCGCGCGCGTGCGTCGCACACACACACACACACACACACACACACACACACACACACACACACACACACACACACACACACACACACACACACACACACACACACACACACACACACACACACACACACACACACACACACACACACACACACACACACACACACACACACACACACACACGGGCGGCATAGCTCAGGGGTAGAGAAACTGGTATTAGAGCACGAAGGGTATAAATCCCGAAGGGTTCCCAGTTCAAATCCGGGCTCCCCCTGAGTTAATGTCGAAGGGTCCTTGGGCAAGACTCTGAACCCCTAATTGCCTCCGGTGAGTAGGTTGGTGCCTTGCATGGCTTCCTCCGCCACCGGTGTATGAATGTGTGTGTGAATGGGTGAATGTAATGCACAATCTATGTAACACACACAGCTTTTAGCTGCTGTGCATGTGTGCGCGCATGTGTGTGTGTGTCTGTTCTGTATCCAGTACTGTTCAGGTGTGTGTGTGTGTGTGTGTGTGTATGTGTGTGTGTGTGTGTGTGTGTGTGTGTGTGTGTGTGTGTGTGTGTGTGTGTGTGCGTGCGCGTGTGTGTGTGTGTGTGTGTACCTGTTCTGTATCCAGTGCTGTTCAGATAAACTCCAAAGGTCTTTGGTTCGTGCTGCCGTTGCCATGACAACGAGGAACAGTTCTCATTGTTAGTGTAGGTGTTGTGGTTGTGAACGTACCTGGAGGGAGAGAGACATAGAGAGACAGAGAGAGAGAGAGAGAGAGTGAGAGAGAGTGAGAGAGAGAGACTAATGATTTAATTAACAATGGATAAATAAGGGCCTTTCTGTGTGGAGTTTGCATGTTCTCCCTGTGTCCCCTAAGGTAGCTACCCTCACAAAAACATGCAGTAATCCTAGTCTCTATCCACGAGTTTCCAACGCCCCATAGTGCATTGCGCAGACGCTGTACTGAGCTTCCGGCGCCGCAGCCGAGTGTGATTTACAAGCTCACAACAGGCTGCATCTGCGACGCGACGTGAGCTTGTATGTCTGCTGTTAAACCGGAAGTGTGGTCCAAACAGGTCCAAATAATCTCCAGTAAACTCCCGCGGAAACAGGTGGATACTGCGCCCAGGATTACATTAGATAATTGAACACCGGGTGAAAAGAATTGGTCACAAAAATCGTGGGATAAAAATGTAAGAGAAAATAGAATAGATAAAATGATTGACGGATTGACGGACGGACGTACTTGCCGGTCAGCATGCTGGAGCGTGACGGACAGCACATGGGCGTGGTCACGAAGGCGTTGGAGAAATAAGTCCCGCCCTCTTCCATGATGCGACGAGTTTTATTCATCACCTGCATGGAACCTGACAGACAGACGGACAGAAAGGAAGAGAGAGAGAGAGAGAGAGAGAGAGAAGGACAAAGAAAGGTGTCTTTTCAAGTTATCGTTGAGTATTTGATTTTCAACATTCAGCTTGTATTTTCTTGAACAACATTGTGAACCACAATAATGCCTCCCCCTGGCCAGCCGGGGCGCCTGATGGAGGGGAAAGGAACTGGTTGGAATAATGTGTTCCTTCCACGCACTACGTCCATCCTGTCAGGTGAAAAGAAACAACTTGGACTACCCATGCATGCATTGAAGGAAGCATGAGGTCAGTCCGTTGTCTCCCCAGGTGTGGCAGAGGGAGAGCAGAGCCCAGGATTACATAGGCAATTGGCACTGGGTGAAAATGGGTTACAAAAAATCACGGGATATAAATTATAAAAAAATAACAAAAAGAAATTGTGAACCACAATGTTAAACAGTGTCAGCTTGGTAATGGCTGCAGGTGATAAGTACTGAGTGTGTGTGCGTCTTACTTACCTGAGTACTGTACTGCATAAACACTAGTGTGTTGTTTATACCGTGTCTCATGATGATGACACAGTTTATACAAAGTGAGAACGGCGAAAGCAGAGGTAATCGCTGTCTGTCCCAGGGTAGATGACATGGCAGGCTTATGCTAGATTAGCTATGCTATGTAGACAGATCAGATGCCACATGCCAGGTTCATTTGTTCATTAGTTCAGGGTTCCCCAATTAGTTTTCCCCAAGGGCCAAATCATGTCTAGGGTACCAAGCCGAGGGCCACACCATTGCAGGGGGCGACGGTGGCGTTCCCACTACTCCAGTGACAGTTTGGATATTGTCGGTGTCGGGTGAAAATCTTGTATGTCCAAAACCGTTCGTTTTGCATTTATCATTTTAAGAATGATTTAAACTAGTGAAAACAGCCGATCTACAAGCACACAACGCCTCGCACCTTCACTACTTTTGTGCGACGGCCTTGTTTGATGAAGCAGAGATTTACCTTGCGAACGAACGTACACATTTTGAGATACAGGTTTTCCACCCGACAATGACGATGTGTGTTGTTGCTGCTCTTATACCACCATTATTACTGGGGTTGGTGGTGGCCAGACAGTAGCCCCCCGCGGGCCACCTATTGGGGAACCCTGCTATGGTTTAACAATGCAGTTTTGTACAGATTATTAGACTGATGACACAGGAGGTTCTTGGTTTACCTATGGTCTAATCTCGCGTGGCCAGACTGTTGACTCCACGATGTGCAAATGCTCCCATCATACAGTCTGGAATAACGTTAGAAGAACGATGAGTAACAGGTTAAAGCGGAAGTGAAGCCTCCTCCTCACTTCCGTTTCCGTCTCACATTGTGCAAATTTATCCTAATATAAATCAAAATCATCTAAGCGTATTTAGCTTGCTGCTTAGCAGAAATGACATTTTACAATACATTTTCTTGAACGGTAATGAGAGTTTAAATTACTCGCCGTTCAGGAGCTGGAGTTCCAGACTCTGTATAGCATTCGGAGATTGTGGAATAGTTGTCTGGCTACACCAGACTACCTATGGTCCTATAGATTCCTATCTCTACACATGTGATGTATCACCATGTATTTACCTTGCTTACTGTCAACTCTCTGTGGATTAAGAGTGTCTGCTAAATGCCTGCGCTGTAAATTGTTCCAGTGTTTACACAACAAGCTGCTGGAGACAGTTACAGTTAACAGGAGTGACAGTGACCAGTGGTAAGGTCAGCGTCAGAGTAACCTCGTGTAGCCAGGCTTACTCATCTGCCAAGAGAAATATGAGGCAGAGAGGGCATAGGAAGGTGGGACTTCCACCGTGTGAATTTCTCCGAAAGTTATGTTCCTGCTAAGTCAGGGGTCGGTAACCCAAAATGTTGAAAGAGCCATATTGGACCAAAAAAGAAATAAAAACGAATCTGTCTGGAGCCGCAAAAAAAATTAAAAGACTTATTTAAGCCTTAAAATGAAGGCAACACATGCTGTAAGTGTCTATATTAGCTATTAGCCTACTATCAAAATGACTAAGTAGGCTACAAATACATAATGAGCATTCATGATTAAATGTATATTTGTTTGTATCATGTCTGTCCTCCTACAGAAACCTAGCATTTTGAAAAAGCTCCAGGGAGCCACTAGGGTGGCGCTAAAGTGCCGCATGTGGCTCTAGAGCCGCGGGTTGCTGACCCCCGTGCTAAGTGCTAACTTATTCCCCGCTGGAAAAAAAGCTGTTCTACTTCTCCCGCTCTGTCGGTTGCACTTGCAAAAAATAACATCCAAACAAAAACATAGATTCTGACAAAGTTACACCTGTTAAGAGTGAGTTAAGAGCTACAATCTATTTAGGTTTGTTTCGCTGGGGGATGTAAACAGACCTGCACCGCATGACATAATCACAGCACTTCTGCCACTTCAGTTTATGCACCGCACAGCGCAGGTCGCCCCCAGGGTGGCGTCAGGGAGGTCACATGAAGGATTGACAGGTGTATTCTCTAGGGACCAATGATGTTGATGTTGACCTATGGTTCATGGGTCAGGAGAAGCCTATCTCCTGTTTCTGTGGCGTGAGGCAGCTTGATGGACATGTGCTGTACTATACTGTACACCCCCTGGACATGATGCTAGTAGGTCACATATGAGTCATACTATATTGATGTACATGTGCTGTACTATACTGTACACCCCCTGGACATGATGCTAGTAGGTCACATATGAGTCATACTATACTGTACACCCCCTGGACATGATGCTAGTAGGTCACATATGAGTCATACTATACTGTACACCCCCTGGACATGATGCTAGTAGGTCACATATGAGTCATACTATACTGTACACCCCCTGGACATGATGCTAGTAGGTCACATATGCTGTACTATACTGTACACCCCCTGGACATGATGCTAGTAGGTCACATATGAGTCATACTATATTGTCATATATTGATGCTGAGTGAGGGTCAAGCAGGGAGGCATTGGGTCCCATTTTTACAGTCTTTGGTAGGACTCGTGGGGGATTGAAGCCCGGCCTCCCAGTCTCAGCGAGGTCTCCTTTAATAGTAGTAGTAACAAGTAGTAATAGGATTAATCTTACAACAAATACGAGAAGTCTCTGAGTCTGCGTGTGTGTATGTAATCTGCGTATCTCGAGAACCGTTCGCCCCACCGGCTTCAGATTCGGCATGCGCGTTCCCCCTGCAGCGCGGAGTGCAGTGCCCGGCCTCGCCCCGACACGATATGCGGTTTTCCAGAACGGGCGCGAAACGTTCGGAATCTCTGTATGCGGAGCTGATTGTTGACAGCAGGCTGTTCCGGAGGAACCAGCGCAATTGCTGACTCATTGTGACATCACTTCATAAAAGGCTCTGACATCACGTACGCCACATGAGTCAACAAACAGTACTAGTTAGTAGTAGTAGTTAGTAGTAGTAATAGTAGTAACAGTACTAGTTAGTAGTAGTAATAGTAGTAACACTACCAGTAAGACTCCCTAATCGGGCAAAAATGTGTTTTTCCAAAATCTTCCTGATCCATGTTGATGACATGAGTGTAGACATACTGTGTAGTGATTTTCGTGATTTTAGGGCAAAGTCTGTAGGAGCAGTGTCCAAAAATTTGTTTTTAAAAATCGGCCTGAAGGTGGCGCTATATGGGACAGATTCATGTTGATGGGATAAGTGTAGACATACTGTGTAGCGATTTGCGTGATTTTAGGGCAAAAACTGTAGGAGCAGTGTCCAAAAATGTGTTTTAAAAATGGGCTTGAAGGTGGCGCTAGAAGAGGGCCATGTGAGATATGAGGGGTGGGGTCTCCGCGTTGCCTTGGCGGACGAATAGGTACCGGCCCCGGCTCTCCCGGACGCTCCTAGCCCGAGTTACGGCATTTTATGTGAGCTGCAGTGGAGGGGGTCCTCCACTGGGGGCGCCACCACTTTTGCATCCGTTCTGGAGCACCAGGAGTGGGTGGTCCCCAGGAATTCCCCGTGAGCAGCCCCGTTGGGGTGGTCATTTGGTCATTTTTGCACATTTGGTCATTTTTTTACACCTGGGGGTCTCCCAGGGACCTGGGGGTCCCTGGAGCTCCGGGGGTCCTTGGAGGTTGTAGTTTGGCAGGTAAGGAGTATGTGTGCAAAATTTGGCATGGATGGGGGCAACGGTTGTGGAGATATGAGCAGGGCAAAAGTGTGACGTGTGACTCACGGAGGGACATTTTTTTTACACCTGGACACTACTAGTTAGTAGTAGTAGTTAGTAGTAGTAATAGTAGTAACAGTACTAGTTAGTAGTAGTAATAGTAGTAACAGTACTAGTTAGTAGTAGTAGTTAGTAGTAGTAATAGTAGTAACAGTACTAGTTAGTAGTAGTAATAGTAGTAACAGTACTAGTTAGTAGTAGTAGTTAGCAGTAGTAACGTTACCTAGTTCTACGTCCTGGTCGTCGGTGAGGATCAGGATGATGTTTGGTCGGATGTTGCGTCTGTCTCTGTGGAGGCGGGGCTTCAGGGAGTGGGCGGGGCCTAACACCAGGAACACCAATAGGAGGAGGAGCCGGCCCGCCGCCATGACCCGAGACCCCTGACTTCCTGGATGGGAACCAATCAGATGACTTCCAGGATGGGGAACCAATCAGCTGCTTCCTGTTGTGGTGTCTGAAAGACAAACACACACCTACGTTGTTAATCCAGTTGGCTCCAATAGGGGTCGCTTGTATTCACCAATGTATTTCAGGATCTATATACTGTATATAGCCTACGTAAATGATGTGTCTATTCTACACAAAAGAAAAACAATGCACACAAATGCTGTATATTCATTCAATACAAGTTATATATACAGTATATATAATATATTATATTTACTATAGGCTAATAGATTTGCAAGTTGTTTATAGCTTCTGTTCTTTTTTGTAATGTGACAACCTCCTACTAGTAAAATAGTATAAATTATATGCTTAATCAAACATAAATCATGTCATTGTAGCTTAGTAACTCAAGTAAGTTACTTGGATTAACAACTGTTATAGTATTACTGTTTTGGCACTTGTAACAAGTTACACTCATCACCACGAATGTGTGGGGTGGCTCAAAGTAGCTGACAGAGTACAGCATCTGGCAATGGGCCTGGTGTACAAGATACACTACACCTCCAAGATACCCATGTACCTGACAAACTACTTCCTAAAGGTCAAGGATGTTCACCATCACAACACCAGAGGCAGCTCCACTAATCATCATCAACGTAGATTTAACACTAAACAAGGCTCTAACTCGTTCTCCTGCTATACCACCAACATGTGGAACGCCCTTCCACAAGCCTTAAAGGAGAGCAAATCCCTAGCCTCCTTAAAAATTGGTATGAAAAGTCACCTTCAGGCGGCTGCTACTCGTGACTTGTAAATAGACTAAGCCCCCATGCTCCCCCCCTTTTTCTTTTTTTTCTGCCTTTGTATTTGATGTTATGCTTTTGAAACTGATATTATCCTAGATAAAGTACTGTGTTCTATCCGTCTGTCTTTCAATGTTACATGAGATACTTAAAGTCCTGTGGAAATAATCCTTGGCTTTCTAGGATCTCCTTTTAGTGGACCTTGTACCAGTGATTTGTGCTGTCATGAAACTGTACTTTTTGGAGCTGTGTGAAGCACAGGCTCCCTATACGTGGCTGTGTGGGTCTGTGTGTGTGTGTGTGTGTGTGTGTGTCTGTCTGTGTGTATGTAGCCTGAACTTCCTAAACTTCGGCACGCCACTAGTCCCACAGTTTTGCCACCACACACTCGCGCCATATGTCAAATCGACCGGCTTACTCGGGAATCGTGGGCTATTACTTTTCTAAGAGAAAGGTTCTATAGTTTAATTGATATTAATTTATTAGTGAATTAATTTTCCCCATTGACTTATAATGGGAATTGCAAAAACTCACATTCAATTATTTGTCTCTCGCAAACCATAGGGGCTAGAGTTTCAAGACTTGGAGAGGAGGTTCATAATGATTTCAAAACTCTGGAATTTCAGCGGGTGTGGCGGGTGTGAATGTCAGCCCCTGTGGGGGGTATTTATATGCAAATATTGTGGCCAATGGCATTGTAATACTAAACAATAGAATCCAATGGTGGTGTTTAGGTGGTAGGGGGAGCTAAAATAAAATGATTTAAACCTTTTTTTGGATAAAATACAAACGTTGTAATATTACAACCGTGGGCCTTAGAGGGTTAAATAAAAAATAATTGTGTCATTTGGCCGCATGGTGGCGCCATAACACCCCACTTTACGTTTTGGCCTGTAACTCTTGAACCGTAGGTCGGAAAATTAAAAATATTTTTCCCTGGATTCCTTGGGTCATGACGCATCTCCCCATATAGGCCACGCCCATTTGCGCCATGATAGATTTTCCGCCATCTTGAATTATCTCCAAAACACACTTTTTGCTCCTTTTCCTACATATTTTCTTCAAATGTCACAAAAATCGGTACACATGATCTACACACACACACACACACACACACACACACACACACACACACACACACACACACACACACACACACACACACACACACACACACACACACACACACACAGCTCCACTTCACACGGGTGTGATTTTTTCTAATGCGAACTTCTAATAAATTATTCAATCAATCAAAAAACACTAATAGTGTATATATAAATAATAACACAGTAATGTACAGTAATATATTACTTGTAAATAATTGCTGCCTGACACTGGCAGGCAGTCACTACAGATGAGAAAGACACAGAAAGATTATGTTCCCTCCGGCTATCAGAGCTCTGGACATACTGTAGAAACAAACTGCCAGGTCAAATGTCTTCAATCTGTAAATACATATTCTTCTCACAACAGAGAACACACAGTGTTTCTGTTAACATTTATTCTTTTCCTTCTTTTTCTTGGTCAAATCTCCAACATAATAATCTATAATTTGCACATGCACTTATGCCAGGGGTGGGCAACTTTGATGATGGTGAGGGCCACTATATTTCCACCTTCACTCCAGAGGGCCACATTGCATATTGCTAAGTCCTACTTTGGCATTCTAGTATCTCCTACAAAAGCAAAAACAGCAGATCTACAAGCTCAAAACGCAGTGCGCTGCTTTGCGTTTTGAGCTTGTAGATCGGCTATTTTTGCTTCTTTTGAATTCGAATCCTGACTTATCTTTTGTTATTTTTTAATTGGAATCCTGAAATGTAACATTTTGATTTAATTTCAAACGCATTTAGTTATACACTCATATTAAATGTATGAACTTAAATACAAATGTATTGAATTGACATTAAAAAAATACATTTTAATACTACTAGTCATTAAGCTACTAATATAGACTGATGGAATTGAAGCAGGTCATGTTTGGAATTTTAACAGCTGAAATCAATAATATATCCGTATTCCGGTATTAACCTGAGGGCCGCATTAAGTGAAGGTGGGGGCCGCATGTGGCCCCCGGGCCGCCAGTTGCCCATGTATGACTTATGCTGCTGTATGTATGTATAGTCTGTACATCCCGGTTACATTATACAAATGCATTTGTGTCTCCATCCGGAATCAATGGGGGTACATTTATTATAATCAAATTATTGTCTTAGGAATACGAGAAAAAAAACAAAAAACAAACATATTATTGAACTGAAGTCTCCAAGGGGTGAGTAATCAATAGAAAAAAGTCATGTTGGTAATTAGCTCTGTCTAAATCATGAAGCACTAGGGCTGCAAGCGAACCTTCGGGGATTCGAACGTTCGTTTGTTACGTTGGCAATCGAAGTTCGAAATTAATGGGTTCAGGTTTTTTTCTTCTTTTTTTTTACACGAAAAATAATTATCAGAATTTGATAGGCCTATTCAGAATATCACAGTAGTAGAGATAGCCAAATACGAAATAAGTTAGGCCTACCGGTAAACACTAACAGTTAATGGTGACCGTTATAGTAGTTATAAAATGCACCAGAACAGCTTGGAGCGATCAAGGACCGTCCTCCGCTCCAATTCCGCTCCAATTTGGGGCCGCGCACACACGCTTGATGACAGTAGAGTGAGAGCAGCTGAGCTGGGCAGAGACAGACGTGTGTGTGCTCTGAACAGCGAACACCCATCCATGCACCCAAAGATTAAACAGCCTTTCTCCTAAGCATGAGCAAAGATGGATTTCATTGCAACCCCCTAAAGGATTATAATGCGATTTTCTGGGGTTGTTACATCGAGACCAGTTCAGCCCGAACGCGACGCGCTCCGACGCAGTCACCAAGTCTAATCATCATCCGTGCGTGCAACTCTGCTATACATTGAGCCTGTTAGTCAACAAACTGCGCAACATTTTCTCCGATTGGGTTGGATTTTCCAAGTGTTAGCCTAGGTGTTAATGCAGCCACGCATCCACGCGTTTTCAATGGATAAAACAGCGCATTTAAAACATTTCCTACACTTTTAGCTGGTTAAAGGTACAGTACGTTCGATGGTTCGGAGGTTCGAACGTTCGGTTTTTATTCAATTGAACGAACCATCTAAGGTTCGATGGTCCGTTCGGAAAATCCCCCCGAAGTTCGAATCCCTAAAACAGGGCTAGATTACAGCCCTATGAAGCACTAGGGATGTGTCCATAATTGGTATAGTTTATCACGTTGAAAAAGGCTAAAAAATAACAATATCGCAGATATTTTAATTTAGCGTGTAAAAACTAAATATGTTTTCCCAAAATAACAGATCTACAAGCACTGTGACGCAATGTGAGCCTGTAGATCTGCAAGTTTAGGGCTAATGTTCCCCCCCAGAATATGGATGCCGGGGTGCATGTGATTATTAACCTCTTGAACAGGTGTTGACCTCTGAACAGCTGTCAATAAATGTCAATAAATCAATAGAGACCAAATCAAACTTCAATTTCATTGTTGATTATTGTTACAGTGGGCCTACAGCATAGTAATCAGCTGCCATTGTACTTTTCATCCATACATTACTCATATTACAGTATTATTACTACTTATTGTTACTCATTTTTATGATTTTTAACCCTATACTTTAACATTACTAATATTACAGCACTACTCTCACTAAAACATCTGTAGAGTTTACATAGTTTGGAATATATTCATACAATTTTGCCTATCAATTGATGACACCTTGGTGAACAATTTCTCTATTCACTATATATGTTTTCAATGAGTTCTTGTGGCTCATTCACTAATCACTATTTCCTTGGTAAGTGATCACACCAGGACAATTTGGTAAGAGAAATGTAATGTTTTACACTGCATTTGTGAATGTTCAGGGGTTAGCTGACATTTGGTGAGGCAAGAGTAGCCACAATCATTGTAGTTTTGTGTCCACAACTGTTCCAATTTGGACATACATTTTAGGCGGATTTTCCCCCTGGACCCCCCTCCTGGTAGTCCACTTGCCAGAATCTGAACCCTGGCATATTGAGTACACCAAGGTTTTATGTTATAAATGTTGAGTATGGGTTCCCAGCATTTAGAAACTGCCGGATGCTAACTTGCATATGTTGAGCAATTTTCATAATTTGCATAATTCGATTTATTTAGCATAATCCCCCATAATAATGGATAATATGTCAAAAACTGATTGGCTGATTTGAACAATATTGGAGTGGTTTTGGGGGTTATTGAGAATGCTGAATCCATTTCTGACATTTTCTAAATTCAAAATGGCCGTTTTAAACCGGAAATGGCCATATACAACATAAAAAAGTATAAAAATCACCCCACTTTAAGTTGGTATAAGGCCATTTCCGGTTTAAAACGGCTATTTTGAATTTAGAAAATGGATTCAGCATCCTCAATAACCCCCAAAACCACTCCAATATTGTTCAAATCGGCCAATCAGTTTTTGACATATTATCCATTATTATGGGGGATTATGCTAAATAAATCGAATTATGCAAATTATGAAAATTGCTCAACATATGCAAGTTAGCATCCGGCAGTTTCTACATGCTGGGGACCCTTACTCAACATTTATAACATAAAACCTTATTGTACTCAATATGTCCGGGTTCACAATGGGGCTCTAGGGGCTGGCAAGTAGACTATGGGGCTTAACAGGTTGCATACTGTATTTAGACTGTTTTGCGATAATATTGTGACAACATTTTCATACTGTCCCGGCCCTCGTATTCCACTGTACTGGTATAAGACCACAGCTCTGCCCAGTTAGCCCACCAACAAACCAGTCTACCCACTTCATACCGAACTGTACAAAGATCTATTCCTAACATATTCCAGACCAAGGAAATACACAATCTGCCATTTTATGACGATTAATTGTCACTCAAATAATTGCGATTAACGATTTTAATTGTGTTTTTGTCGGTGACAATTATGTTTCTGTTTGGCTTGTAGGCTTTGAAGTTGCACATGGCAGAGATGACACATAAACCTAAATACACAAAGAAATGACTGACATATTTGACAACTTTATACTTAAAAAAAAAGAACATTGATAGTGGAAATAGGCAATCTATAAGCTCACTCCGCGTTATCAGCTTGCAGATCTGCTATTTCCACTATCTTGGGAAATGTTTGAAAATATATGAACATTTTGAAACATGGAGGAAACGATCATGATTGTTTGTCAAAATAATTACGATTAAGTAAAATAATCGCGATTAGACGATTATATAATAATTGTGACAGGCCTGGATGGGACTAGATCAGGGTTTTTCAAAGTGGGTGACAGGGCACCCTGGGGTGACGGGGCACCCTGGGGTGCCGTGACGGCAGTCCAGGGATGCCATAAGATAATTTGATAATATTTGGAATTTATTTTGGACACTTGAAAAAATATCTAGTATCATTTTAAACTTGAAGTACAAAGTTATTTTCAGTCAGTTCTAACCAAAATGGCTATTATCTCAACGTTTTCCTCGCAAACATAATCACTAAAATATCGTCACTGTCAACCTCGTATCTCTAAGTTTCAAATGTGTACGTCTTTTGGTAAAGCAAAGCCCTGCTTCATCATACAAGTCTGTCGCACAAAACTAGTGAAAACAGCCGATCTACAAGCACACAGATGCGAGTGTGCTTGTAGATCTGCTGTTTTCACAAGTACGTCACAAGTACATTTGTATAGATGATAAATAAAAACGAACGGTTTTGGACATACAAGGTTTCCACCCGACAACGACGATATGCTATAAATATAAGGTGCTGGGAGTGAAAATTATAATGTAGAGGTGCCTCGGATTAAAACAATATTCATGGGGTGCCCTGAGACAAAAAAGTGTGTGAACCCCTGCTCTAGATCATCTTCACCTCCATCATCATCCCTCCTTCAGTCCTACCTCGCTGCCTTGCTCTCCGGTGCTGAACCGACAACCTGGGATCCCGCCTGCTCGTTACCGTGGCGCCGCTGTGGCAATTATTACCACCGTCCCCATGGAAACCACATCACGGTCCCCTCCACGACCACAAGGTCCCCACGGTAACACAGCTGAGACCGCTCTCTCTGTACCTCTCTCTCCGTTTATATCGATCTACTGCGTCTATCCCTCCATCACCGTCTATCACGTGACTTTAACAGTCTATTACTATCAATCTATCGCTTTCTCTCTCTCTTCTCTCTCTGTCCATCTCTTTCCTTCTGTTTGCTGTGATCTTTACCTTTTCTCGCTCTCCACATTTTTCTCCCGCACTTCTCCTCTCTCTCTCTCTCTCTTTCCCCTCGCTCTCTCCCTCCGCTCTTCTCCTCTCTCCCCCTCTCCGTTCCTCTCTCTCTCCCTCTCTCTACATTCTCTCTATCTTTGCGTGTATCTCTCTCGTTCTCCATCCCCCACCGCGTTCATTTTCTCTGTCCTTCTCTCTGCTTTCTTCCATTCCATTCTCTGATTAATAATAATAATAATCATCCCAACGTTAATTTAACTCCAGAGTGAACCAAATGGTCTCTTATTTGTGCACTCTTTAGTTAGAATTTGGAGTTAGAATTACACTAGGATGTACTGTGTATATTAATGATAATTGATACCAATTATAATGAACCGCAGATCCAGACCGGGTTTTCTTCAATAGACAAGGTACAGTGTACCGGTACACCAACCAAACCTCTACCAAAGAGGTCTTTCCCTTTAAAAAGAGCTGTTCAAGCCAAGTGGTTCACAAGGTGAAGTAGTACTAGAGCTAAACCTAGCAACATAATAATGCAGTGTTTTATCAGTGACCTATGTAGTGGTGCATATCCCATTAGATAACATACTGTACTGAAGATACCGCATTGAAGTGGATTGTTTTATGCAGGTCATCTTTTTATTGTATTATAAGTCCAGAGTACACCAGAGTCTTACAGTACAGCTTTAAAGTAGTCTGGCACGTCTACTATTGTCACTGTCGGGCAGAAACCTCGTATCTCCAAGTTTCAAGTTTGTACGTTTTTTCACCAAGTAAAGCCCTGCTTTATCATACAAGGCTGTCGCACAAAAGTAGTGAAAACAGCCGATCTACAAGCACACAACGCCTCACGGTGCGAGGCGTTGTGTGCTTGTAGATCTGCTATTTTCGCTAGTTTTGTTCATTTTTAAAATGATAAATACAAAACAAACAGTCTTGGACATACAAGGTTTCACACTATTCTTTTTTTACACAACTCAGCATTGTACAATGTGTGGCCTTTCCCTCACTTTATGGAAGGCAGGCCCTGTGGAAATAAATGCTGCCCTCCCCTGTACTAGAGCAGTGGTTCACAACCTTTTCCCCAAAATTATCATATTTTAACTGGGGACTCCCCCCCCCCCCACCCTGACGAGCACTAAGAGTTGAGGCATTACATTTTGTATAACACGGTTCTATTGTGAGAATAGCAGATCTACATGCGTACAATGCCTCTCAACGCGAGGCGCTGTGAGCATGTATATCTGCTATTTTCACAGTTTCTGACTCTAATATTTGAATATCTGTAGTGATGGTGCTAGTATGAGTCAGCCATATCCATATATGGAGTCCCAATGTTGGTCATGCCCAAAGATAACGTTTATGATGTCAGACTTGAATATGTCACTTATCTCCATAATGGAGTTCCAGACCAGGGTGCCTGGAATGTGATGCCTGAAACTGCATACTGAACAAGTATGATGTGAAGGACTTCTTTACAAATAATTAGGGATGGTCCGATCAGGTTTTTTGGAACCGATCACCGATCACAAAAGTTTGATCACCCGATACCGATCAATCACCGATCCGATCAAGTTATTATTTACATATTATTTATATTTTCTAAATGTCAATGTTTTAACTTTAATTCATTCATTCACTCATGAATTCATTTATATATTTGCTTTATATTTATTTACCAGCATTACTATGTATTTATTATCATAGCAGTAACTAATTATTCCTTCAGCACTGTGGAAATCAATACCCCAAAATGGCCTCAAGTGGGCATACTGAATGGCTGGTTGATCGGATGCACCGATCCGATTGGATCGGTGAATTTACCTTTTGATCTAAACCACCGATTATCGCCGATCACGCTTTGATCGGCCCGATCCGATCCATTGCCGATTGATCGGTAACATCTCTACAAATAATGTTTATAATTTAGGCCAGGGGTCTTAAACAAGGGGTCTACAGAGTTTAAGACCCCTGAGTTTAAGACCCCTGACAACTCACAACCCCTGACAGCTCGGCTATTTTCTGCAAATAGCTTTGGTGTAGAGGGGAAAAAGAGCAGACTAAGTACAGAGTGAAAGGTCAAGTTTATTAAGTATCCACAGTTCAAGTGGTTAAATATCTGAAAACACAAATTGACATGAATCCAAAATACACTAATGATTGTGCTGTCAAACAATGAAACTATATGGAATCTATGAACAGGTTGTGGGGGTCCCCTCTTCATCTCTCTCTCCACTAAGGGGTCCTTGGCCTGAAAACGTTGAAGACCCCTGATTTAGGCATTTAGCAGACACACCAAATCCAGAACAAGGTAAACACACTACTGTACATCAAATGCATAAAGACAGAGCAGTGCCTCAGTCATCTGGGATCAGAGGTCAACCAAGAACCTATCAACAGTATAATAATATCTTTAAAACTATACAAACTACAGGATGCCAGGTCAACACATGCCCTGGCATCCATCTAGGTAACATGCTATCTAAATTAAAGATTTTAACCTTTGCATAAGATCGCATGGTCAAGTGCTACGGCCAGTGCTACGGGCTAAGGTGGAGTCTGAAGACGTGAGTGTTCAGATTATTATGGCAGAAGATTAGGAGTGAGTCTGCAGTTCTAATTGCAACGGGGAGTTCATTCCACGCTTTGGGAGACAGAATGTAGAGGAGTCTGGGATGTGTGGAGCGTTGGGAAGTGTTAGGCAAGGTTCATGAACAGTGAATCATTCTAATACTAAATGGTAAATGTTGTATTTATATAGCGCCTTCATCCCAAGCACTGCGTCAGGCAACCAGAACCAGATAAGCAAACTAACAAAAGCCAGGAGAGGCAAGAAGAGCAACACCTACAGTATCTACAGTATGTACAGTAGATGTACTGTCATGTGACAGCTTAGCCAACAACACTGTAGAGCTCTAGACCCTGATGTTAGATAGGAGTGCACACATACACGCACGCACGCACGCACGTGCGCGCACACATACACCGATGGTGGAGGAAAACATGCGCCAGCACCAACCTGCTCATCTGGAGCAGTTAGGGGTTCAGAGTCTTGCTCAAGGACACTTAAGACAGTTACACAAGGGGGAGCCCCGGGATCGAACCGGGGACCTTCGAATCCCATTTCCCAAGCAGCCGCTCTCCCTCCTGAGCCACTGCCGCCCCAAGTTTTATAACAGGGGTCTTCAACAGGGGGTCCGGGACCCCTAGGGGTCCTCAGACTTACTACAAGGGGCCCTCCAAATCTTTGTGTGATAGAAACTTTTTCCCCTCCTTTTTTATATTAACCACTTGAACCCTAGTGTCCATATTCAGAGAACTTTAGCCAACAATAGCAAATCTACAAGCTCACAACGCCTCGCGCTGCAAGAGGTTTGGTGTAGAGGGAAAAAAGAGCAGACTAAGTACAGAGTGAAGGGTAAGGTTTTTTAAGTATTGACGGTTCAAGTGATTAAATATCTGAAAACACAAATTAACATGATTCCAAAATACACTGATGATTGTGCTGTCAAACAATGAAACTATATGGAATCTATGAACAGGTTGTGGGGGTCCCTGCTTCATCTCTCTCTCTCTCTCTCTCAACTAAGGGGTCCTTGGCCTGAAAACGTTGAAGACCCCTGTTTTATCATGTACATGTAGTATAGTATACTAGTATGCCTCCACGATTCAATGGAGATAATATTTTCTGGGATAATAGTGTTTGAAGCACCTCTAGGGTTGATTAAAAGTAAGCGAATAATCAGCCAACTTTTAAAAGCCACACACTAGCTGAAATCTGCTTATATCACCGCTGGTTTAATTGGTTCTGTAATGTAATCGTGGGAACGATTATAAATCGTGTAAAATATGCCAAAACGCCGCCATGGAAAAACACTGAATTAAGACTGCAGGAAACTGCAGCTTTCTTCACATGCTGCAGTGTGCCAGCAAGTGTGTGTCTGTGTGTGCTCGCGTGCATGCGTGCGCAAGTATGTGTGTGCGTGAACAAGTATGTGTGTGTGTGCGTGCCTGCGTGCCTGCGTGCATGTGTGTGCATGTGTGATGGATGTACTATGTAAGCAGACGTAGCAGGCAGGCTGCAGGACACATTAAGTGGAGAATTCATCACATTGTGAATTAGAGAGACGATCAGTCACAAGGTCTGTGCTCACACATTAACCTTGGGGTAAGAGAGATTGCATGTGTGTATGTGCACATGTGCGTGTGTGTGCGTGAGTGTGTGTGTGTGTGTGTGTGTGTGTGTGTGTGTTAAGGATGGGACGATAAGCGATATTATCGTTCATCGTGATAAAAAACCCTCACGATAATCGTATCGTGGAGATTTAAATTATCGTGATATCGTCCTCCGTCATGCACTGGGATCAATTCACCTTTTATTTGCTGAGCTGCATATCTGGTACCACTTAAACCATCTGTAATTGGTAAAAAGGTACATAAAATATACTCCTTAAATATATACACTCTATCAAAAATAGCCGATGTACAAGCTTACAACGCGTCGCTTTGCGACGCGTTGTGAGCTTGTAGATCGGCAATTTTTTGCCAAATGTTCCGCCCCATAGGATAATGGATTTGAATTATCACGATAATATTGCAAATCGTGATTTCTTTTGTCACACTAATCGTGATATGACATTTTCATATCGTCCCATCCCTAGTGTGTGTGTGTGTGTGTGTGTGTGTGTGTGTGTGTGTGTGTGTGAGTGTGTGTGCGTGTGTGTGTGTGTGTGTGTGCGTGTGTGTGTGTGTGTGTGTGTGTTACCTGGAGTGTAACCAGTGTTCCACAGCCAGTCCGCAGGGACCTGAAAACAAAACACATAAATTAGAGAGCGATTGGTTCTCAAAGTGGGGTCCAGGGACCCCCGGGTTCCCCCGGGGGAGGGGGGGTTCTAAATGGACCCTTCTGTACACTCACAAGAGTAATGGAGGGGGTCCTTGGAATGAAACTGTTTGAGCACCACTGCATTAGAAACACCACAAGATTCCAGGGACCCCCATGAGCCCGCCTGTGGAGGCAGAGGCCCAGGTACGATTCCAGACCAGGCCAGCAACGTGTCCATGTGTCCCTGAGCAAGAAGGCTCAAAGAAGGAGGAGAAACCACCCGGAAGTTGGGACACCACGGTCCATGCGCCATGACACTTTGGGTGGCGGAAGTTGCAACGGAAGCTCGATGAATGACATTAGCGTCTATGAGCTTCGGCTGGGACAACTCATGAACAAAAAATAATTCTTCGATTGAGACCTTTGTTGTATAATCGCTCCATGAATATAAAAGAAGACATATCACAGGTATTTTTACAATCACTTGCTTTTCGATGTCCACAGTACATAATGTTATTGAGGCAGCTAAACAGCGGCGGCGGCGGCTGTTTCTGTCTCGGAGCTATCACGAGATTTGGATTCCAGACAGGGAATGGTGGAGAGTCTCGCGATACTATCTAGTTCAGAAACGCAAAATTGTGCTCTTTAGATGCCACTATAATGTTATACAGTGTACTCACCGAAAAGCAACACAGCACAAAACAATGTGTGACATGTTTTTCTTTTATATTCCTGAGCTGAGTGTTTTATAAAGGTCTCTATCGTTCAGAATAATTTTTGTCATGAGCTGTCCCAGCCGAAGCTCATAGACCGCTAACGTTATTCACCGAACCTCCGGTGCCACTTCCGCCACCAAAGTGTCATGGCGGATGGCCATGGAGCCTAAAATGACGTTGGTGTCCATTCCTTCTTTGATCTTCCTTGTCCCTGAGCAAGACTCTGAACCCCTAACTGCTCCCCATTATTATGGGATGGGAAAATGGCAATGCATGACGAATTTCACCTCTAGTATGTCCATATAATTGCGACCTTCAGGTCGCAGTTACTATCAAAACCTCCACCGGCTGTCTGTCAGTCAGTCCGTCTGTCAGTATGTCCGTCACGTCACACTTTTGCCCTGCTCATATCTCCGCCACCGTTGCCCCGATCCATGCCAAACTTTGCACACACACTCCTTGGCTGCCAATCCACAACCTCCACCCCTTTCATTTCTCACATGGCCTGGCTTTTCTCCCGATTAGGGAGTCTTACTGGTACGTATAATGTGACAGAAAACACCCCAAGGAATGGGGACTATTCTATTCTATGGATACGGTTACTTCATAACTAAGTATCTGACGTTGGGGTGAATGTGTCATATTTATTGTTGCTCTAGCCTGCTTTTGACAGAAGAGAAGCTTGAGTGTGTCAGAGAGAGAAAGAGAGAAAGAGAGAAAGAGAGGGATAGAGAAAAACAGAGGCGGCTTTTTGCACAAGTCCGCAATTTCTGCTGGCCGGCTTATGGCACAGTGAGTGTGCACACGTGTGTGTGTGTGTGTGTGTGTGTGTGTGTGTGTGTGTGTGTGTGTGTGTGTGGTGTGTGGGGGGGGGGGGGGGGGGGGGGGGGGGGGGGGTGCGTCATGCGTGTGTGTGTTTAAACAGAACTTTTTTTTACAAGGAACCCGCAATTGTATCACGATATATAGGCTACGACATCTCTGAAAAGGCATATCATGGAGACGATAATTATCACCATATCGCCCAGCCCGAGGTTCTATGTGGGGCTACATTAGAACACACTGTATGTACAGTACAGTACAGTACAGTACAGTACAGTACAGTACAGTACAGTACATGTATGTAACATCTGTAGGGCTATCTGCTTCCTCTGTGACCTCTACTCCTGATTCTCTCTCTCTCTCCATACATCCCTCTCTTCTCTTCCTCTCCTTCTCTCTCTCCATCTTCTCTTTCTCACTGCCTGCAGGTGAATCATCCCTCCATCCCACTCAGAGACAGAAATAGACTGATGGAGACCAGAGAGGTCTACTGGGAGATGTGCACGCACACACACACACACACACACACACACACACACACACACACAGACAGAGACCAGAGCGGTCTACTGGGAAGATGACCACTTGGTGCACGCACGCACACACGCATCTATGTGTGCACACACACTCCTGTATGTATGCATGCTTGTACGCATGCTTCTAGCAGTCCCGTCGAGGAAGATCACACACAAACACACACACACACACCACACACACACACACCACACACACACACACACACACACACACACACACACACACACACACACACACACACACACACACACACACACACCACACACACACACACACACACGCCTGGAAGCGTGCACGCTGGCTCTCCCACCACACACACAATCTACAGTACATGCCGCTGGCCGGTCATCAGGGAAAGATGTCACATCAGTTAATACTTTATGATGACATCATTAAACATTAACAGAGTGTTAACAATATTACATAAGAAAGTACTGTACTTCCTCTGAATAAATGATCGCTCATTCACCAGCAACAACCCCTATCGATAATAATATCGTTGTTTGTCGGGTGGAAACCCCGTATCTCCAAGTTTCAAATGTGTACGTTTTATCACAAAGTAAAGCCCTGCTTCATCATTCAAGGCCGTCGTACAAAAGTAGTGAAAACAGCCGATCTACAAGCACACAACGCCTCGCACTTCAAATCATTTTTAATAAATAAAATGCAAAACGAACGGTTTCGGACATACAAGGTTTCCACCCGACAACGACGATATGCAACTCATACAAGCTCTTGGCAAGGTCACCTCACTGCATGGGGCTCATCTATAGCAACCCTACGGGGACGTGTTAGTAGGGCTGTCACGGCTATGACATTTTACATGACGATTAGTTGTCACTCAAACAATTGCGTTTAAACAATTTCATTGTGTTTTTGATTACATTTCTGTTTGGCTTTTAGGCTTTGAAGTTGTACATGACAGATATGACACATAATAAATATAAGCGTACAAGGAAATTACTGACATATTTGACAACCTTATATTTGATAGTTGGAAATAGCCGATCTGCAAGCTCACAATGCGTAGATCTGCTATTTCGGCTATTTTTGAAAAAGAAAAACTTTCAACATGGCAAGGATTATGACGATTATGACAAGATAATTGCCATTAGACGTTTAGGAATAATTGTGACAGGCCTACTACCAAGGGCAAAATCTGGGGGGCATGTGAGAAATCAGGGGCGGCGGTTGTGATTTGCCATCCAATTTGCGTGATTTTAGGCCAAAATGTGTAGGAGCAATGTTCAAAAATCGGCCTGATGGTGGCGCTAAATGGGACAGATCACAGATGCATGTTGATGACATGACTCTAGAGATAGGCCTACTGTGTACCCCTTTGCGTGATTTTAGGCCAAAGTCTGTAGGAGCAGTGTCCTAAACTGTGTTTTGCAAAAATCAGCCTGATGGTGGAGGTAGCCGGTGGAGGTTTTGATAGGTCGCAAACATGGGTATACCAATATTCTGAGGAGAACACTATCCGAAAATAGCCGATCTACAAGCTCACAACACTTCACAGCTGACAGAGTTGCCTTCTACACCAACAGGTATTTGTCTAGAGGGGAAAAGGGTGAACTACTCCTCTAAGCCAGTGGTTCTCAAATGGGGGTGAGTGTCGGGTACCCCTAGGGGTACGCGGGGGTACAGGAGAAAATGGGAATAATGTGGAATATGTATTTTACTGACAAAACAGTGACAGTCTTTGTGTGAACCTGCTCATCTGTACATTGTTCAACCAAATGACATAAATACCTTGACTAGTACAACTGTTACTGAATAGAAAGCAATGTTTAATTGCCATTATGCTGTTTTATTGTGAACATATTGGCATTGGAACTGGACTTTTGCTTTTTTTTAAGCAAAAAACTGTAGTCAGGGGAAGGGGGTACTGGGCTTCAGAAATCATATATAAGAGGGCTACTGCTTCAGAAATCATATATAAGAGGGCTACTGCTTCAGAAATCATATATAAGAGGGCTACTGCTTCAGAAATCATATATAAGAGGGCTACTGCTTCAGAAATCATATATAAGAGGGCTACTGCAACCTAAAGAGTTAGAGAACCACTGCTCTAAGCCCTACAGCAACTAATTACACAATTTTAGAACATTTTATTAAAATCTAATAATTGCTATAATTGGATTTAATGTATTAGTTTAATTAACTGTTGCACCCCCAGCTCTGGCCCTCGGTTTTCATAATGAAATGGGAAAAAAAGAAAAGGAAAATGGAAACATTTCTAACGAGTAGTTGATTTATTTTCCTCTCCCTCTCCCCCTCCCCCCTCCCCCCCTCTCTCTCTCTCTCTCTCGCCAAGTCTGACCAGCATACTGATGACAAGCTTACACACACGCACGTATGTATGCACGCACACACACACTCACACACACACACACACACACACACACACGTCAGAGGAGAGGTAATGACTTTCTGCCTTCTTTCACAATCCGTTCTGAGCAGCAAATTCCCACTTGTGTGTGTGTGTGTGTGCGTGTGCGTGTGCGTGTGTGTGTGTGTGTGTGTCACGTTCCTCACCAGGGAGCTCTAACGAGAAAGTCTGTCTGTCTGTCTGTCTGTCTGTCTGTCTGTCTGTCTGTCTGTCTGTCTGTCTGTCTGTCATCCAGGTTTGACAGAATACCAGCTGAAGACACAGCTCTATAAACCCTATTAAAATGCCATTAATATATTAGTGGTTGCAAAGGTTATTCATTGATTTGCCATAGTCCCCTGGTCAGAGTTCTGGTCAGTTTCTGATGAATGTCAAGTAGTTCCAATGGGAGCGGGCCGCGGGGGCCATTTGGGTGGTCAACTCATTAAAAATAGATTAATCCACACCTATTGTGACCTCCGGTTCAGTTGTATTGTCACACATATCCATACAGGTACAGATATAATGAAATGCTTGTGCCAGGAGCACTCTCAGCCTTATTACACAAAGACATGGTCACAGTGACCGACAGAGTGTGGACCCACATACCATGCAGGTCACACAAGACAAGTCCCAACAACGACAATACCATACAGTGTAACAGTGTACAGTTTAAAAAAGGTACAGTGCCCATGTTTACCTACGTTTCACTTTCATCCTTTCGTTGAGCAACCTGACTGCCTGGGCAAAAAAACTATTACGATTTGATGCTCTGGTAATGTTTTTTGGATGGGAATGGGCGGGATGGCTGCTATCTTTCATGATGTTCTGAGTCGTTTTCTTGCAGCGTGTGGTATAGATTGTATGGAGTGTGGTATAGATTGTATGGAGTGTGGTATAGATTGTATGGAGTGTGGTATAGATTGTATGGAGTGTGGTATAGATTGTATGGAGTGTGGTATAGATTGTATGGAGTGTGGTATAGATTGTATGGAGTGTGGTATAGATTGTATGGAGTGTGGTATAGATTGTATGGAGTGTGGTATAGATTGTATGGAGTGTGGTATAGATTGTATGGAGTGTGGTATAGATTGTATGGAGTGTGGTATAGATTGTATGGAGTGTGGTATAGATTGTATGGAGTGTGGTATAGATTGTATGGAGTGTGGTATAGATTGTATGGAGTGTGGTATAGATTGTATGGAGTGTGGTATAGATCGTATGGAGTGTGGTATAGATTGTATGGAGTGTGGTATAGATCGTATGGAGTGTGGTATAGATCGTATGGAGTGTGGTATAGATTGTATGGAGTGTGGTATAGATTGTATGGAGTGTGGTATAGATTGTATGGAGTGTGGTATAGATCGTATGGAGTGTGGTATAGATCGTATGGAGTGTGGTATAGATCGTATGGAGTGTGGTATAGATCGTATGGAGTGTGGTATAGATCGTATGGAGTGTGGTATAGATCGTATGGAGTGTGGTATAGATCGTATGGAGTGTGGTATAGATCGTATGGAGTGTGGTATAGATCGTATGGAGTGTGGTATAGATCGTATGGAGTGTGGTATAGATCGTATGGAGTGTGGTATAGATTGTATGGAGTGTGGTATAGATTGTATGGAGTGTGGTATAGATTGTATGGAGTGTGGTATAGATTGTATGGAGTGTGGTATAGATTGTATGGAGTGTGGTATAGATTGTATGGAGTGTGGTATAGATTGTATGGAGTGTGGTATAGATTGTATGGAGTGTGGTATAGATTGTATGGAGTGTGGTATAGATCGTATGGAGTGTGGTATAGATTGTATGGAGTGTGGTATAGATCGTATGGAGTGTGGTATAGATCGTATGGAGTGTGGTATAGATCGTATGGAGTGTGGTATAGATTGTATGGAGTGTGGTATAGATTGTATGGAGTGTGGTATAGATTGTATGGAGTGTGGTATAGATCGTATGGAGTGTGGTATAGATTGTATGGAGCGTGGTATAGATTGTATGGAGTGTGGTATAGATTGTATGGAGTGTGGTATAGATCGTATGGAGTGTGGTATAGATTGTATGGAGTGTGGTATAGATCGTATGGAGTGTGGTATAGATCGTATGGAGTGTGGTATAGATTGTATGGAGTGTGGTATAGATTGTATGGAGTGTGGTATAGATTGTATGGAGTGTGGTATAGATTGTATGGAGTGTGGTATAGATCGTATGGAGTGTGGTATAGATTGTATGGAGTGTGGTATAGATTGTATGGAGTGTGGTATAGATTGTATGGAGTGTGGTATAGATTGTATGGAGTGTGGTATAGATTGTATGGAGTGTGGTATAGATTGTATGGAGTGTGGTATAGATCGTATGGAGTGTGGTATAGATCGTATGGAGTGTGGTATAGATTGTATGGAGTGTGGTATAGATTGTATGGAGTGTGGTATAGATTGTATGGAGTGTGGTATAGATTGTATGGAGTGTGGTATAGATTGTATGGAGTGTGGTATAGATTGTATGGAGTGTGGTATAGATTGTATGGAGTGTGGTATAGATTGTATGGAGTGTGGTATAGATTGTATGGAGTGTGGTATAGATTGTATGGAGTGTGGTATAGATTGTATGGAGTGTGGTATAGATCGTATGGAGTGTGGTATAGATTGTATGGAGTGTGGTATAGATCGTATGGAGTGTGGTATAGATCGTATGGAGTGTGGTATAGATTGTATGGAGTGTGGTATAGATTGTATGGAGTGTGGTATAGATTGTATGGAGTGTGGTATAGATTGTATGGAGTGTGGTATAGATCGTATGGAGTGTGGTATAGATTGTATGGAGCGTGGTATAGATTGTATGGAGTGTGGTATAGATTGTATGGAGTGTGGTATAGATCGTATGGAGTGTGGTATAGATTGTATGGAGTGTGGTATAGATCGTATGGAGTGTGGTATAGATCGTATGGAGTGTGGTATAGATTGTATGGAGTGTGGTATAGATTGTATGGAGTGTGGTATAGATTGTATGGAGTGTGGTATAGATTGTATGGAGTGTGGTATAGATTGTATGGAGTGTGGTATAGATTGTATGGAGTGTGGTATAGATCGTATGGAGTGTGGTATAGATTGTATGGAGTGTGGTATAGATTGTATGGAGTGTGGTATAGATTGTATGGAGTGTGGTATAGATTGTATGGAGTGTGGTATAGATTGTATGGAGCTGTGGCAATTCTGTGCCGATAATTTAATAGCAGCTCTCTTCACAATCCTCTCCAGCTGTTTACCATCCTGGACAGTCAAGTTACCAAACCACACTGTGATGCAACCTGTCAGAACACTGTCTATGGTCCTACTGTATTTCTACCATATAGAGCGAGGTTTTCTTCTGATCAGCTGACTGCAGACAGAGCACCTTGTACGGAGTACGCTGCAGCGGCGAGGTGATACTGGACACAAAGAAATAGTACCATGTGACAGAGAGGGGTCAAAGTTGAACAAAACCTCACTGAAATCACCAGAACTAGTTTATTTTAATCAGAAACTGACCAGAACTCTGACCACGGGACTCGGGCAATCAATTAATACCTTTGCAACCACTGAATTAATGGCAAGTATTTCCTACAGCTTTATGTCAAATAATCTGAATTTACACTTTAAATCAGGGGTGGGCAATTATTTTTTCCGTGGGGCCACATGAACAACAGAAAATATTGTGAGGGCCGGGCCAAAAGGCAGTGCTCCATGCAAACTAAACACACAGCTTTACCTCCGACTTCAGTAAATAAATAATTATCAGTCCAATTTTTTTTGAAAACCCGGCATTCGGCATCGACCTTTCTTTTTTTAGCCACTTCAGCCATTTTTGATGGGTAAGGTAAGGCAGGTTGTCTTTACGTGTGACCAGTCTGACCACCTGCTTGTTATTGAGACAACATCCAATGATCACGCACACGTGCTGATGTACGCATTGCAGCCATATGTACGTGAATAAAAAACTTCAAAATAAAATAAATGCTGCTTTAGTCCATGCATGGGGTAAAATTAGAAAATGTGTTTATTTTGTACAGTAATTTGCCATTAACCCTACAAGGGCCGGTCAGAGAGAACCAAAGGGCCGGTCAATGCCCAGGCCTGCTTTAAATGATATCAAAACACACATTTTCAAGGGCTCAATCGCAATTATACACAAGCACTGACATCACTGGAATGACGGTGACAATAAAGCAAATGTTAAAAATATATGATAAAACTTGTGCCAGTGGGCAGCTTGTTATGACTCAAATGATGCTGAAACTTGGCCAAACAGCCCATCCCAAAACTATTCTAATTCTAATCTAATCCATCACCACTACATTATTTTCCTGACATTTGGAATAAAGGAATCCTTTTTCCAAATCAAATTTGATCCCCAACATGACCGGGCCTATCTGTGATAACAGCAATCTGGGTGAAGGGTCATTCATATCACACAGTCAAGAACTGTACAGTAGATTATTGTAACTGAAAAGAGAGCGTTGAGCCTCTTCTGTTCGTCTTCGGGGTGGACTGTTTTATGTCCTGTGACAAATCTGTGAATTAATCCAGTGAGACCGAGTACGCATTATTACGTATCATTTTATGCTTTAGCTGTTAAATATAGCAGATATACAAGCTCACATCGCAGCACCGATTGCCGCGCTGCAAGCTTGTAGATCTGCTATTTTTGAAAAATCTTGAAAATGTGTGCAATTCTTAATATTATTGAATGAATATTGAATATTTTTTACCCGATTCTCTAAGTGTCTTCTGAATCCTTCTAAGGTTTTTTGAAAGAGATATGTTTCTACGAATGTCAGTGGTGCTCAAACTTTTTCATGTGAAGGACCCCCAAAATTATATGTATTTGGCCATGGACCCCCATCTCAAAATATTGCCTCAGGGACCCCCCCAGAAGCAAATATTTGAGTTACAAATGTTCAAAATATATATATTCAAAGATTTGCACAAATCTTCATGATTTTTCAAAAATAGCAGATCTACAAGCTCACAGCGCGGCACTCGGTGCCGCGCTGTGAGCTTGTATATCTGCTATTTTTCAATAGCTAAAGCATTCAATAATTCTAGGCCCTAAATGGGTTAAATCTGTGAATTAAATCTGTGACAAGAAGAGCCTCATTGTCAGCAGCAGAGGCCAGAATCAGACGTCAGTGTCGGAAACATTCAACTCGACCGTGGCTTCGCATTCGCAGACGGTCTCGCCCCAAACCGCAGAGCACAAAAACATCTGCTCACACACTTCTTATCTCACTGGAACAATCTGCCGCTGAAGCACAGCCACAGGACTCACGCAGAGGAAAGTGAATGCCCTGAATCATCAAGCAGCCATCTATCACATTAATGAATGGAACCCACATCAAGGACAAGTCCATGACATCACAGCTATCTTGGTTCATACAGTATGTTCAGGGCCGGTTCCTGGCATAAGCAATATAAGCAGTCGCTTAGGGCCATAACCAATAAGGTGGCCAGACTGGCCACATCACAGGAAGAATATTCTTGTTTCTTCATGTATCCCCTATCCAAAAACTAGCGTTATTATTTCAATATTCCCCCATAATCCCAAACTTCACTCCAGGCCTGGCTGCCTGTGCTTGATTCATGAGCAAGTCAATATGCCTCCGAAAAGAAAATTTCGATCTATTGCTGCAGATTATTTTAGGTGGCCCGTCAGTGGGGGGACACCTAAAATAATCTTGCATGGGGCCTCCTGAGTCCTAGAACCACCACTGAGTATGTTGCCAACTGAGTATTAAGCGTCCCAGGCGTACAAACAGACACCAACTGATCAATCACAGTCCGGACAGACATGGGACAAACGGACAAAGCCAGATGTAGAAGCGGTTAGCACCGTTAGCAATTTAGCACTAATCTAGGAGAGTGGTTCTCAAAGTCCACTTTTAGTGTATTCTTTATACAGCTCCTTTATCCAAGGCACTTTACAATGATTGTGCATTACATTCACCCATTGATACACACATTCATACATCGATGTCAGAGGAAACCATGCTTGGCACCAACCTGCTCACCAGGAGCAACTAGGGGTTCAGAGTCTTGCTCAGACACTTGGACACTAACTCTGGTTCCCAGGTGGACGCTCTACCTCCTGAGGGGTCCTCCAGGGGTCCTCCAGGGACCACAGTGCTCCAAATGGAGTGTGCAAATGGAACACTCTCAGAGTTATGGTGGTCCTTGAAATTAAATAATTTGAGAACCACAGGTCTAGGAATAAAACCTATAATGCAGCTACGAGTTAGTAAACTAAAACTCTTACTGTATAATAGTACAGTAAGAGTTTAAGAACGTCGTGCAACTTAAACAAAAAAAACGTAAATCTAAATATTACGGTAAATGATCATGTATTAAATGACGTGGTATGGGGACAGCATAGACTGCCATACTCACACAGTGGCCGATTCAGAACGGGTACACATTATAGTGTATCATTATTTTATGCTTTAACTGTTGAAAAATAGCAAATATACAAGCTCACAGCGCGGCACCGAGTGCCACGCTGCGAGCTTGTAGATCTGCTATTTTTTTTAAATCGTGAAAATTTGAATTTTAAACTGATTCTAGTTGGGTCTTTTGAATCCTTCTAAGATTTTTTGAAAAACCTATGTTTCTATGTCAGCAATCTGGCCAGCCATCGTCAAAGAAAAGGTCCTTTTCACTTAAATGGAGCTCAGTTAGTCTGTTCTTGAGAGACTACTATGTCAGTGGTTCTCAAACCTTTTCACGTGAAGGACCCCCAAAATGATATTTATTTGGCCACGGACCCCCATTCAACATATTTAGTTCTAGGGACCACCCAGAAGCAAAATTTGAGTTACAAACGTTCACTTTGAAAATGCATAACATTTAAAGATTTGCAAAAAAAAATGTGGAAAGCATCCAGTTACGGTTGTGCTCGAAATTATTCAACCCCCTCTGAAAACATTGTTTATTAGTGTAGCCACTGTTCCTTTCACTTAGAACTTGTGAACTATGCTAAAAACTGTACTTTTTGGAACATCCACTGTCTTGTCACTCCTTTTCCTTTTTTGTACAAAGCAATACTCTCTTCTCTGAACTTTTCTGACCTTTCCTTAGATTTAGCCGTGTTTCTCACTGCTCTAATTAAAGTCAACAAGTCAACAAACGTCTAGTCCGGCCTGATTGCACATCTGATGCAACTATTTAAGCCCTTAATTAGTCGATTGCAGTTGATTACAGATTTCTTCAGGTGTAATTAAGAGTTGAATAATTGAAAGTGAAAGTGGCGTTGAAAGTGGCATTTAGCATTGAATTAGGAAGAAAACACACAAAATGTTACTTTTGCTGAGCTATTTACATTGTCCTTGTATGATGTATTTATTTCATTCAGTGGTCAGTTTGTGAATTTAGCCAATAAACCAGATTTGCAGAGGGGGGTTGAATATTTTTGAGCACAACCCGTATGTTGGTGCTGAGATAACACAGGCAGGGCCTGATAGTACAGGGATAATACCATCAGCAGCATGCCTACAGGCCTGCTCACTGTACATGCACTGTACATCTGTGACACAAATGATAGATGAACTGGATGATGGAAAATTAGAGGCTGCCTTTTTAGCTTGATCTGACACTGCAGAGGTTGAGTCATTTGTCAGTCAGTACAATTGTGGGAGTTGTTTGGGGCCTTTGTTGTCTTGTAGTTTTACAAATGACCTTCTTTCAGTGTCTGACAAAACAGGGGTTGACACTAAGGTCTGAGAGGCACTTGCCCATCGGGCAAGTAATGGGTCACGTTCCACTTGCCCAAAAGTCATGCCCGCTTGCTCGAAAAGTCAACTGTGAGAGGTAAAAAAATAAAGAAATACTTGCAAATTCTGGGGCTGTGGGATATGGATATACCTCAATATTTATGCCAAATATCCCAATATCTATACAATAAGACAATATTATAATTTCCACAGACATCTTGTGTTGTGTTTAGAGCTAACTAAAGACAGTTGCTTCCCCACTCAAACACAACCTGAAATCAAACTCCACTTGCCCGAACCGTTAAGTGTCAACCCCTGGAAAAACTCAAGCTCAACAATATAGTAGTACCCCCCCCCCCTCCCCAATCCACCACAGGAAACAAGCCTCACACATTTCCTGACACAAATTCTGCATTAAAAACAGTAATGAACGCATGTGCACGAGAACCTCACTTCTTCTAACCCAACACGACTGTAGAAATGAGCTGCATGCTGAGAACAATGCAAGTGTTGTGTGGTTAGCTTTTCTTTTCAGTTTTATTGTTATCATGTATAATTTATGTTTTTGCACTGTGAAGCACTTTGAGCTGCATTCCTTGTCATGAAAGGTGCTGTATAAAGGAAGTTTATTATTATTATATTATTAATAATCACTCACAGCATCCACTCTTCCTCTTCTAGACAGAAAAACACACTAAATTGCTTTTCTTTGCAGATGAATTGGTTCTCCTGTCAACATCAAAGGCCGATACAAAATGACTTATTTACCTGTCATCATAGTTCGATTTGTTTGGAGGGAAAAATATGTTTTTAATTAAATTGTGCTATAAACATTAATCAAACATTAATATCAAACTTCTCAGACAGTCTACATTTCACACAAGGAAATGGAAGTATTTAATTCAGTCTGAAGCAGGTAAACTTGCCAAAACTATTCTGATTCTAATCTAATCCTCACGGCTAAATTATTTTCCTGACATTTGGAAAAAAGGAATCCTTTTTCAATCAAACTTGAACCCCAACGCCATGGCATTGCTCCGAAGGTTCATTGTTCCGAAGGTTCATTAGTCCGAATTTGTTAAGAAAACTATCCCCAACTCTAACCCTAAACTTAACCTCAGTAACCCTAACTAAATTCGGACTAATGAACCTTTGGAACAATGAACCTTCGGAATTATGGGCAGTCCCCACCGGGCCTATCTGCATTAGCAGCAATCTGGACAAAGTCAAGAATTGTACAGTAGATTTAGTTTTTTTTAACTGAAAAGATCATGGTGGTGGACTGTCTTATGTCTTATGACAATCTGTGAATTAAAGGACAACAAGGGTTCATATTTTAGATTATAATTAGAGAAAATAAATATGTGTTAAAATGTTTTCATTTACTGCATGCGTACAAGTGGCTAAATAATATGTATTTTTAGCCATTGATTTCTTTATTACTATTTAAGGGATGCCCCGATCAGGGTTTTTTTGCTCCCGATCCGATACCGATCAAATATTATTGCTTCCGATTCGATCCCGATCTTTCCCGATCCGATCTTTTGGCAAGGCATTAAGAAGAAAAAAAAATTCTATTCATTCTATCACTTGGTTCTCAACCTTTTCAGGCCGTGACCCCCAAAATAATCATATTTTAACTGGGGACCCCCGACCCTGAAGAGTTGAGGAAGTATATTTTGTATAACACGGTTCTATTGTGAAAATAGCAGATCTACATGATCACAACGCCTCGCAACGCGAGGAGTTGTGAGCATGTAGATCGGCTATTTTCACAATTTCTGGCTTTAATATTTGACAATTTGGCCAATATTTAATTTGTCATTTTAGAGGTATTAAAAAGTCCTTAATTTTTCACTTTCGAAATGTGCAGATACCCTCTATACACTTAAACTTTATGTTGATTTGTTTACTGTTGAGAGAGAAAACAATGTTGCACATTAAGTTAATCATCTGGGGACCCCCCCAAAATAATTTGAGGACCCCCCTGGGGGTCCCGACCCACAGGTTGAGAACCACTGAGCTAGTTGACAGTGCAGAGAGACATAATTGCCTTCCTTTGATCCATTAGCAAGGGGCCAATTACTACTTATTGGCATCAGCTGCCAGCTGTACACAGAGTCTGACACAATCACCTTCCCTCTGCAGTGCTCTGTCTGTCTCATTTCTCCAAAAGCCCTTGAATATGATTGAAAATGATTAAGGATTACTGTGATTATGGTAAGCTTACATTTCATATCGCATTCACCTTACCTGTAACTTTCAGTACTCCCAGAAAATATTTTTTTGAAAAAAAAAAAAAAAAAAAAAAAAAAAAAAAAAAACGATTTTTTTTTTCCCCCCCCGATCTCCGATCTTATAAAAACGGCCATATCGGCGGCCGATCCGATCACGTGATCGGGATCGGGCAACACTAACAGTAACACGATCAGCCCCCATAAGTCACATCTGCCCAAGAAAGATTGCGAAGCATCTTGCTAAAGGGCTTGTCTAAAAATACATATTTAATTGTAATACTTGTAATGTACGCATGCCCCCAGCCACTGAAATCAAAATCATTAAAATCGCTAAAACGATAGAAATCAGTAAATGAAAACATTTTAACTCATCATCTTGTCTTTTCTCTAATTACAATCTAAAATATGAACCCTTGCTGTAAAAAAAACAAAGTTGTCCTTTAAATCTGTGACAAGAAGAGCCTCATTGTCAGAAGCAGAAGCCAGTATCAGACGTCAGTGTCAGAAATATTCAATAGCCCGTGGCTACGTGGCTAAACCTTCAGACAGGGGCGTCAATTGGGTATGGCAGGGGTATGCAGCTGCCATACCCTGGGTCCAGGGGGGAAAATAAAAGTTACTTTTAAATATAAATCCATGAATGTCTCTTTGTCTATCTGTGCTGGTTATTATGTTGTTAAATTACATTTAAATAACTACAAATGCAAAATTTAACAAAATGGTCACTTTAACAAGGTATTATAATTATATTCTCCACACTTTTATTCTCCCCATCTTGACAGAATGCTATATTCCCAGGTTCCGCAGGTCAGCTGCACAGGTGCAATGCATTATTGTTAATTGTGGCACGTTTACTTACATGCCAAGTTTAGCTGCACTTGTACAACCGTTCCAGGCTGCCATATCCAGCCCAAGAAACCATAGAAACCTGTTTAAAAAACTGACAAAACTATTTTTTCTATTGTGAAAATCGCTGATCTACATGCTCACAACGCCTCGCAGCGTGAGGCGTTGTGAGGATGTAGATCTGCTATTTTCACAATAGAACCGTGTTATCCAAAATGTAATGCCTCTTTTCCATGAGGACTCCCATCTTTGCCATACCCTAGCTTTTGCTGAACTGACGCCACTGCCTTCATACCGGCTTCAATGTTATAGCGCTCCAGCCTCTTGTTTCACCACTTCCAGTTGCTCTACTTTATCCTGACTGAGAGTTCACAATGACTCCAGCTCTCCTGTGAAATGTTTCCGTTGTCTTGTCCTCCCACTGTGTCTACGCCTCTGAAAACACCCTGCACTGACTCATTTATTCTCCAGCAGACATGAACCCCTCCAGACACATCTACACAGAGCTGCGATGCCCGATTCTACATTCCTCCTCTTCCCTCTCAGATGACAGTAAAGCTACTGTTCATAAATATGTATCTGCCATATCTGTCTGACTGTGTTTCCAAACACAGTACAGTACAGTACAGTACAGTACAGTACAGTACAGTACAGAAGTGGTTCTCAAACTTTTTCATGTCAAGGACCCTCAAATTGACACATATTAGCCCGCAGACCCCCATCAAACATATAACTTTCCAAATGTCTGTCTGAGTGTCTGTCTGTCACAGCGTTTCTCCTCAGTGGCTGGAGCAATCGATCTGAAATCGCATCACCATTAGCATATGAACACACCTGACATAACTGTGAAGCCCATTTGTCACTTTCACAAATCATATGCTGTATATTAGCATTTTTATGGTGTATCTACTATCTATTCTGCATCTATATCTATTCTGCATCTAGCATGAGGCAACATGTTTAACCAGCTATGTGTGTGTGTGTGTGTGTGTGTGTGTGTGTGTGTGTGTGTGTGTGTGTGTGTGTGTGTGTGTGTGTGTGTGTGTGTGTGCGTGCGTGCGTGCGTGCGTGCGTGCGTGCGTGCGTGCGTGATCTATCCCTATAGAATTTATGGCATGCATGTGAAAATAAAAACAAACGTAATACTTCCTATGGTTAATATGAGCATCAAATCAATATTGCAAATGTGTGTGTGTGTGTGTGTGTGTGTGTGTGTGTGTGTGTGTGTGTGTGTGTGTGTGTGTGTGTGTGTGTGTGTGTGTTTTTTCACATGCATTCCATAAATTCCATAGGGATAGACCACACATAGTTTTATGACAATTATAATGTATTAAGACATATTGTCATATTAGCCAGGCTTCCTTTGATACCACTAAACATAGCATCCCTATTCTGGGGGGGAGTTTGGTGAAATTAGCAAATCTAGAAGCTTACGTTACAATGTGTCAGACTCGCAAGCAGCTTTTGGCAAAGTGATTTGGTGTAGAGGGGGAAAAGGAGTGCACACATACTGTACACACCCAGCTCAGCTAGATAGATAGATACCTTCCACGGGGGAAAATCAGTTGCCCAGAGGCAGCACAGCAGTTAAGGTTACAAAGTTACAAAAAAAAGAATACTGTTGTGTACAGTCAAAAGAGCTGTCACAAAAAAAGAATAATATATACAGTAACAGTACATAAAGTTACCAAGAAACATTCAAGTGTCACATCACACACAAAAAAAGCAAAGCACAACTTAACAAACAGTGCCAAACAAAAGTGTACATAACAGTCAATGCTAGTCAATGCAACACAAGTATCTCACCACCAAATCAACACAGCAATAGTACTAAATTCAACCAACACAACACAATAGTGAAGGGCCCAAAATAAGTGTCCATAGTCAGTGCAAATAAATCAAGAATAATAATAATTCAGCAAGACGCCACAAGCAACCCTCTCTGGGAAAGTACTTAGAGGTCAGAGTCAGTGCAACTTTTGTAAGGTAACAGTTATCCTAGGTTATCCTAGCAGGTCAAGTTGACTAAACAGTCTAGAGTTGTTAATTCAGCAAGGAGGAGGAGAGGAGAGAAGACCACAGGAGAGGACAGGGCAGCAATGAGGGATGAAATGAGAATTTGAGTTAACTGGTATACCCCAAAATATTCTCTCTCTCTCTCTCTCCGACTGACTCTCTATGTCTGTCTGAGTCCTCTCTCTCTCTCTCTCTCTCTCTCTCTCTCTCTCTCTCTCTCTCTCTCTCTCTCTCTCTCTGAGTATACTCTGTCTTTCTCTGAGCCTATCTCTGAGTTTCTCTCTCTCTCTCTTTCTTTTAATCCTGTCTTATTTAAAGTTCTGCTTCTACAATTGCTCCGCTCTTCTCCTCTGTCCCCATGTCTGAGACGGCAGGCGCCTCTGTGTGTGTGTGTGTGTGTGTGTGTGTGTGTGTGTGTGTGTGTGTGTGTGTGTGTGTGTGTGTGTGTGTGTGTATGTATGTGTGTGAGCGCGTGCGTGCGTGCGCATCAATATTAATCACAATCAGGAAACTGGAGATTTTCTCAAATATCAACTGCCTCTCCCTCTGTCTATCTGTTAGTCTGTCTGTCTGTCTGTCTGTCTGTCTGTCTGTCTGTCCGTCCGAGACTGCATGAAAATAGAGAATCAGGGGTAAAAAACATGAGATATCACTTTATACATGGATTGACTCACAACAGTTTTGGAACCATAAACTCATAAATCAGCACGCACACACAACACACACACACACACACACACACACACACACACACACACACACACACACACACACACACACACACACACACACACACACACACACACACACACACACACACACACACACACACACACACACACACACACACACACACACACACACACACACACACACACACGCCTCCAGTCAACATGAGTTAATCCAGTATTTAGAGTCAGAAAGTGGAAAGTCCCTAACAACAGGTTCTATTGAAATTCACTGACACTCAATGGTTCACTGGTCCTTCTGAGGACCGCTGCACTGGGGGGAGAAAAGAGCTATTTTACACCATTATTTAAAGCAGGGGTCTTCAACAGGGGGTCCCTGGACCCCTAGGGGGTCCTCAGAGTTACTACAGGGGGTCCTCCAAATGTTTGTGTGATGGAAACTTTTTTCTCCTCTTTTATATTAACCATTTGAACCCTAGTGTCCATATTCTGAGAACTTTAGCCAAAAATAGCTGATCTACAAGCTCACAACGCCTCGCGCTGCGAGGCGTTGTGAGCTTGTAGATCAGCAATTTTTTGGCAAAGAGCTTTGGTGTAGAGGGGGAAAAGAGCAGACTAAGTACAGAGTGAAAGGTCAAGTTTATTAAGTATTGACGGTTCAAGTGGTTAAATATCTGAAATTGAGGTTGTGGGGGTCCCTGCTTCATCTCTCTCAACCAAGGGCCTGAAAACGTTGAAGACCCCTGATTTAAATCTAAACGTGTTTATGTCAACAGGAAATCTACAAGAATACAGCTCTTACAGTCTCTCCCATGGACATACATGTTTCATACCGTCATGTGATTTTCTTTTTTACGTTTTCAAACATAAAAGTCAATAAATATCTGAAATAGCAGATCCAAAAGCTCACACGAGTTGCACCTGTGTATAGATTGTCTATTTAGCAAGGTTTTTGAAGCGGTGAAAACCGCTTCCAATGAGTGGCTTTGTGTGTCCCACGCCCATATATTGTCATTTCAGTCCAGAATGAACAGGTTTTTTCAAAAACAAAATGTGTGTAACATGTCCATATATGGTCATTTCAGTCCCGAATTTACAGGTTTTTTCAAAAACAAAATGTCTGTCACCTCATGTCCATATATGGTCACTCCAGTCCAGAATGAACAGGTTTTTTCAAAAACAAAATGTCTGTCACCTCATGTCCATATATGGTCATTTCAGTCCAGAATGAACAGGTTTGATCTGTCCCGTACGTCCAGAATATCAGTCCAGAATGAATAGGCTTTTTCAAAAAGCAAAATGTGTGTCCCATGTCCATATATGGCCATTTCAGTTCAGAATGAACAGGTTTTATCTGTCCTGTACGTCCAGAATATGTGTGTAGTGTCCGTCCCGGTCTGATGATTGGATACTTTGAGGATTGGTCAAGCTTCACATGATAATTCGGCTCTCCAGATAAAATCATTCATTCATTCAGAATATATATAAAGAATGTAGAATTGAGAATATATAAATAATGTATAGATCACAGAGTTCATAACTCTAGAACACATAGAATAAAAGTTCACCGCTTCACTTCGAACCGAGGTTTGATTATTTGTTTTCCAAAGCCTAAATGTCAAACTGAAATGTAATTCTGATGCATAATTTATGATCCAATGATCGATGCCAAAATCACGTTTATTCGATAATTATTTGTAAGTCAATTAACCGTCGGCTAAAACGTCAAGATGGTGACAGCCCTATGAGTCAATGGTTTTCAACCTATGGGTCGGGACACCAGGGGGGCCCAAATGATACAATACAATTTAAGTGACTTTTTTAATACTTAAGCAAAGAAAAATACCATTACGACATCAGAGGTAATCAACAAACTATACTAAAATAAAGATAAAAATCAAACCATTGGTTCGAAGTGGAGCGGTGAATTTGAGCAGCTATACCCTGCACTGTACTGTACAGTACTGTATGATACTGTATGGTACTGTATCCGCATGAAGTGAACGGGAGTGGCACGACCCTCTCTAATACAAGGCTCTTGGCCGCCCAGCTACAGCGCCACTCGGTCAAAGTCGATCAAAGTTCACACTAATCAGGACAGAGACACAAAGCCATTTGTTGGGAGCCAGCTTCACCGCTCCAAAAACTGGTCAAACAATATAAGAAAGAGGCAAAAAATAGGGCAATCTACAAGCACACTGTGTGCTATTTTCAGTAATATCAAACTAAATACAATTCCGAGTGCTTGTCAGTTCTTCAAATATGATTATTTTGGGGGGTCCCCTGTTCAAATATGATTGAACACTGCAGTGGTGGCCTGAAAAGTTTGGGAATCCTAGGTATAGTGTAGGAGTTGTGAGAGTCATTGTTGAGCCTTTAAGCAGGATCAGGGTTAGCTGCACAGTGCACACCACGAGCATACATAAGTAGGCCTACAGTAAGGGTTAGCTGCACACCACGAGCATACATAAGTAGGCCTACAGTAAGGGTCAGAACACCACCAGCATACATAAGTAGGCCTACTGTACCCTGCAGGAATCCAGCTGTGTTAAAAACCCTAACCCTAACCCTAACCCACACGCCCTGAAAGAAATTATAATAGTACTAGAAGCTTGGCCGCGGCCGAGCGTCTAGTCGGCGACCTGGCCAACTCGGGAACGATGTAAATAGGGAATGAATGCCCCGCCCCTTTAATGCAAACCCCATTATACCTGTTGCCATAGCCATATGACCCGTTTTGACCATCTGTTTGCTTGTGTCTATTTATGCCCATATATGGAGATATCTGTCTGTCTGCGTCCATGTTATGCCCATATATGGAGATCTCTGTATCTGTCTTCTGTGTCCCTTTTATGCCCATATATGGAGATCTCTGCCCTTCGGGCAGCCAAGCGTCTAGTCGGGTGCCGGTCTACTCGGGAACGATGTAAATAGGGAATTAATGCCCCACCCTTTAATGCAAACCCCATTATACCTGTTGTCGTAGGACCCGTTTTGACCATCTGTTTGCCTGTGTCCATTTATGCCCATATATGGAGATATCATGCCCATATATGGAGTTATCTGTCTGTCTGCGTCCATTTTATGCCCATATATGGTAGGGGTGTAACAATATAGTAACTGTATCGAAATATCGTTTTTAACTTTAAAAATCGAAGTAGATCGAAATGAAAACAGCTAAAATCGAATCGTATCATTTATTTTGTATCGTATCGAATCGGCAGTGCAAAGAATCGTTTGTATCGATACTACCTACTTGTGCATTGTATTTAGCATTTTTAAGAAGAAAAAATGTAAAGGAGGGGTTTAATTACTTTTCCTTTCCATATAGCTACACTGGTCTATTGATAAATGTGTGTAATCTCTGGGTTCATGTCAAGGTGCAGGTTTGTCAATATACAATGATCATGTATTTGGCAGATAATCACTGTGTTTACTTATTTATATCCATAATAATACATGTTTCCCTTAAAAACCTGCACTATCCACACCTTTCACACAGATTTAATTTCTTTGCTAAATAGTTACTATATCGATTTTAAATTACTGAATCGAATCGTATCGTATCGCCATGAATGAACCAATATCGTCCATGTATCGTATCGTCAACCATGTATCGTGATATGTATTGAATCGCTATTAAAATGTATCGTTACACCCCTAATATATGGAGATCTCTGTATCTGTCTGTCTGAGTCCCATTTATGCCCATATATGGAGATCTCCACCCTTTAACGCAATCCCCATTTATCTGTTTGCCTCTGTCCATTTATGCCCATATATGGAGATATATTTCTGTCTGTGTCCATTTTATGCCCATATATGGATATCTCTGTATCTGTCTGTCTAAAGACCCTGCAATAATATGCAGCCAGCTTGCTTTGTCACCCGTGGGGAATGATGCCCCTCCGGTTGTTAAGCAATACCCATCATACCCGTTGTTCGGTTATTGCCTAGCGGATATCAGCGCATACGGAGAATCCAAACCTTTTGCGCCGGTTTTGGAGAATCGCGTATTGGGTGGGGTCGAGGCCAGGCACTGCACTCCCTGCTGTGGGGGGGAACGTGCGTGCCGAATTTGAAGCCGGTGGGAAGAACGGTTCTCGAGATATGCGGATTACATACATACACACTCAGAGATTTGAACCACTCTGAAGTGGTTGTCCAACTATCTTTGAACAAATGTTCAGTTGTTGCAGCAGTTGTGACTTTAGGGCTGCAGACAAGCATCCATACCAGGTCAGGTGGTTCTACAGTACTGAAGGACACTCATAATGACAGAAGTGAAAAACACAAGAAGAATCTGTCTACTAGCACCAAATGATCTTAAACGGCGAAGGAAGTAGACTCTTTGCTTTGTTTTCTTACACACTGATTCAATCTGAACTTTCCATGACAAAAGATGTATCTAAAGTCTATAAGGAAAGCAGCTTTCACATTGGCATGATGCTTCAGCTTGTGAAATCAGAGCAGTGCCAACAGAAGGGAAGAAGCAGGTTCACTGGTACTGCTACAGCGCTGGCTCACTATCAGGCTAAAGGTATTGCACACAGAAGTCTTCATGCTTTACTGCAAATTGCATTTTTTCCCCCACAGGTTTCTCCCCCTGTTTTGACTTTCACAAATAACAAGAAACCACTCCATTACCACACTGAATCCACCTTCATAGGAAGATGTAAACTTCAAAGCCAGTGAAGAATTAAAAATAGCAAAAAAAATGCTTATCTACAAGCAGGAAATCTACTGCCTTGCCAGTGTGAAGAAATGACACATCGATCGTCTGTACCAAAGACAAAGTGGTGGTCCTTGAAATGGAAAGGTTTGTCACTGTGACAGCCACAGTCACAGTTTCAGTTAAAGAAGCAGCAAGAGTAGCACACAGTGAAAGGTACACTGACAGTTACAGTCAAGAGTACAGTGACAGAGTGGCAGTTACACTGACAGTTAACAGTTAGATCAGTGTTCCTCCACCTTTTTTCTGCATGGGCACACTTTTCATGTCCCAAGAATCCATGGGCACATCAACATAATACGGGGGTGTAAATATCCACACTGTCGGGAAGAAAACCCTTATATCTCCAAGTTTCAAATTTGTACGTTTCTTCGCAAAGTAAAGCCCTGCTTCATCATACAAGGCTGTCGCACAAGGCACAACAGTAGTGAAAACAGCAGATCTACAAGCACACAACGCCTCGCACCGCGAGGCGTTGTGTGCTTGTAGATCTGATGTAATTTGTAAATCAATTTTAAAATGATAAATACAATACTGGCTTTCAAGCAGTTTCAAGGGGCACACTTGACCCTTCTCAGGGGCACACCAAAGGTCCCCAGGCACAGTGGTTGAGAAACAGTGATAGTGACAGTGTGTTAACAGTTAGACTAACAAATCACGCAACAGTGACATGTTAAAGTGTGTTACCTCTCCAGTGTTGCTTGCTGGGCTGTTGCTCCACTCACTCAGTCAGACTGCAGGGTATTAGCCGTTAGCCGCTAGCAGATCCATAACTCAATAATATCTTACTGTCCACACATGACACACTGCTCCGTCCGTCCGTCTGTCTGTCCGTCTGTCTGTCTGTCTGTCTGTGGTCATTTAACAGACTGGGAGAAATGTTTGGAAGGCTCGCTCTCTCGCTCGCTCGCTCTCTCTCTCTCTCTCTCTCTCTCTCTCTCTCTCTCTCTCCCGCTGCACTGCAAACCGTCCTACTCTCTACCTCTGTCTCTCACTTTCTCTGCGCTGTAGTGCACAGCCATCTGTTGCAACACGTCTGATGATGGCTTCTACTCTCTCTGTGTGTGTTTGCATGCATACGTGCGTGCGTGCGTGCGTGCGTGTGTGTGTGTGTGGAGAGAGAGAGAGAGAGTGAAGAAAGCGAGGCAAACAGAAAGGTGGGCGGGGCTGGTCCTCTGTGTTAGCCAGTGAGAAATGAAAAGCTGTGAACTCTCTCTCTCTCTCTCTCTCTCTCTCTCTCTCTCTCTCTCTCTCTCTCACCCCTAGCCCCTCCCACCAGTCTCCCACTCCAGGCAGAGAGAGAGAGAGAGAGAGAGAGAGAGAGAGAGAGAGAGAGAGAGAGAGAAATTCAAAGAATTTAAAAAAAGGAGTGGAATGAGACTGAGGTAGAGAGAGAGGGAGAGCGCGAGGGGGGTAAAGAGAGAGAGAGAGAGAGAGAGGGATGGATGGAGGGAGGGAGGGAGGGAGATAAAGAGAGAGAGAGGGAGGGAGGGAGGGAGGGAGGAAAGGGGGAGGGAGAGAGGGAGATAAAGAGAGAGAGAGACAGAGTGGGAGGGAGGGAGAAAGGAAAGGGGGAGGGAGAGAGGGAGATAAAGACAGTATAGAGAGGATGGCAGAGAGACAGATTAAGCCCAGTATTGTGTAACATCAGTATTTTGCTGATGAGAGCAGATGTTATGAATGTCACAACAGGATATGAGTATGATGTTGTGGTTGCTACCGGCAACAGTCGCTACATCTTCAGACAGCCTTCACTTGTAAATACATAATGTTGTAAATATGTAAATCCTGCACATTAATGAATAGAAATACTGTTTAACATCCAGTTAAACACAATTGAAACTAGATTTGTGCAATTCTGTGGGAAATTGCGTGTGGTGTGGTTGCACGGATGCAAATCGCAAGGAATCTGCTGGGAAAGTAATGTGCACTGTTTCTGATGAATTTCTTAAGGCCTCTCCATACTTCGACAGAACCGAACTTTTCGGTTGAAAAATAAACTTTTTTATTTTTTATCTTTTCCGGAAAAAAAAGCTTTGGATGTTCATACTTCGCTCCTGTTCGGAGGGTTGGCACGTTGGAAGTTGGAAGCGGTGGCACGTATTGTGGAGGTTATGGAGGAGGAGGAAGACGAGGAGGAAATGTTAGAGGAGGCAGAGGAGGAGGAGGATTTTGCCCTGCTTTGTGCGGCTGAGGAGGAGGCGAGCACATCTAGCCGTCGGTGGTATGTCTGCCCGTTAAATACGACGACAAGGCCCCGGGATGGCCTGTATCAGACTCTCGTTCAGTGGACGAGGTGAAACATTTTGAAATAATGAGAATGTCTGCCAGTCGTTTTGACGACCTTCTGCGTCGTGTCGCGCCGCTCATTGAGCATGCACCGACACACAGTTATAGTAGTTTTCGCGTAGTTTTCACGGGTCGCAAAGCAAAAACAAAAGCAATGTACAGTAGCCTCGCGTCACCAGGCTTTCCAGTGTACAGTAGCTGGGGGGGGGGGGGGGGGGGGGTTTCGGCGAGTGACAACATCTCGTTGTGCAAATTTCAGAACTATTGTTCGGAGAAAAAGCATTCCAGAACTTTCGAGGAATTACATTTTATAGTTGAAAAGGACCTTTTGACCGAAAACGGCGGTTTCGGTCAAAGTATGGACAGGCCTTCACCATTTTTATATGACATATTGTGATTGTAATTCATGAGTTTATTCTAGAAAGTTCTGTTCTTGATGGGGCGGGTTTCCATTTTCCGAAACATCCCCAGGCCATTCCAAAACCAGATTAGCATTCACCAGGGTCAGCAGGTTAGCATTCACCAGCGTTAGTTTTAGGTGGTCGGAATAGCAATGTTTTGGAGTGCTGATGTTTAACCATAATATTGTCCAATCAGACAGGCTCATATACCAGAATAGGGATGGAGGGGTTCAAGTGGTTAAATGTTAAGTAGAAGTTATTTTCAATCAGTTCTGATGGAAACTGATATTTCTCTGTGTCATAGCCTACCTACCGTATCTCAGGTGGAAAGATGTGCATATTTACGTGGCGTAATATGATGTAAGATTCTGAAGATGAACAGTGTAATATAGGGGTGCCCTGTAGTCAAAAGGTTTGAGAAACCCTGGTCTATAGCAACCCCACTTGTACCAAGTAAGAAATGTAGACACTTTATTTCAACAGTCTCACAGACAGAGAATATATTTTATGCCAAAAGTTGCTTCAATGGAGAACTCAATTTACCTCATTGTTAATCGATGGCTGTACTTCAGACATGTACAAATGGCTAAATAGGAGAAGGTAGTGCTTCATAGAGGGAGAGTAGACTGAGTAGTCACCATGGGAGTAGTCTCATGTAGCCAGACAACTATTCCACATTCTCCGAATGCTATATAGAGAGTATGCATCATCATCATTCGCGGAAGTTGTGCGGGAACCCCTACTGTGGCAAAAAATTACTTTCTGGCCTTGACAGCCCATACATCCAAACAGAAAAGTCCTATCTGATTGCATTAAACGTTAAACTCATTTTGCCACTCACTTTGCCACTCGATTTTCCACTCGATTTGCCATTCACTTTATGCATGCGCATACCCTCTATAGAGTCTGGAACTACAGCTCCTGAATGGCGAGTAATGGAAGCTGGCATTTCCGTTCATGAAAATATATTTTAAAATGTCATGACTGCTATTAAAGCAGCAAGCTAAATATGCTTAGTTGATTTTTTATTTATATTAGGATAAATGTGCGCAATGTTAAAAATGAAACGGAAGTGGGGAGGAGGCTTCACTTCCGCTTTATCAGGATACTCATCATAACTTAAGACCTCCGTCACCCCAGACTGTATGACGGGAGCCTTTGCAAATCGCCGGAGTCAACAATCTGCAATCTGGCCACGCGAGACTACCATGGGAGGTTTGTATTTAAGAGCACTAAAATCACTCCTCCAATCACCACTAAACATTAGCATTAACATTCTAAACACTGACACAAAAATGAAAAGGTACATTTTCATATGTATCGAGGATTGGATTACTCTGTGTGATTGACAGAGCTTGCTCCGCTCTTCTGGCCAGATGGACAGAAGAATGTATAGATTCTCATTCTCACTGCATCGAAGGTCCTGCTGAAAGAAGGTTTTTGTAGAAAGTGTGTTGCTGTGCTGCCTGCCTGCCTGCCTTCAACATTCAGGAGGACGGAAGTGCATTAAAACCTGTTCTTTTCTTTCTGTGTGTCTACCAATAGTTTGTGGTGGAACACACAGTCAGTTGCTTTAGCAGGGGGTCAGCAACCTTTTTTGAAATTAAGTGCCGTATTTTTATTTTGGATGTAATTTGCTGTAAATTAGGTAATTTAATTTAATTGACCACTTAAGGACCGCAAGGCGTTGTAAGATTGTAGATCGGCTATTTTTGGCTAATGTTCCACTCAGAATAGGGATGCTAGGGTTCAAGTGGTTAATGTAAAAAGAACATGATCCTATCACACAAAGATTTGGCGGCCCCCCCTGTAGTAACTCTGAGGACCCCCTAGCCTATAGGGGTCCCGGACACCCTGTTGAAGACTCCTGGTCTAAATCCCTCACTTCCTTTAAAATCAGTCTGAAACATTGGAAAGAATCACATACACTCTCAAAAACAAACAAGAGCTGTTTGAGAAAATATGGGGGAACTTTATTCAGTATATAAAGGGCAATGACCTTTCCCACTTGATGGAGGAATCGGAGGTGGGGTAATTGCACTCTCTGCAGGCACTTATTCGGCCTTGTGGCTTGGGACTCTGTAAGTGTCAATCGTATATGTGCTCATTTCTATTTGTTTTTATTTTTGTAAGCTGATTTGTTTGTTTTTGTTTCGTGTGTGTAGTGTTATTCAAGTTATTTTATTGCAGTTTGTATTTTCATTTTCATTGTCATGTATCTGTATTTGTTGTGTGTCTAAAAAATAAATAAATAAATAAACATATTGTTAAAAAAAAAAAAAAAAAAAAACAGTCTGAAAAGTCCCTTGCAGGCAGGCGGCTGCTACTCGAGACTTGTTAATAGACTAAGCCCATACTTACCTCCCCTTTTACACTGGAAATATATTTGATTGTTCTTCTTCATGAATGGTATATATTTTTTGTGCTATTCATGTTATCCTCTGCACAGTACTGTGTTCTATCCGTCTGTCATTAAATGTTATATGAGATACATAAAGGTTTCCTGTGTAAATAAGCCGGAAAGCTAGGATCTCTTTTTAGTTGACCTTGTACCAGTAAACTGTACTGTCATGAAACTGTACCTTTTCCTATGCAATACTTCTAATAAAGTCTTCAATCAATCAATCCCAGTAAGAGCCCAATATGCTTTTTTTTCCTTTCTTTTCATTCTCTTCCTCTTCCCCACTGCGGTGTTGATTTCATAGATTCAAATTATTAGTCCACATGGGACATATGAGATGTCGCTCTCCGAAAAGTGGCAAAGGTTATCATGCATTTTTGAAAAGCTCTATATCTGTAGATTATATTTTGGTATGATAACCCTTAATGAGACCCAGCTAAATTTGTGTTATCAGCCGCTAGAGTTGGTGTCCCATTAACTTTACATTACAGGAAGAAAAGCAAAAGATTAATCTGCTTTAAGTAGCATATGAGGGGTCAAACTATTGTTTTTTCATGATTCTGAATCCATTGCAAGCATCTGTTTTGGGTGAAAAAACATTCCTTGGTCTATAAACGGCCCCGCAAGACTATGGTTTAGTGCTTTACTTTTGCGGGGGCCGTTTTAGCCCAAGGAACGTTTTTCGTGCAAAACAAATGCTTGCAATGGATTCAGAATCATGAAAAAACCCTAGTTTGACCCCTCATATGCTACTTAAAGCAGATTCATTTTTTGCTTTTTTCTTCCTGTAATGTAAAGTTAATGGGACACCAACTCTAGCGGCTGATAACACAAATTTAGCTGGGTCTCATTAAGGGTTATCATACCAAAATATAATCTACAGATATAGAGCTTTTCAAAAATGCATGTTAACCTTTGCCACCTTTCGGAGAGCGACATCTCATATGGCCCATGGAGCATGGACTATATGAAACTAAGCTATGATGACTAATACTGAGACCAAATATATTGACAATTTCGTCAGTGAGTAAAAACTAGACTAAAATGTTAGGGAGGGACTATATAATAGTGAATCTACACGCCAACAGTGAGCTTGTAGATCGGCTATTTTCACTGACTAAAATAGTATATTTAGTCGACTAAAAACGTATATTTAGTCGACTAAAACTAGACTAAAACATTTCAGATGACTAAAACGTGACGAAAACAAAAATTAATTTTTCATTCAAAAAACTATGACTAAAACTAAATCAAACTTTGCTGTCAAAATCAACACTGCTCCACTGCATCCTCGTGTTCATAAAACATAAGCATGTTATGATCTGAGTCTGCCCCCCCGAAAGAGATGATCAACTTGGGTCAAAAAGGTTAAATCCTACAGAACAAGAGTCAGGGACGTGCTGGCCATTGGGAAAAGCGGGACAACTCCCGAACGGCCGGTTCATTCCCGGCCGGTCCAGGCCGGCCATTAGGAAAAAAAATTAAATAAAATGTCGGCCTTCGTTCCATTTAGTTGGGCTGGGCGGCCAACAAAGTAAATCGTCACTGTCGGGCAGAAACCTCGTATCTCCAAGTTTCAAATGTATACATTTTTTCGCAAAGCAAAGCCCTGCTTCATCATATAAGGCTGTTTAACAAAATTTGTGAAAACAGCCGATCTACAAGCACACAACGCCTCGTGGTGCGAGGCGTTGTGTGCTTGTAGATCGGCTGTTTTCACTAGTTTAAATCATTTTTAAAATGATAAATACAACAACAAAAAAAAGGTTTTGGACATACAAGGTTTCCACCCGACAATGACAAAATATAACTCATGTAATTGGCCCACTGGCTTGTCACTTGTCATGATCTGAAATGGCAAATCTTTGAGTAGCAGCAGCGCTATAGAGAGATCTCTCTCTCTATAGCGCGCAATGAGGGCCTCTCCAACTCTTTTTCCCGGGCTGAATCAGGGGCCCAGCACGTCCCTGACAAGAGATGCTGGTGTGGTGGGCGTAGTTTGCAACTCCAGATGCAAATTTAAAGCGCCAATCAGTAAATGTCATGTATTTTGTCTCCCTCTCCTTAAGGAGAGGTGTAACTAGAAGAGAAAATTTCTACGAAATTTTAAGTGTGCCTGCAGCTCGCTAAGTCTGTGCAACCTTGTGTAGCGGTTGGTGTTAGCATTAGCGTTATTTCATTTGACGCAACCCGCGTGTCTGTATGACAAACGGTTCACGAGATCAAGGGTCACTTCCTGTTTGGTGAGGGGCACTTCCTGTTTGGCGAAATAGGCCCCAATTAAGGTCATGGACGATTAATGAATTAAAGCTGCAAGCAGCGATGACCAGGCCCTCGCAGCTCTACCCACGTCACAAGGCCAGCAGCCAATCAGAAACCAAACAGGAAGTCAGCCATTTCGACTAATTAGTGGCGTTTTGGAGCATTTTTGGCCATTATCACGGGTCGCACTTTAACGACAGTTTTTTGAGAAAAAATTGTTTTGTGAGAAAAAAAATTTGAGAAAAAAACTTTTTTGAGAAAAAGAAATTTTGAAAAAAAAATTGTGAGAAAAAAAAATCTTGAGAAAAAAAAATGTGAGAAAAAAAAATGTTGAGAAAAAAATAATTTTGAGAAAACAATTTTGAGAAAAACATTTTTTGAGAAAAAAATAATTTTGAGAAAAAAAAAATTGAGAAAAAATTTTTTTGAGAAAAAAAATTTGAGAAAAAAATTGAGAAAAAAAAATTTTTGAGAAAAAAAAATTGAGAAAAAAAAATTGAGAAAAAAAAATTTTGAGAAAAAAAAATTGAGAAAAAAAAAATGTTGAGAAAAAAAATTTTTGAGAAAAAAAAATTTGAGAAAAAAAAATTTGAGAAAAATTTTTTTTGAGAAAAAAAAAATTTGAGAAAAAAATTTTGAGAAAAACATTTTTTGAGAAAAAAATAATTTTGAGAAAAAAAAAATTGAGAAAAAATGTTTTTGAGAAAAAAAATTTGAGAAAAAAATTGAGAAAAAAAAATTTTTGAGAAAAAAAAATTGAGAAAAAAATTGAGAAAAAAAAATTGAGAAAAAAAAAATTTTGAGAAAAAAAAATTTTGAGAAAAAAAAAATGTTGAGAAAAAAAAATTTTGAGAAAAAAAAATTTAAGAAAAAAAAATTTGAGAAAAAAATTTTTTGAGAAAAAAAAAATTTGAGAAAAAAAATTTGAGAAAAAAAAATTTGAGAAAAAAAAAATTGAGAAAAAAAAATTGAGAAAAAAAGAAAAGGTATGACACCAGCCGCAAGTCTGTACGACAAACGGTTCATGAGTTATAGAGGCACTTCCTGTTTGGTGAAGGGCACTTCCTGTTAAAGAGGGGGCGAGGCTTAATCAATTACAGCTCATCCCTATTGGTCGGAAAAAGACCAAAGTTGTGTGAGCATTTTACATTTTAAATGACGTTGCTAGGCAAAAGTATGGCAGAGTTATGTGGCGCCAAAGTTTCTGGTTTTTTTTCGGAGTCCCCCATTCAAAGTCAATGGAGTTTTTGGGCGTTGTTTTTTGCGAATTACATCGCAATCGTAAAGCGGATCGGAAAGAAAAGTAATAGCACACCATTCCCGGCCGAGCCGCACATTTTGATGTATATATTGCGGGGGTGGCGTAAATCGTGCGGCAGTTATTACGTGCCGAAGTTTCCCCCATTCTAAGTCAATGGGGTTTTTTGGCGTCGTTTTTTGCGAATTACGTCGCAATGGTAACGCGGATCGGAAAGAAAAGTAATAGCACACCATTCCCGGCCGAGCCGCACGTTTTGATGTATATATTGCGGCGGTGGCGTAAATTGTGCGGCAGTTATTACGTGCAGAAATTCGTGGCGAAAGACTTAATTAATTAAGTATGGCGGATTACAATAAGTGTTTTGCTATTGCATAGCAGGCACACTTAATTATAATGTCTTAACTAGAAAGATGCAAATGAAAATTGCAGGTGTAGCCGCCGTGGCGGGAATTTCGCAAATGAATTTTATCTCACCATCTGAATTTTACCAATTTAAGTCAATGGGGAAAATTCATTAACTAATAAGTACATTAATGGCCATATATAGAGATCTCTGGGTCAGATCCTTGTCCCTTTTATGCCCATATGGAGATCCATGATGTCCGATGAAGCCGGTCGATTTGACATATGGCCCAAGTGCGTGTCACCAAAACTGCGGGAGGAGTGGCACGGCAAACGAAAAGCGTTTTCTTAGGAGACGATGGAAGATGGAATAAAGTCGGACAAGTATTATAGTCTGGGGCAACCACACTAATTCCAGTAAAGGATATCGGTGCAGCTAGCGTCAAATCCACTGGACCGTTTGCTTCAAATAACTTTGACCTCACCAACGACATCAGGGCCTAATGTCTCTAGAATATAGAATCTGGTCAAATATATTCAAATTTAAGATTTTTCAAAAATAGCAAATCTTTACAAGTTATGTTTGTATATCTTGTATAAGCTTGTATATCTATTTTTTTTATAGTTAAAGCATAAAATAATGGCTAAAGTAATAATGTGTAATGTGGTCTTAATGAGATAATATACATAGATTTGGATGGTGTTCAGACTTGTGAGCTTGTACATCTGCCATTTAAAGAAATTTAAAGTGGGAACATGAATATTTTTTAGTTTATTTTACATTTTTGCACCACAAAGTGAGTAATAAGTACAATTATCAATAAACAACCAACCATCTATAATTGATAATCTGCATCTACCAATCATTATCAGAATCATTCACATTTTCAATTCCTGTCATAGTAACTACTTTAAAGTGCAAGACTGACAATAAATTACTGTTGTAATACCTGAGACATTATTCTTGCACATTAATGTAGAAAATGTTGTTGTCAAATTAATTGCCATAAAATATATAATCAAGTCCTTGTGCCAAGAAAGAAATGTAGGCATTTTTTCAACAGACTTACAGAGCTAACATTTTATGCCAATACAAAAATGTACCCATTATTAATCTGTTGCTGTACTTTAGACATGCAAAATAACGTACTGTGTTCACATAGACATACATTATGTTCAGAGAGCAACAGTGGAATGGCTTTTGAATGAAAACAAACATGTAAATAAACCCTTCCATAATACAGTTGTCTTTGTTTACCACTCAAAACCTTCCTTTGACCCCTCATTTTAAATTGAAAATCTAACCTCTATGCATTAGTCTAATCTATAAGATTGACAGGAGTGATGATGAGGGGAGCAGAATTTTTACCACTTTTCTTGTCAGATGGATAGAAGAATGGATAGAGTTTCTCAGTGAAGGAGCAGCCAGTGAAAGAGTAGAGATGAACTCTGGCCTCCACATCATAAAAGGAGACCAGACCCTCCTCATAATCCACAAACACTCCCACTTTCTGGAGCTTCTTTCTTACAGGGAGGAGGACAGCAGGGCCAGCATTAGCCAAGTACTCATTTCCATTCCTCAACCTTATAGTCCAGTAACCAATGTTGGGGGTTGGTGTGATTTTTCCCTTCATGGACTCTCTGGCCACTCCTAGAACCCAGTCAGTCTTCCCTTCAACCTGAACCTCATAGTAAAAACGTCCCGAGGAAAAGTTTGGTTCTCCAAAGACACCTGCACATCCAGAGAATCGCTTGCTGTTGTCTGGGAGATTCTTCTTTAGGTCTCCAAAATTCACTCGTTTTCGATCCTCAGACAGGATGAGCCAGGGATTTGCTGTATCAGGGTCCATAGTCACATCCACTGCATATCGCTGCATCCTCCTCAGATCATCATAGAGCTTCTTCATCTCTTTGCCGAGAGTCTTCTCCAGCTGAGCCACAGCTGTCTTCACAGTCTCTTCATATGAAGCCTGGTGTACTTTGACCTTTGTCCAGTCCTTGGTGGGTGGAGGGGTGTTGATGGATGTGAAGTTCTGGAGGAGGTGGAGCTGATCTTCAGTTTGTGAGAGTTGCTTCAGCTCAGAGCTTCTCTTCTCCAACTCAGTGATTTCCTGTTGGAGCTCTTTGATGAAGCCTTCAGCCTGTTTCTCTGTTGTTTTGTGTTTTTCTTCAATCCCATTAACAACCTCAGCCTGGCTTCTCTCAATAGAGCTGATCAGAGCAGTGAAGACCTGCACACTGTCTGCTATATCTCTCTCTGCATACGTCTTGCTGAGCTCTGCTGAGTGCTGGACCTCCTGGATCTTCACTTGTCTCTTTAGGATCATCTGCTGCACTTCAGACTGCTTCTTTCCCAGCTCAACTTTCTTCTCTTCATATGCCTCTTCCAGAGATACATTTTGATGTGACTTGTGATCTACCTCAGAGCAGAACTGACAAACACACACTTGGTCAGTCTTACAAAACAGCTCCAGAGGTTTGTCATGTTTCTTACACAGATAATCTTCCAGGTTGTTTGCAGGGTCGATTAGTTTGTGTCGTTTTAACCCTGTGAGTCTCTGATGAGGCTCCAGGTGAGTCACGCAGTAGGAGGTCAGACACCCCAGGCAGGACTTCAGGGCCTTGAGCTTGTTCTCAGTACAGACGTCACAGGAGATTTCATCTGCTTTGGGAGGTTCCTGGTTTTTGCTGGAGGTTTTTTTCTGCTGCTTGAACTTCCTGAACTGATCAGCCATCTCCGAGAGAACTGTATTAACAGAGACTTCTAGTCCCTTAAAGAATATCGTTTGACATAGTGGACACTGACACACATCCTTAGTGTCCCAGTAATGAGTGATGCAAGCCTTGCAGTAGTTGTGTCCACATGGAGTGGTGATTGGGTCGGTGAACACGTCCAGACAGATGGAACAAACATACTGCTCTTCAGAATGGAGAAAGCTGGCTGAGGCCCTTTCAACACACTGGGAATAAAACAGAAAGAAATAGTTATTAGATGATGTTTCTCAAAAGTTATAACATGTATTAAATATGCAAGTCCTTCAGATATTTGTCATGTGCCCTATGCAATTCTTGTTTACAAAGCCTAAAAGCCAAACATACTTTGTGATTTTTAAGTTGAATCTGCCAAACAGGATTATTTGTGTTCCAAGTTTCCATAAAATATGGTAGTAAAGATCAGAAGGCAACATAGACAACCGATGTACAAGTTATATAACATAGGCCTACTCCACTACACCTTGGCTTAAATTTCATTTTAGTTCAAAGTGGGTCCAGGGGAATACTTTGATAATATTTGGAATGCGTTGTGAGCTTATAGATCTGTTATTTTTGGTGAATGTTTTCCCCCAGAATAGGGATGCTGAGGTTCAATTGGTTAAATAAATATCTAGCAGGCTATAAAGCATGTTCAATCTGTCCTAATGGAAGCCTTCTCTCCAGTTTTCTCCATTGAAAAGTTAGTTACAGGGGTTCCCCGAACCAAAAATGTTTGAGAACCACTGATGTAGCCCATAGGCTACAGTGTCCCGGAATACATTGAGATGCTAATTCCAATTCCATTGCTTTACATCGAGTGACATTTTTATTATGCCTCGATCTGTTCTTTGTGGTGTGAGCAGTTTAAAATGTTTTGAATGTTTGTCAGGAAAACAGTTGTCAATAATTAAAATAAGTGTTAAATAAACAGCTCTATTCTAATCATTGCTACACGTGTTTGTTTAGGTCCGTCTCTGCAGGCCGGGTCATTGTGTAAACAACAGGTTGGGATACCAATTTTATCCAATCAGAAGAGAGAACAACTCAGAGGATAAATAACACTGACATTGGAAGTTGTGACGAAAAGACGTCAGCACACACAATTGGAACTGGAAAATTGAAGCTGATAAATGCTCTATAAAGAAATAATCTCCTGACTGGCTGAAATTTGCAACCCACCTGAAAATGTAGGCCATTTAGAGCTGGAGAGCCAGGGAGACCCCTACTGAACAAACACTCTATAGCAGTGCGCTAGCCATAAATTATAACTTCCAGTAGAGGGTGCTAATATGCGGAGGTTACGTCTCTCCTGGAGTTATAACGCAGAGTAAAATAGCTCTCGCTGGTTGAGCCTCCATGTCCCTAATCGCCTCAAAACATGTTTAAATCATGAAGTTGCTCACCTCATCGTCGAAACAGCTTTATATCTACCGATGAGCCCACTCGTTGGCATGTGTTAGTCCATATGTTTCTAATAAATTAATGTTTACTAAAACTTCTCTGAGACTCGCGTTTCTTCGTCGGAATGTTTCCGCATACAGAGCGCTTCATAACTACAGAACGTTGGAATACTTCCGCATACAAAAACGTCATGTCCTAGTATGAGCAAATCGCAACGGCGATCAACGTCACGTGATATGTAGCCTCGCGTAGCCAGGCTTTTACTCATGTTCGGCCATTTTACCCAAGCAGTTCAAAAACAAGGAAAGCGATGAGACTCAAAGAAGTTTTAGTAAACATGAATTTATTAGAAACATATGGACTAACACATGCCAACGAGTGGGCTCATCGGTAGATATAAAGCTGTTTCGACGATGAGGTGAGCAACTTCATGATTTAAACATGTTTTGAGGCGATTAGGGACATGGAGGCTCAACCAGCGAGAGCTATTTTACTCTGCGTTATAACTCCAGGAGAGACGTAACCTCCGCATATTAGCACCCTCTACTGGAAGTTATAATTTATGGCTAGCAGTGCGCAGGCCTACTATCACAATGGTTCTCAACCTTTTCAGGCCACGACCCCAAAAATAGGCCTAATCATATTTGAACTGGGGAGCACTAAGAGTTGAGGCATTACATTTTGTATAACAGTCCTATTGCAAGGCGTTGTGAGCATGTAGATCTGCTATTTTCACAATTTCTGCCTCTAATAGTTGACAATTGGCCAGTGTTTAATTTGTCATTTTAGAGGTATTAAAATGTCCTTAAATTGTCACTTTAGAAATGTGCAGATGCCCTCTATACACTTAAACTTTATGTAGGTTTGTTTACTGTTGAGTGAGAAAACAATGTTTCACATTAAGTTAATCATCTGGGGAGTGGGGACCCCAACCCACAGGTTGAGAACCACTGTACTATCAGAATATATAGGTTTAGGTTAAGCCCAAAAAGATTACTGGTCATGGTCATACTTGCAAAATATTTTCAAATTGTCCTTTCTGTTTCATGTGTGCTTGCTTTTCAAAAAACAATTGCCTACTACTGCATATTGTGAGCACCTACCCTCTTCTTGTGGCTTTGCTTGCACTCAGCTGTACACTGGTCTCTCTTGGCTTTCTCTTTGACCACTCTGGTTTCTTGTTGTGTCATTTCAGATGCTGTTGGTGCTCCGGTTGAGAATTCCATTTAGTCCACAGTCAATGTTGTACTGCACTGCAGTCTAAAGTAAAGTAACTGAATGACAGGAAGAAGCACCATGCTTTAAGCTACCACACTGCAGGTGTCTCTAATCATCCTCAACACAGGTGAAACTCATCAGTCATAATTAGCTCTCCCAACCAGGCATTCTGATGATGTCACACGGCTGTGTCCAGTGCATCATTACCTGCAGTGAGATGCATGCACTGCTCTTTTTGTGTTCAGTATAATATTATTTGGACTGTCAAATAATGATAACATAAACGTAGAAAAATGAAAGGTATGCGTGTCATGCCTATATGGTTGCTCTGTAGTCCAACGTCAGCGTGAATACATCTAGTTTGACTCTTTGATCCGTTTGAAGGACAGTTCTTTGAGAGCTTGGAAAGACCTGGCTCCAGTTTGATTGTCTCAAGTAGCAGCTCTTATGCCTCAACTTAAAGGCCTGTCCATACTGTCTCCGACCACCAAAACGTTCGTCGGAAAGGTCCGGTTGAACTACACGAAATGATGTCACTTGCATCTCCTGAAAAGCATCACCCAGAATTAGAGTTCAGAAAGCTGGACGTTGGGAAGTTGGAACTCTCCGACGAAATGTTCGGTGGCCAGAGACAGTATGGACAGGCCTTTAAGTTAAGGTATAAGAGCTGTACTTAAAACAATCAAAATACATCATAAGTCAAGTTTATAGGCTCACCCCTCAGGTGTAACAGTGTGTGAGCGCATGCATGTACATGTGCACGTGTGTGTGTGTGTGTGTGTGTGTGTGTGTGTGTGTGTGTGTGTGTGTGTGTGTGTGTGTACATGCGTGCGTACATGCGTGCGTGTGTCCAGTCAGCCTCCTATCAGATCTCTATCAGGTTATGGATTGCTCAGACACTGATCAATACACATAGAGGTCACCCTCCATCTCTCTCTCTCTCTCTCTCTCTCTCTCTCTCTCTCTCTCTCTCTCTCTCTCTCTCTCTCTCTCTCTCTCTGCCTCCTCCTCTACTCATCCATCCAGTCTCCAGTCTCTCCTTCCCCTCAGTAGGCTTTATGCAGGCAGTGGCTCAGGGGTAGAGAAACCGTCATTAGAAGACGGAGGGTTCCCGAAGAGTTCCCAGTTCGATCCCGGGCTCCCCCAGAGTAGGCCGATTATCAAATCAAATACTTGGTGACTTTGACTTCCCTCCTTGGGAGTTCAGACTAGCAAGTTCTCCTTGGGAGAAGGGACTTCCGAGGACGGGAGGACGGGAGGAGGGTAGTTCTGCTATTGGAATAGCAGCATACTCAATGATTCTGGGCAGATCTACAAGTTGGACACATTCATAGCAGTAGATCTGTTCTTTTGTTCCAACAGAGGATAAAATGTGCTCATTCAACAGTCATTGTGCACTTTACAAATAAACATATATTAGAAAAAATTCAATAAAACACAACACTGGCTCTGTTCTTTAATTCCTTTTTCCAAATGTCAACCATCCTATCTTGTATACACTGTTATGCAGTATAATGTTTTTAATATAGAAATGTGCACATGAATAACCTATATTATTAATTATAAATCTAATATAGCCCACTGAGTGTACAGCCCTGGGTGATTATCGTATTATGCCGTTCTCACGGAAATCTTACTGCAAGTGGCCAAAAATGTAATAATGACTTAAAATAAAGTCAGATATAACATCTAAGCTACTCTTCAATAAATTACTTTTCAGGGCTTGTGCATTGACAATAAAATGAAATATTTACTGAAACAGCCTAACCTATTCATTAGTTCTTTAAAGTGTAGCCTATATTAGGTCAATATAATTGTAAAATTGATTGATTGAATACAGTCAAATTAAATACAGCAGACTTGTATAAGAATCAATATATAAAGCCAACAGTAAAAAAATATGTGGATTGTGGACATTTGCACATACTGTAGTGTAGATGGTGCTGTTGAACAGTTTATTGATGGAGAAGCAAGAGAAGAAGAAATGGGGAAAGGCATTGTGGGTAATTTGCTGTGGAAAGTCAGCGCAAGTCTAGTCCAGAGCAAACTTGTTAAAGTGGGAGGATCGGGGCGGATCAAGTCTACATCCTGGTATTTGGTCTCTACTTGCTCAGATGCAGACTTGAGGATTGGAATGGTACTTGGGCACAGACTGATGACGTTTACAAGTTCGGGAGGACGGGAGTCTGTACAAGTAGGCAGATTGAGAAAGACCCGTGTTGAAGAGTCCTTGAGCAAGACTCTGAACCCCTAGTTGCTCCCGGTGAGCAGGTTGGTGCCTTGCATGGTTTCCTCCGCCATCGGTGTATGAATAATGTGTGTGTGTGTGTGTGTGTGTGTGTGTGTGTGTGTGTGTGTGTGTGTGTGTGTGTGTGTGTGTGTGTGAATGGGTGAATGTAATGCACAATCTACGTAAAGCGCCTTGGATAAAGGCACTACAGCTGTAAATGCACCATTTGCACAGGAGCCATACTGCAAAGAAATGATACTGACGAAGGCTCTGTTCCATTCTGCTCAAACAGAGTCAGTGTTACCAATGATACTAATGAAGGCTCTGCTCCATTCTGCTCAAACAGAGTCAGTGTTACCAATGATACTCATGAAGGCTCTGTTCCATTCTGCTCAAACAGAGTCAGCTGTGTTTACCAATGATACTCATGAAGGCTCTGTTCCATTCTGCTCAAACAGAGTCAGTGTTACCAATGATACTCATGAAGGCTCTGCTCCATTCTGCTCAAACAGAGTCAGTGTTACCAATGATACTCATGAAGGCTCTGTTCCATTCTGCTCAAACAGAGTCAGTGTTACCAATGATACTCATGAAGGCTCTGCTCCATTCTGCTCAAACAGAGTCAGTGTTACCAATGATACTAATGAAGGCTCTGTTCCATTCTGCTCAGAGTCAGTGTTACCAATGATACTAATGAAGGCTCTATTCCATTCTGCTCAGAGTCAGTGTTACCAATGATACTAATGAAGGCTCTGTTCAATTCTGCTCAAACTGAAAATCCTACTAGTGGGCCTCATAGGACTATGTGGATCTCTGACACAATGTTAACAGTATGTCATTTTGATGACATCACTCTCTATTGGCTTATTTGATTGGCCAAATGTCTGTGATGTATGCACCACTGATCAATTTAAGTGCTAGTGCACACAATAAGATATTATCATTAATTTACAGAGAAGTGTTTGGTCGTCTTTTATCCCTGGAGGAGCCCTTTGTGGGAAATGTTCTGCTGGACGCTGCATCTGAAAGGAGGACCTAATAATACATGCCATCAAGCTGCTGTTGCTGTGAGAGACAAAGTTTACTCATTTGGAGGGGTCAAAACCAACAAGCGTCAGATTGATGTTTACGTCTTCAACACAGTGTCTTTACACTGGAGGAAGTTGACCCCAACTGGAAGAGCAGAATCTCACCTTGAGGTTCCATCCAATCGCTGTGGCCACATAGCTGTGCTGATAGAAGATGCCTACATCTGGGGAGGTTATAAATATGACACAGAGGACTACTGTAATGTCCTTCATGCATTTGATATCGACACCCACAGATGGTCCAAGCCCAAGGTTTCTGGAACTGTTCCAGAGGGGAGGTACCTCCACTCAGCCTGCGTCTTGGGGAAGGTCATGTATATTCATGGAGGACTCAATCTGACTGGACGTCACAATGACATCTACAAGTTGGACACCACCAACAAGTTGGACACCACCACCATGGTCTGGTCTTTAATTAACACAGGGCCTTCACCTCCTGGTTCATCATCTCACTCTGCCACCATCATCGGGACAAAGATGTTTGGATTTGAGGGTGAAGACTTCTCCTTCAAAAACATCATCAGAGTGTTTGACACAGAGACCAACGGCTGGCTGAGAGTGAGAACAACTTCTGCACAGCTTCTTCCAGAAGCACACTGGGGTCATTCAGCCTTTACCTACAACGGAGAGCTGTATATATTTGGTGGCCATTATAACACTGTGCTCAATGATCTGTGGAAATTCAGTCCAAAGACTTTCTCCTGGAAGAAGGTTACGCCCAGGAGAACGGGTCCATCTCCAATGTATTGGATGTGCTGTTGCATTGTGGGAGATCGTATCATCCTCTTTGGAGGATACAAAGAAAATCACAAACCTGCTGATGACCTGTTCATCTTAGACTTGAGTCCTAGTCTGAAGACATTAAGCAAGCTAGCAGTCATTCAGTACGGCCTGAAACAGTCAGAACTCCCACATGACATCAGGTGGGAACTGGCAGTCATGACTAACAACAGCAACACATAAACTAGAACTGCACTCTGTCGAGGTTCCAACTTGCACCTTGTGCACAACTAGGCCATGCATGTATGGCCTACTTGTGCACCAGCAGAGCGCATCATGAGGTGCGCTCACCACTGGCATCACCAGGAACGCTGGTCCCTCCTTGGCTGTTAATGACGATGTTCCCAGACATGCTAGTCCCTGATTGGGTAAAGAGGACACCGACATACATACCCAGCCGATCGCAGTACTTGCTTGCTCTGCTGGCGCAAGTAATAATGATATAAATACGACAGGGTCCAATAAGGGGCGTGGCCTCATGTGCATCTCAAACTTCCTGTGACCAAACTGTGACGTCAGTCACCTATGATGTAGTGGTTCTCAACCTGTGGTACGCGTACCACTGGAGGTACTCGAGCTCCCCTCTGCATGGTGGTAAATTGTAAATGGTGAATTTATATGGTGCCTTTATCCAAGGCACTTTACGGAGATTGCGCATTACATTCACCCACTCACACACACATTCATACACCGATGGCAGAGGGAACCCTGTTGTGACACTAAAGCGTTTGTAACGTTGTTGAGGTGTGAACTTGGGGCTTGTCAATGCACTCTTTTTGAAGCGATGTGTCCCGTACATGTCCCGTGCATGCAGAATTGAGGATTGGTCAAGCTTCACATGACAATTTGGCCCTCTAGACAAAATCATTCATTCATTCAGAATTCCTAAAAATATAGAACTAAAGCACATATATAGAACTAAAGCACATATATAGAACTAAACACTATAAAGAACTATATAGAACTAAAGCACACAGATTTCATAGCTCTAGAACACATAGAATAAAAATTCACGCTTCACTTCAAACCAAGGTTTGACTTTTTTTTTATAGATATGTTTTTTGGGCTTTTATGCCTTTATTGACAGGACAGTAGACTGACAGGAAATGGGGAGAGATGATGGGTGACATGCAGCAAAGGTAGTCAGGGATCGGGAATCAAACCAGCGACACGCTGTTAGGCTACACTGAGCTACATGGTATGCACCTGGACCGGTAGTCCAGCAGGCGCCCCATGTCCGTGCACTCTTAACCATTTTCAGCCCCCCCTCGACAGTACTTGAGTAAATGTACTTGGCTACTGTCCATCACTGCAACTGGAAGAGGAAAATGTTGTTGTTATTCTGGGCTCGCTGAAACGCCAGACCAGAATGTTCTCCCAAATCTTTATTATACTGAGTTTATTCTCCTCAACATAAAAAAAATAAAAATAAAAAATACCGACAGTACAAAGGCAGGGCCTTTAGCCAATGAGGGAGCAGCGTTCTTGGTGACATCACCACCAACAAGTGCGACTTGATATAAATAACAACAACAGCCACATGAAACCTTTTGTAGTTTGTTCTCCCAAATCTTTATAGTAAAGAGTTGTGGGCTCGCTGAAAGCCTAATACGTTCTCCCAGGCCAATATTTTCTTCCAAATCCTTATATACTACTCTCCTCAAAAACTGACCTGTTGGAGTGCCCCGTTGGGTAGATCTTTATGCCCATACATGGTGTTCCATGCGAGCCCTCTCTGTTTCATAGGAACAGTATTTCTAGTTGTTGATTGTTATTATTTATCAGGGTTTTTCAATGCTCGACACATCTAATGTTTTCACTTGAGCAAATCCTGTTAGTGGGCCTCATAGGACTATAATGAGGATCTCTGACACATTTTTATTACGGTATGTCATTTTGATGACATCACTCTAAACTATTGGCGTATTTGATTGGCCAAAATGTTTGTGATGTTTGTGCCACTGAACCAATATAAGTGCTAGTGCACACAATAAGACATCATTAATTTACAGAGAAGTGTTTGGTTCACTTTAATTTCTCGAGGACCCGTTTGTAAGAAATGTTCTGGACACTGCGTCTGAAAGGAGGACATAATAATATATGCCATCAAGCTGCTGTTGCCGTGGGAGACGAAGTCTACTCATTTGGAGGGGTCAACAAGGATCAGATTGATGTCTACGTCTTCAACACAGTGTCTTTACACTGGAAGAAGTTGACTCCAACTGAAAGAGCAGAATCTCACCTTGAGGTTCCATCCAATCGCTGGGGCCACACAGCTGTGCTGATAGAAGATGCCTACATCTGGGGAGGTTATAAATATGACACAGGGGACTACTACAATGTCCTTCATGCATTTGATGTTGACACCCACAGATGGTTCAAGCCCAAGGTTTCTGGAACTGTTCCAGAGGGGAGGTACCTCCACTCAGCCTGTGTCTTGGGGAAGGTCATGTATATTCATGGAGGATGGAAAAATGTGACTGAACGCCTCAATGACATCAACAAGTTGGACACCACCACAATGGTCTGGTCTTCAATTAACACCAGAGGGCCACCACCACCTGCTTCATCATCTCACTCTGCCACCATCATCGGGACAAAGATGTTTGTATTTGGGGGCCCCATCCCCTCCAGCAACGTCATCAGAGTGTTTGACACAGAGACCAATGGCTGGCTGAGAACACCTTCTGAACAGCTTCTTCCAGAAGGACGCTGGGGTCATTCAGCCTTTAGACTTGAGTCCTAGTCTCAAGACATTAAGCAAGCTAGCAGTCATTCAGTACGGTCTGGAACAGTCAGAACTCCCACACAACACCAGGTGGGAACTGGTAAGTCACCTATAACTTACCGGAACATCCACCTCTGACAACAACCAGAGGTGATGTGTTGAAGGAAGTCAAGGACTTCAAGTACCTGGGCGCATGGGTCAACTCAACCGAGAAAGATCTTCAAGTGAGGAAGGCACTTGCATGGATGGCCTTGAATGGCATGATCAGTGTATGGAACTCCAACCTCCCCCGCCAAATCAAACTCATCTTCTTTGCAACGGTGGTGTCTGTTCTCCTCTATGGCAGTGACTGCTGGACCCTGAAGCCAACCCTGCAGAAGTCTCTTGACGGGTGCTACACTAGAATGTTGCGTGCAATACTTAATATCAGTAAGAGTGCACATGTTACCAACAAGAGCCAAGAGTATGAGGGAATACCAAGGGTGAGCGAGAAAATTGCTGCCAGAAGGATGAGACTAGCAGGACACTGCCAAAGACATCAGGAGCTTCCTGCCAGCAAACTGGTGCTGTGGGAACCAACACATGGGCACCGGTCACGAGGACGTCCCACAATAACATACGTGGATGTACTCAAGAAAGACGTAGGAGCACAAAGTACCAACGAGCTGGCCAGATGTATGGAGAACCGGGATGACTTTTTTTTTAAGATATGTTTTTTTTCTGGCTTTTATGCCTTTATTGACAGGACAGTAGACTGACAGGAAATGGAGAGAGATGATGGGTGACATGGAGCAAAGGTAGTCGGTAATTGGGAATCGAACGCTGTCAGGCCAGGCCGTGCACTCTTAACCATTTACAGCCCCCCCCCCCGACTACAAATCTCTTCCGCATGAAAAATAGCCAAACTACAGCAGGCTCACATTGCATGGCATTGCAATGTTGTGAGCTTGAAGATCTGCTATAGTTTAGACGCCACCCAGAATAGAGAGGCTAAGGTTCATGCGATTGACATGAACCAAAGTCAAATTCCTCCAATTTGCAAGACCTAATAGGATTGTGATTCTGCATCAACCAGACAGATGAACACACACACACACACACACACACACACACACACACACACACACACACACACACACACACACACACACACACACACACACACACACACACACACACACACACACAGCACCAGCTGGTTGAGTCATTAGCATGTTAATTAAACAGTGCCAGGACTCCTGATGCGAAGCGTGCTATGATTACAGAGCTGTGTGTGTGTGTGTGTGTGTGTGTGTGTGTGTGTGTGTGTGTGTGTGTGTGTGTGTGTGTGTGTGTGTGTGCGCGTGCGTGCGTGCGTGTGTGTGTGGTTTTGATATGCTAATCATTGTATTATTTGCCGGAAAATGGGAGTTTAGCCGCTTAAAGACAAACAAATGACCTCTGGCAAGCTCGCTGAGACGCACACACACACACACACACACACACACACACACACACACACACACACACACACACACACACACACACACACACACATACGCACATGCAAAATGTGTGGGTTTAACAAGGACTGGCCTTGGTTGGTGTCTTAATTAGTTGTCTTAAATGCATTTCCTATCCTTGTTAGGGAAACAAAACACACATTTTCTGTTCACGTTTGCTGCCTGTTGGTCTGCAGTGATGCATACAGCCTGTTAACATCATCACAACTCGCTGGATTTTCACGCGATTTTCAAGCTTTTTTTGTTTGTTGCAATTGGCAGATAGTTATGATATTATTTAACACTAGTCTGTGCCTGTTCGAACACGCATGTGCTCCGAATTATGTGCAGTTTGGGTTTATTATGGGGTGTGCACAGTACATGAGGGAGTGTGTGTTTCAGCATGCGGCTGTTACTGTGGTGGCGACTTATGCGCAGTACAGGCAGCGGTATCGTGATCTCCAAATTTGGGTGATGTCATGTCATGCGGGTAAATCAGACAGACATCGGACAGACAGACAGACAGACAAACAGACAGACATTCTGTAAATGAATAGTTATATATCGTATATTGGTTAAATAAATGAACAATGTGGGTTTCCATTCCAAACACCTTGTCTTACGAATCGGGTTTAAAACAGGAAAGGTTTTCGTCTCTAGACCGGTACGTATTATAAAACACATTGGCAGTGTGTCAGGGGTAGAGCGGCTGGATGGAAAACCACAGGGTTCCCAGTTTGGCCCCTGCCCTGGGCTCCCCCAGAGTCAGTGACGAAAAGACCCTGAACCCCTAGTTGCTCCTGATGTGCAGGTTGGTGCCTTGCATGGTTTCCTCTGCCTTCGGTGTGTGAATGGGTGAAAGTAATGCAGTCTATGTACGTAAAGCACCTTTCTCTATATAAATGCACCATTTACATACTTGTTGCAGTGGAGTTATTGCATATTGCCCCCACCAATATGAGGGTGACCTGTCAGCAGGGAGTGATGGGGTGGGAGGAGTATAGGATGAAGGCTCTGTCAGTGCCAACATACAGACGTGTGTGTGTGGAGGGGGGAATCGACCGTCATAACCAGTAAATAACTGTCATGACCAGTAAATAACTGTCATAACCAGTAAATAACCGTCATAACCAGTAAATAACTGTCATAACCAGTAAATAACTGTCATAACCAGTAAATAACCGTCATAACCAGTAAATAACCGTCATAACCAGTAAATAACTGTCATAACCAGTAAATTGTGGAGAAAAAGGGGTAAAAATGAATTAAAGAAATGGTAGATCTACAAGCTCAAAACGTGTCACATTTTCAGCTTGTAGATCTGCTTTTTTTTTTCTTTGAATCCTGAAAAGTCGGGCAGATGGACGGACGGACGGACTGACAGATGGACTGACGGACAGACACTCCAAATGGCCTTCAATGATTTTGTCTTCAAATGACTGAGACCCAGAGGCCCTGGTCTTTGTGTGTGTGTGTGTGTGTGTGTGTGTGTGTGTGTGTGTGTGTGTGTGTGTGTGTGTGTGTGTGTGTGTGTGTGTGTGTGTGTGTGTGTGTTGGCCAGTCTATGTTTATTCATAACTTATCTCATGTTTATTCATGGTGGATTATGTAAAAGAGTGGAGGTGTATTCACACACACACACACACACACACACACACACACACACACACACACACACACACACACACACACACACACACACACACACACACACACACACACACACACACACACACACACACACACACAGTGCTGGGAACCTTCAGAAGGCCATGAATATTCATCCATACAACAAGCCTGGCTCTCTGTTTCTCTGTTTCTCTCCACGTCTCAGTGTGGTTGACAGCTCCATACAGCCTGCACCTCCTCTTCCTCTACGTCCTCTTCCTCCTCCTCCTCCCCCTCTTCCACCTTCCTCCTCGGCCGACACGGGGACCACGCAACTTGGGAAGGCACGTCCCCACCCAGCTATGCAATAGAACAGTGAAGTCATGACGTGACTCGCTCATCCCCCGGTTCTACGGAAGTAATTCTCTATGGAGAATAACATTGAGTCTCCTTAAATCGTCTCATATAAGCATTGCGGGCCAAAAATAAACAAACGATCTTTGCAATATTGTCAGCGAGGTGGCTCTGTGTGGTTTATGATAGTCAGTCACTCATATTTGATAAAGCCTGTTTCTAGCGACAATGTAACTAATTTGGTGAATGTAACATTCGCGTTTTCTCACCATCAGTTGATTCTTCATATCCATATGAGTCAAACCGCTGAGATCATTTGTTTATAATTGGAACACAGTTCTTATATGACGCGATATGAAAAAGTGAGTTACTAGGGCCCAAAGTGGAGGGGCCCCAGTAACTTTAGCTATTGAAAAATAGCAGATATACAAGCTCACAGCGCGGCACCGAGTGCCGCGCTGCGAGATTGTAGATCTGTTATTTTTGAAAAGTCACGAAAATGTGTGCAAATCTTTGAATATATGTATGTTTTAAGCAAACATTTGTAACTCAAATTTTGCTTCTGGGGGTTGTCCCTGGAACTAAATGTTTTGAGATGGGGGTCCGTGGGCCAAATGCATATCATTTTGGGGGTCCTTGACGTGAAAAGGTTTGAGCACCACTGACATGGAAACATAGGTTTCTTGCACACATTTTCACGATTTTTCAAAAATAGTACTAACTTGTAGATCTGCTCACAACTATTTTTCAATAGTTAACATTTATGGGGGGCCCACAGTGAATCCTTGTACCCAGGGCCCAGAATTTGGTGTGACGCCCTTGAGGAGCAGTGATGTCATTTACACATCCTATAACTACTAGGAGCAGTGATGTCAACCAGACAGGCAACACAAGGCCGGGTTCCCAAGGCACAGACAGATGATTTGAAGCGCACAGTAGAATACAGAGAAATAGAAACGTTGCCACTGTTAACGATCAGACTCACACACAAATCACTATTCAAAAAGCTCATAAAGAAATACCCGGGAATATATTTGTTGTAGGATAGACTAGAATGTGTTTCTTTTAATGCGTTTTAATGACATGTCTTATATGCGTTCATTAAAAATGTACGATTTTGTATTATGGACTGTGAAAAGTTACTTAATTTTTCTTCATGTTTTGTCTTTCAAATGTATGTTTTTAAATGAATGTAGGCTACTGTTTATATATGTGGACCCCAGGAAGACTAGCTGTGCTTTAGGGCGCAGGTAATGAGGATCCGAACACATAAACCAATCCTATAACTGCTAGGAGCATCGAGCGTCATTCTACGGCGCTTGGGGAGCAATTTGAGGTTAAGAGTCTTGCTCGACACATTGCTGGCCTGGCTTGGAATCGAACCTGTGGCAACCAGGGCCTCAGCTACCCATGCAGGCCGGGATCTCTAACTAATCAGCTATAATGGTCCCATAACACTTGCATAAAGGACGTGCAGTATTAACCAACCAACAACCATCCTTAAAAGAAAGATCTACGGACATAATTGGTTATTTTGTGTTGGCAGCACAGTCAACTTGATAACTCAGTGGCTATAATACGTTGAATCTGCCGGTTCAAGACCAGCTCAGTTTGCGTGGGCAAACATTGTACCGGTGAGTTCAGAGATCACACCTTAATGTCCAACAATTCCTGCTGCTTTATGATCGTCTAATACATTTATTTGTGTTGTTGACGAAATAAATTATTTAAAACATTTACCAAGTGATTCTAAGCACCTCACACACCACACTGCCTCAGTCCGTTCAGTGCAGAGATCATATTTGTCTCTCCATAACTGTGATTCTCTCAACCTCTTTCATTTCAAGGACCCCAGTTTTAATAAATATGCATGTTATGAATGAATTCATGAAGAAACATTCATGAAGGAAAGATCCTGCACACTGGCCTCTCTCAGCAGCATCAGGTTCATTCAAACACTGACGTTTGGCTCCCTCTGGAGTTTTCATCAAGTGTCTAACGGCCATTTTATTTTATGGTCGGCCTGGACCGGCCGGGAATGGACCGGCCGGTCGGGATTTGTCCCGGTTTTCCCAATGGCCAGCACGTCCCAGTTCGCCGTTGCCTGTTTCATGTAATCAATTCCCAACAGATCTCCAAACCTGTTGTTTTGGGGATCGCTGCTTTCAGTCCATTCAACCTCCTCTTGGCTTGTGAGACTCTCCTAGTGAGACATTTGATACCTCGCCGCTGATATAAAGTTCACAATGCTCCGGCAGGCTCTAGTGCCATGATCATATAGTGCACTCTCTCTGTTCTGATGGCGGAGAATGGAGGAGTGGTTTTGAGGACAACTGCTTTGAATTGCTATTATTGTTTACACACAACAGAAACAAGGATTATAGGCTATATTTCAAGAGCGAGAGATCACGGTAAAACTCCTAAGCATTCTTCCTCCACCAGAAGAAAAACAGCATCTGAAAGTCTTTGATTGGATGCATTTTTACACATGAGTCTGTGACCACTCTTACATGAATCTTATGAGCGGTCGGTTTCTCTTTCCCCCAACCTGCACGCGCTAGCTGGTTCTTGTCATTGTGGCGTTGCCGTGGAAATGCGTATACAGTAGCATAATCTCTCAAGATCTGTCAGCACCACTGCCCTAAACATGTAGCTAGAGTAACAGAAGCACATCATTTACAGTTCCATTTGCACACTCAAGAATTAAGGCCTGTCTATACTTCGACCGAAATGTTCGGTGAGTTGTGTTTTCCGGCGTGCAAATTTTTCAGAATCACTGTTCTATTCTGCTGTCTCTAATGAGTTGACACTGAGGCCCATGTCCAACCCAACAACCCTCAAGACACACGCACGCACGCACGCACGCATGCACGCACGCACGCACAGAGCTGGGAGCAATCCAGTAAACTATAACTGGCCATAACTGGCATGACCAGCTGAACTGCAGTGATTAGTTGTTAATGTCTTGCTCAAGGGCGAGCCAGCAAGCCTCTAGCGCTGCAGCTTTGGCTAGCTGTACACCTGGGAGTTGAACCGCTAACCGGAGCGGAGCATCGTGCTTTGCCCAAAGGCACCTTGAGGGAGGACAGCATTACTCATTCACTTCCCCTCTCTCTCTCCCTCGCTCCCTCTCTCTCTCTCCCTCGCTCCCTCTCTCTCTCTCTCTCTCTCTCTCTTCTCTCCCTCCCTCGCTCCCTCTCTCTCTCTCTCTCTCTCTCTTCTCTCTCTCCCTCGCTCCCTCTCTCTCTCTCTCTCCCTCCCTCGCTCCCTCTCTCTCTCTCTCTCTCTCCCTCGCTCCCTCTCTCTCTCTCTCTCTCTCCCTCGCTCCCTCTCTCTCTCTCTCTCTCTCCCTCGTTCCCTCTCTCAAACCGGACAATATTTTCTCAGCCAGGTTCAGTTCTGTGCATGAGAGGAGCTACTGTACAACTTTATTATATTAATATTATTAAGAAATTAGTTTTATTATCTGTAAATCTTTTGACTACTGGCGCCAGAAGCTTGATTGGCATGGACACTGTGGCTGTGGTCACAACGCCTCGCGCTGCGAGGCGTTGTGAGCTTGTAGATCTGTTATTTTTTACTAAAGTTCTCCGAATATGGACGCTATAGGTTTCAAGTGGTTAATATAAAAAAGGGGAAAAAACAAGTTTCTATCACACAAAGATTTGGAGGACCCCCAGTAGTAACTCTGAGGACGCCCTAGGGGTCCCGGACCCCCTGTTGAAGAGCCCTGCTTTAAACTCATTTGAACTTCATCCAAATGAGAACATGAGAGATATTTGGTTATAAACAAAACCTCTAATAGACCAGATCTGTCTTCCAGGGTGGATTGTAACCAAATGAACCCCAGCGTCTCCATAGAGCTGCACCCTCTATATTTTTCATCCATTTCCCTGAGCTGAAATCTGCACTAACAATGACCTTACAAACACTATGAACGCATGTATGTCAAGACATGTATGTCAATGTCAACACATGTATGTCATACAAAGAAAGGTTACACACTCTCAAAGTCCAGAGTTCTCACATGGCAGTGGAGCAGGTGTTCAGATGGGCGGGCAGTGAACGCTTTCGAGGATTTTCAAGTAGTGGGCCCTGAAGCAGAAAAGGTCGAGAAGAACCAATGCTCTGCAAACCGAATATCCTTGCTGAAAAAGAACATGGATCTGCTATAGCATGTGCAGTAGATTCGTCTACAGCAGGCGTCTTCAACAGGGGGTCCGGGACCCCTAGGTAGTCCTCAGAGTTACTACAGGGGGTCCTCCAAATCTTTGAGTGATAGAAATCTCCTTCTTTATATTAACCATTTGAACCCTAGTGTCCATATTCTGAGAACTTTAGCCAAAAATAGCAGATCTACAAGCTCACAACTGCGAGGCGTTGTGAGCTTGTAGATTTTTGGCAAAGAGTTTTGGTGTAGAGGGGAAAAAGAGCAGACTAAGTACAGAGTGATTGGTCAAGTTTATTGAGTATTGACGGTTCAAGTGGTTAAATATCTGAAAAAACAAATTGACATGAATCCAAAATACACTGATGATGATTGTGCTGTCAAACAGTGAAACTACGGCATATGGAATCTGGGGGTCCCTGCTTCATCTCTCTCTCAGCTAAGGGGTCCTTGGCCTGATTGAAGACCCCTGGCCCACAGTGTATGATGACATGACATCCAAAATACACTGATGATGATTGTGCTGTCAAACAGTGAAACTACGGCATATGGAATCTGGGGGTCCCTGCTTCATCTCTCTCTCAGCTAAGGGGTCCTTGGCCTGATTGAAGACCCCTGGCCCACAGTGTATGATGACATGACATGAAGAGAGTCGCTAGAGGTCAAAGTGGTTCATTTAAATCCCTTTCTGCAGTCAGTCGTGTCTCGTGAGCCTGCAGCACTTTGAATGTTTTGAATGAAAGGTAGGCCCTTAAACAAACAAGTAGGAACATTGACAACCAAATGAATACAAGACGCTCCAATGGTCTAAATACAGCTACTGAAGCTTAATGCTACAGTATAAGCCCTGTCTACAGTACAATCACATGTAGAGAGCAGGACTGGAGAATGGAGACACAAGCTCTGTTGTGTGTTGTGACCATAACAGGTAAGTGCTACAGTAAACCATTTCTCTGCTATCCTATGGTGTTACTGTCTCTTACCCATGTTTGCTTTTTTTCTTTGACCTCACTGAATCCAAATGGACATTTTCAGATGTGCAGGGCTGCAGCAGTTGATGAAACAAATCGATTTAATCGATAATAAAAATATATTTTATAATTATTTTGTGCCAATTCAGTTTGCTGATATATCAAAATGAATTTGGTGAATTGACACTGTAATCAATATAATAATTGCTGATAAAACATTACGGTGGTAGCAGACAATAAGTTAGTTTGTTAGTTTCATTTATTGTCCATAGTGTGGGAAATTTGTCTTTTGTCTCATATACATTTAAACAACATAAAACAACAGATCAACAACAGCAGCAACAAACACTTACTCTACACACAAAACATCTTTAAAGGCAACAAGAAGGACAACAGTGGCATATACAGTACTGTAAAAAAAAAACAGGCAGATCAACAAGACACGGCATCATTCAATGCCTTAATGGCATTTGGAATGAATGAGTTTTTAAAGATATTACGGCTACGGTTGGCCTTAGCTGCTCTATAGGTCTACCAGAGGGAAGTAGATCCAACTCCCTACGGACTGGGTGAGAGGGATCATTTATTATCTTGACAGCTTTTTTTCCTAAGCACTTTATTGTAGATACAACTTAATTGTTCTTGTTTCTTCCCAATGATTTTTGATGCTAGATTTACTATTCTCTGCAGCTTGCCTCTACATGTTATGTTAAGATTACCGTACCACATTGCCAATTGCAAATAACATGTATATTGTGTTGTGTTGTGTTGTGTTGTGTTGTATCCTCCAGGGCTGTGGACTGTGTCCTTATGTCTCTCTCATCATGTGTTGTGTCCTCCAGGGCTGTGGACTGTGTCCTTATGTCTCTATCATCATGTGTTGTGTTGTGTCCTCCATGACTGTGGACTGTGTCCTTATGTCTCTCTCATCATGTGTTGTGTTGTGTCCTCCAGGACTGTGGACTGTGTCCTTATGTCTCTCTCATCATGTGTTGTGTCCTCCAGGGCTGTGGACTGTGTCCTTATGTCTCTCTCATCATGTGTTGTGTCCTCCAGGGCTGTGGACTGTGTCCTTATGTCTCTCTCATCATGTGTTGTGTTGTGTCCTCCAGGACTGTGGACTGTGTCCTTATGTCTCTCTCATCATGTGTTGTGTTGTATTGTGTTGTGTCCTCCAGGACTGTGGACTGTGTCCTTATGTCTCTATCATCATGTGTTGTGTTGTGTCCTCCAGGACTGTGGACTGTGTCCTTATGTCTCTCTCATCATGTGTTGTGTTGTGTTGTGTCCTCCAGGACTGTGGACTGTGTCCTCATGTCTCTCTCATCAGTACCATTTAGTAAATGACCAAATGAACTGGACAGATGCTCAGCAGTACTGCAGGGCCAAGTTCACTGACCTGGCTACTATACACACCATGGAGGACGTTGACACACTGACCAGTACCCTGGACTCCCAGATTAAGGTAAATATTTCTACTCGTCTACGCATTTCTTACACCTGCTTTTGAATCATGCAGAGGAGGGGAAAGTAATCTTTTCTCCTCTCCTCTCCTCTCCTCTCCTCTCCTCTCCTCTCCTCTCCTCTCCTCTCCTCTCCTCTCCTCTCCTCTTCTCTTCTCTTCTCTTTTAAGTCAGGGATGTCCAAACCGTTTTCAAAGTGGGCCTCATTAGAAAATATTAAAACACCAAAGGGCCGACTACTGTACTGTATATCTCCTGACAAAAATGTACTTTCGTTGCATACATACTGTATGCAACGCACTTACAATATTTTATTTAACTATCATCACCAATATTTAATATCAATGGTCTTTTGTCAGGTGTGTGCTCTGAACAAAACACAAATAACTCCTTATTTCACATTACCAAATGTAACTATTATATTATTTAATTATACTATAAAATATTCTTTGTTTGACGGTGCTGGCGGGCCGTTTAGAGTACAATTTATATGATATAATAAAGTTTATATTATATTATAATTTATAATATTATTTAATCATATTATAAAATGTTCTGTACGATGCTGGCGTGACGTTTAGAATAAGATTTTGGAATGAAATTGTGGGCCGTGCAAAATGTGTCATCGGGCTGCATTTGGTCCCCGAGCCGCACTTTGGACACACCTGTTTTAAGTCAATCCCCAAGCTTGTAGATCTGCTATTTTCACTGAATGTTTGCAGCCCATATACCCTAAAGGTGATCTTTGGTGTTGTTTCTTTTTAAGGCGGCCTGGATAGGCCTGTACAACGACGTCACCAGTTGGAGATGGTCCCTGGCAGACCAACGCTTCTACCAAGATGCAGAGGAACACGCGTTCAGGAACTGGGCTTCCGATCACCAAGATAAACTTTGTGCCATCATGCATGGTAGTAATGGTTTATGGGTTGCTGACAGCTGTGGAAAGGGATGCTTTTCAATCTGCTTCGACAACAACACAGGTGAGACGTGTTTATTAACTCCACCAGGCCGGAACTGCTTTCTTGATTTTACATAAGCCATTTCAATTGTCTACGAGTGGCTTTGAATGGCTTTGTGGGGCCCGTTTAGCAAACAATGCAACAAATCATGAACACTGTATAGATAGATAGATAGATAGATAGATAGATAGATAGATAAGATACTGTAGATAGATGCCTTTATTATCCCGCAGGGGGAAATCATCTGATCTGCCCCACATTTCAACACATTGAGGGACCTCTGCAACACAAAGCAAAAGCCAAAAAACTGCTGGGTCAAAAACAACTCAACTTGGGTTATTTTTTTTATCCAACTCACGGGTCAAATAGGGACCGATGCCTAGTTTGGTTATTTTATCGCAAGAAATTTGGTTATGAATGTTGAATAACCAAATTATTTGTTTAAAATGACCCAAGATTGTACGTCAATATAACCCAAGTTTTGGGTTGAGTTGGCTAAATGAATACAACCTAAATTTGCAGGTGCATTGTCTGGAGAATGTTATCTGACATTAACATAAGATCAGAAATGTTTCAGGTTTTCTTCTCAGATGATTTGTTCAAAGCTAACAATGTTGATAATACTATAATCAGAATACTATAGAGTAGATAAACAAAATAATTTCAAAATTACCATGAGTTCTTCTCTTTCAGACTAGCAGGGGGAGGGAGCTCAACCCTAAGCTTGCAGCCTAGCAGTTAGGGTTAGGGTTTAGGCTCAAATACTGACAAATCAAATTCAGACATATGACAGTCAGCTTGCCGAGGCAGACACATGGATATGACATATTTAGCATTTTTAGCTCCCAACAGCTTAGAAAATGTCCCTGGAAACCTAGACAAATGCTTTCCCCAGGCATGCTTTGCAAACAGGTTTATGGTGCCTGTCCCCTGATTTGCCCAAAGCTAGACCACTAACCCAAGTATATGGGTTACCACTAACCTCCAAAATGGGTCACCTCCAGAGAAATAGTACCTAACTCGAACAACCCTGGAATTGGGTCAAAATAATAACACGATAACCCAGGAAATGGTTATTGCCCTGAAAAATAACTAAGAAATGTAACTCAACAGCAACGACCCAGAAATTGGCTTATAGAAAAAAGAAACTGAGTTTTTAGAGTATTTCACTTCCAACCATACTCCCATCCAACTGTGGAAAAAAGACATTTGGGAAACAGTGTGTCCAAAAACATTACTGCACTTTGGCTTTGTACGGCAGCATAGGCCAGCATAAATACTTCAAATATCACTGTTGAAGAATCACGACTTTTCACATACAAATAAAAAAAGAAAAGAAAGAATGAAAGGAAGAAAGAATAAGCGCTCATCATTCGGGGTCCGTATCAAATTGGGGGTGTCTTTATTGCAGACCTGGGCATTATGCGGCCCTTTGGACGACTCTGACCGGCCCTTGTAGGGTTAATGTCAAATTAGAAAAAAAAGAAGAAAAAAAAACGCATTCTCTAAGTTTATCTCATGCATGGACTAAAGATGCATTTATTTTATTTTGAAGTTTTTTTATTCATTGATCATTGGATGTTGTCTCAATAACAAGCAGGTGGTCAGACTGGTCACAAGTCAAGGCTGGGCTGAAGACAACTAGTGGCTAAAAAAAGAAACGTTGAGTCATGCCGAATGTCGGGTTTTAATATAACTGCTAAGTATTTATTTACTGAGGTCTTGTGTTCATTCTGTACAGGAACTGACTGTAGTTTATACTTTCAGATCAGACAAGGAAATATGTCCGCATTGCAAAGCCACTGCCATGGATCGATGCCCAGAGGCTGTGCAGGGAGAAACACACCGACCTGGCCAGTGTGAGGAACCAGGCTGAGTTACAGGAGATCCGGGCGGCCGTGGGCTTCCTTGATTACGCCTGGATCGGTCTGCACCGACACTCCTGGAAGTGGTCCGATGGGAGCAGCTCCTCGTTCTGGTACTGGCGCAACGGGGAACCAAACGGTGGTCAGACGGAGATGTGTGCTGTCATGAGGTTTGACGAAGGGTTCAGAGGGTGGGGAGACCGGGGGTGTAACAAAAAAGCTTCCTTCATCTGCTACAGCGGTGAGTGATGACTAATAAACTCACACTCACTTTGGCTATAAAATGCTGCAGTTCAACGTTTTTTTGGGGGGGCCCTGAATGTATATTCTACTGCATCGTTTTCATGTCAAGGACCCCCAAATTGATGTATATGTGTATACTTAATATTCTTTTGTAATTGCGACCGTAGGTCGCATTTACTACCAAAACCTCCACGTCTGTGAGTGAGTGAGTCAGTGAGTCAGTGAGTCCGTCACACTTTTGCCCTGCTCATATCTCCACAACCGTTGCCCCCATCCATGCCAAATTTTGCACACACACTCCTTACCTGCCAAACTACAACCTCCAAGGACCCCCGGAGCTCCAGGGACCCCCAGGTCCCTGGGGGACCCCCAGGTGTAAAAAAATGTCCGTCCGTGAGTCATACGTCACACGTCACACTTTTGCCCTGCTCATATCTCCACAACCGTTGCCCCCATCCATGCCAACTTTTGCACACACACTCCTTACCTGCCAAACTACTACCTCCAAGGACCCCCGGAGCTCCAGGGACCTCCAGGTCCCTGGGGGACCCCCAGGTGTAAAAAATGACCAAATGTGCAAAAATGACCAAATGACCACCCCCACGGAGCTGCTCACGGGGAATTCCTGGGGACCACCCACTCCTGGTGCTCCAGAACGGATGCAAAAGTGGTGGCGCCCCCAGTGGAGGACCCCCTCCACTGCAGCTCACATAAAATGCCCTAACTCGGCCTAGGAGCGTCCGGGAGAGCCGGGGCCGGTACCTATTCGTCCACCTACGGTCGCTTATCTCCCGATTAGGGAGTCTTACTGGTGTTTAGAATCAGTCTCAGTTCACCTCGCGTTAACTCGTTTACTAAACAGGTTGTTTGATCCGGTCTAGATCGGATGACATCCTAAGTCATTTTGTATTCAAAACGGACTACACTTTGGCAGGAAACACCAAACCGGAAACAGTTTCAACCCAGTTAGTGCATGCGCATGCGCCCCAGTTAGCGCATGTGCAAGTAGTTAGCGCATGCGCAAGTAGGGGTTAAAACTGTTTCCAGTTTGGTGTTTCCTGCCAAAGTGTAGTCCGTTTTGACTACAGAATGACGTAGGATGTCATCCGCTCCCGACCGGATCAAAAACCCGGAATTGGAAGCCAACCCAGGCTAGTTCTTAACCAGGGAAGTGCTGGCCATTGGGAAAAGAGGGACAACTCCCGAACGGCCGGTTCATTCCCGGCCAGTCCAGGCCGGCCATTAGGAAAAAATGTAACTGTTTGCACAAAAGTAAAAACTGTAACTGTTTGCACAAAAGTAGTGAAAACAGCAGATCTACAAGCACACAACGCCTCGCACCTTGTAGATCGGCTGTTTTCACTAGTTTAAATCATTTTTAAAATGATAAATACAAAACAAACGGTTTTGGACATACAAGGTTTCCACCTGACAACGACGAAATATAACTCATTGGCCCACTGGCTTGTCACTTTGTCATGATCTGAAATGGCAAATCTTTGAGTAGCAGCAGCGCTATAGAGAGAGATCTCTCTCTATAGCGCGCAATGAGGGCCTCTCCAACTCTTTTTCCCGGGCTGAATCAGGGGCCCAGCACGTCACTGTTCTTAATTGTATTTGTCAGTATAAAAAGGAAATCTAGGATGAGAGTGAGGGCAAAGGTATATGGATGTTAACTGTGGATTTGCCAAGAGAAATAAGGAATAAGGAAGGATTATACAAGTACAAAAACATCACTTCATTATACTGGTTGAAGAATATTTATTGAACTCTAATCAATCAAAAAAAAAAAAAAAAACTAAAAACTAAAAATATATAAATCTAATGTTTCTTTGTTCCAGAGAAGAAACCAGTGCTGAGAGTGAAACTGACCATAAACTCCTCCCTGGATGTGAGCGACCCTGCAGTACAGGACGCCATTTTGGAGCAGGTACAATCAAACTGGATTATTAATTAAAGGAGAACTTCACCCATTTTCAAGCTCATATAATTAGTCCTCAGCTGGTTATAATAGCCTATCTATGGAACCATTTCTGTCTACTCAGGAGGGCTGTGGACAGTTCAGAAACCTGCCTACCAGTGACATCATTAGGCAGTTTTGGTCATTTCAAACACAAATTCAAACTTTGTTTTTAAATGAAAGAACAATGGCTTCTATCTCCAGTAAGAAGAAAGGCTGTACTTTCTAAAAGCTTGGTATCCACATTGATGATGTCATTAGTACAAAGTAGGCACTAGGCAGGTTTCTGAACATGTCCATAGCCCTCCTCTGAGACACAGAGTGAGTAGACAGGTTTCTGAACTTCAGTAGACTGAAATGGTTCCATCATATAGCATGTACTGTACTGTATACATACATTTGCAACTCATTATTATGCAAGTCGAACATTTATATATTGTTGTTTTCTGAGCTGTTCAGTGGCGCCACCTGTAGGAGATGATGAATCTACAGGGCAGCAATAAGCTTCAATATCTGCTGTCCATGCTAGGACCACCACCAGTATATGGCATAGTCCTCTTCCCTGAGTCTGGCATACCAAATCGTCTTCCATCGTCTCATCCGGAGCCAGTGGCTTTGCTTTCTCCACTTTTCCCCCCCGAGAGTTCTTTGGTGGCTTTGCAAATCTGGCTCCCATAGCAGTAACCCTCCCGTTTGTATACTGCATCCAAACCAAATCCTAATCCAAATCCGGTAGAGGTGGGAGATAGAGGCACTCTAAACAGGTCTGCACATTTTCCCATCTTTCTTTCGTAGTAGGCAGCTTCCATGTGGCACTGTCAGCTCCAACAGCAGCGCTGACTTCACGGCTGCGGACAATATTGTTGCATTATCATAATAACGATAACTTATTATAACTTATAATGAGAATCACTCTGCTCTGTGTGTCTCAGTTGAAGCAGAACGTGAAGGACCACCAGGGGGCGCCAGCAGACATCAGAGTGAGGTGGGTGGAGCAGGCTGATGGAAGGATCTTCCACAAGGAAGACAACAAGAAGAAGAAGAAGAGAGAGAAGAAGAAGAAACTAACAAAGAGGGAGCTTTAAACCACTAAAAGTTTAAAGCAGAATTTTCAACCTTGGTGTAACTGGTCCTCGCTAATGTTAATTATAAGTTGGAGCCGTTTCCATCCACTCACTTTGTGTCTCATTGGTGGGCTGTGGACAGTTCAGAGTCACTTTTTTGCAGGTCTTTCAGTCCACGTGTGTTAAAAAAAGCACCTTGGTTAAAGGGATATTCCACTTTCAAAAAAACTTTTGGTCATTTTATCGTCTAATCAGGTTTTTATGAACACCCTGAACAGATTTGAATTTGCTTCATTCAATATTTTGATATTTGATGTAATGTTACTAGGCCCTCCAGGCCCAGTTCCTCTCCACATACACACCCATTGTAACTTCAAACTCCATTTTAACCATGCTAGATTCATCAAAAACACCCATAATTTTTTCTGGTGACTCATAATACCCTCCTAATACGTGAGCATCTATAACTTTTTTCATTTATTTTTAATAATTAATTTTTGTATTACATTTCCATTTTCCCAAAGAATTATTAAAAATAAATTAAAAAGAAAAAACACGGCCTGCTCACGTATTAGGAGGGTAGTATGAGTTACTAGAACAATAATGGGTGTTTGTAATGAATCTATCATGGTTAAAATGGAGTTTGAAGTTACAATGGGCGTGTATGTGGAGAGGCTCTGGATCAAGCCCTGGTAACATTTACATCAAATATCTAAATATCAAATCAAGCAAATTAAAAATTGTTCAGGGTGTTCATGAAAGCCTGATTAGATGATATAATGACCAAAAGTTTTTTTGAAAGTGAAATATCCCTTTAAGATGGAGACGACGGAAGCGTGCCTTCTCAAGCGGACTTGAGCCATGTGAGACACCGCCAAGCGAGCCGACTCAGCGCCGTTAGAAGTTGTAAACCAAGGGGCCTTAACCGAGTTTTTGATACAGACACAGACTGAAAGACCTGCAGAAAAGGGAGTCCCCAATGACATCATCAATGGGGATTCCAAGCAAACAGAAACCACTAGTCCGAGCGTTTCAGGCAAGAATCGTGCACTTTATGAAAGAAGCATGAAATTTGGCACACTGTTAGAACATGCCATAAGGAACATTTTTGGCTATAGGGGCATCGCAGATTTGTCTTGGGAAACTTGTGGGAGCCAATCAAAGTTGGGCTCTCATAGACTTTACTATATAGTAAAATAATACAAAAAATAAATATGCTTTAAGTAGCATGTGAGGGGTCAAACTAGGTGTTGTTCGGGATTCTGAATCCAATGCAGGCATTTGTTTTGCACGAAACACATTCCTTTCCGAGAAACGGACGCCAAAAAACTGTGAAAAATGATGACTCATCAATAAACCAGTTTTATCACTTTTATGGTGTCCGTTTTTAGCCCAAGGAATGTTTTTCCTGCAAAACAAATGTTTGCATTGGATTCAGAATCATGAAAAACACCTAGTTTGACCCCTTACATGCTACTTAAAGCATATTTATTTTTTGTATTATTTTACTCTATAGTAAAGTCTATGAGAGCCCAACTTTGATTGGCTCCCACAAGTTTCCCAAGACAAATCTGCGATGCCCCTATAGCCAAAAATGTTCCATATGGCATGTTCTAACTGTGTGCCAAATTTCATGCTTCTTTCATAAAGTGCACGATTACATCAAAATACTGCCCGAAACGCCTGCACTACACAGCCTTTCTCGTCCTGAAAAGTTAGCTTGCTGAAAAAGACTAGAGGACATTTCTTTTGCTTTAATAAAAAACATAAACAAAAGAGTTGGTTAATTTTGGTTTTAAATACCAAACCTGCATAGGGTTTCTGAACTGTCCACACAGAAATGGTGTCATCTTTATGTGCATTAATGAGGACCAATTATATGAAGATACGTTGAAAATGGGTGAAGTGCTCCTTTACGGTCCATCTGCCACTCACTGTTCCACTTCCATGAGAAGAGAGGATTGAGAAAGAGTGAGAGAAAAGAGAAGAGAGGATAGAGAAAGAGTGAGAGAAAAGGGAAAGACACAAACAGGTTGAATAAAACATTTAAATGTGTGTAAACAGATAGCTTATGCGAAAGCAGTTATATACATGATATTTAGAACATTAGCATCATAATTATGCAAGAGAGATGCAGGATCTAAATGCAACAACAGGGAGTCACACACTGTCACAAGGCAGTAGGCTATGAATCTAGTTTGTTGCTGGCACTGCAGTGCCTGTACTGTATATTTCTCAAATGTTTTCAGATGCATGTTTTGGAATGTTTAAAAAGGAGAATGTTTGTGTTTAGATTGAGCAGAGTAACAGCACCCTCTAGTGTCTCCATAATGAATTAGCTGAGCTTTGGGGACACTGAGATATGGGAATCATCACATAACAAGATTGGTTGAAATTGGTTAATAAACTGCCAAGGTGATCACACACTATGTTTAAGTTTGATGGGAAATAATTAATATTGGACTTAATATACACATAAAATACAATATATTTGTACATCATTATTCCCATGTGATAAATGCATCGACTTGATGAGTCAACTTTAATAGTAAACAAGAAAGTGAAATTGTAAGTGATGAAACAAATAAATAATGCTCTCTCTCCTGATTGGATAACTTGTTCATTTCTTTTTAAAGGTCATGACGTGCTGTTTTCACAAAAAATAAAAGTCTTTATCGTGGTTCTACAAACAATATTTCAATCACCATGACATGTGGGGGGTTCCTAGATTACAGTAAAGTGACAATTGAAGGACCTTTAAAGGATTTATTGCAACTGTCAGGTCGATGTTACAATCAAAACCTCCACCGGCTGGCTGTCAGTCTGTCCGTCACGTCACACTTTTCCCCTACTCATATCTCCGCCACCGTTGCCCCCACCCATGCCAAACTTTGCACACACTCTCCTTGGCTGCCAAACCACAACCTCCCCCCCCTCATTTCTCACATGGCCCTCTTCTAGCGCCACCATGAGGCCGATTCTTCCAAAACACATTTTTGGACACTGCTCCTACAGATTTTGCCATAAAATCATGCAAAGCGGTTCACACTATGTCTAGAGTCATGTCATCCACATGGATCTGTCCCAATTAGCACCACCATCAGGACGATTTTTGCAAAACACATTTTTGGACACTACTCCTACAGATTTTTCCCTAAAATCACGCAAAGCGGTTCACAGTATGTCTACAGTCATGTCATCCACATGGATCTGTCCCATTTAGCGCCACCATCAGGCAGAGGTCTATTTGTCTATACATGTGACCTGGCGGTTGCTTATCTGATTAAGGTGTCTTACTGGTAATGATAAATGTCTAACCTTAACTAAAGTACATTTATTAAACCATTTAAAAACATTCTAACAATTCCAGGTGTAACAAAACGATGGTATAAGGAAGGAGGGATAAATTATAAAAAGTGTCCTTCTGGTTGCCTTCTCAAGAACTTGTGATCTCAACACATCAAACTCATCTTTTGATTGATTGATTGAAGACTTTATTAGAAGTTTGCATAGGAAAAGGTACAGTTTCATGACGGTACAGTTACAAGGTCTACTAAAAGGAGATCCTAGAAAAGACTAAGCTTATTTCCACAGGAAACCATTAAAGTAACTCATATAACATTGAATGACAGACGAATAGAATACAGTACTATGCAGTAGATATAGTCAGACCTTCATCCAAATGAGAAGATATTTGGTTATAAACAAACCTGTCTCCCACTGTGGATGTGAAGCACATGGCTCCATTTGTTTTCATTTGATTTGAGTACAGTAGCTGGTTACCATAGCAACCAGTGTTCCTGGAGTCCACAAAAACATAGTTGAACAAATACTGTAAAAAAAAAAAATCAAGCCTTGTGTTTTTCTTTAAATAACCATATATGCTTTTCCCTTTTAAATTGAAGATATTAAATATAAGAGGTTTTTCAGAAGCTATGACATAAGTGTGACATCATTCACAATATAAATAATAGATACGATTGATAATGAATAGTTATATAGCCATTCAATATCGGAGAGACCCAGAAGATTCAGAAGACACCAACCAGCCATTAGGACAAGGTGACCATGGTTGAGCCTTGGAGCAAAGTGGTCTTTATCGTCATTTTTCGTCAGTTAGTCGACCAAGCTACAGATTGTAACTTGTAAGAGTGTCATAATGATAAGTGACCTTATTTGCCTCCAGAGAGGCCTCCAGAGAGGCCAGAAGATGAATATATTAATAATATTGCATCTACACTGAGACCTTATAAGAAGTTTGGACCAGCTCAGGCTCTGGTGGTCCTTATTGTCAGTTAGGCGACCAGGTCACAACAATAAATCACATTATTTGCTTCTAGAGCTTAAGGCCAAGAGCAAGACCTAAGAGGTTTTTCAAAGGCTGTTCAATTGTATTTTAAACTTGTATTAGCTGCCTGTCATTTATAACCTGTGAAATTATCCACAGTCTGTCTAAAAGTGTGGTTATTTTCTCTGCTTATGAGTGATATTCATTATGTTGCAATGATTTTTTCTCTTCAATGTCTCGCGTTGCCATGGTTACCATAGACTTCCATGTAATTGTGCAAGTGTGTAAAAAGTGCACGTCCATGCCTAGATGATGCACCACTTGTGTAGATGCTGTTCACAGCTTTCAAACAAAAAAATCCGCTTGGAAATCCGTTCAGGCATTCATGATTTATCAGCCATTATGTTTTCTTCAGATGTAAACAAACATGGCTGCCATGTTTGAAAGAATGGGTTGGTATGGGGGTTAAACATGCAATTTCGCGATCGCGATCATGCCTAATACATTTCTGGAGGTCCAAAAAAAAAAATTGGAAAAAAAAAAAATTGAAAAAAAAAAAAAAAAAAAAAATCAAAAACGGCCCAAACTCGGGAAACTCGGGGTTGGCACAGCACTAGTACCAATACAAACTCGGGAAACTCGGGGTTGGCACCATATGTGTTAATACAATTTTGAAATTCAAATTCATTGGTCTGTTCAGTTTGGTCAATTCATAATCAAGTAAGCATTTGATTGGACACCATGTTTATTTTCTCCGGCCTAAAGTGCCTATGACATCATTTTTTATGACGTATTTTCTCCGGCCTAAACGCGTTCTAAATCAGGGTGAACCAATCGGGTGCCTCTGTGCCTATGACATCATGGACAAATCAACAGAATCGAAGTGTTTCATTGGTCTAGCTAACTCATGTCATCATCATTAGTGACATCATAATTTTGGTAAAAAAGCGGGCCATAGGAGCGGTTTGCGTGTTTTTAATTTGTCCAATTGTCTTATTTTCTTTATTAACAGCAGTCAGGTGTGTCAGATGGGTGGGCCTTTCAGGATTTCTTTCAGAAACTTCAAGGTGTACTCTTGCAGTTTGGGAACCACTGATCTGCACCACATTATCGTTGCAGAAACTAGACGATCTGCAAGCTCAATGACACGTCACGATGCTTGCAGATCTGCTACAGTATATTCACAGCATGCCAGACAAGGGTGACTGATGACAAATGAAAATCCGTTTTGCAGTCAGCTGTGACTCGTGAGCCTGCAGCACTTTGAATATATTGTTTGAAAGATATAGGCCTAGGGCCGTCAAACAAATAACTAAGAAAATGGTAACCCAAATGGGACACTAAATAATTAATGCTAAGCACTGTCTGCAGTACAATCACAGGTATAGTAGAGAGGAGGACTGTACAAAATGATCATAACAGGCAAGTGCTGCTAGTCTTTTTTACTGTTAATATGAATATGACTGTTAATATAAGTGTCTGCACCCTCTACTGCTGTATCTCTGCTGTTCTATCATAAAGATGAACCAAACCATTTCTCTGCTGTCCTGGAGTTAGAGTTTTTACCCTTGTCTGCTTTTACTTTGACATCGCTGAATCCAAAGAGACATTTTCAGATGTGCAGACAATAGGGCTGCAACATTTAATCCAACTAATCCCCTTAGTCAATCATACACTAAACAAATCTATTTGAGTTCTGTTCTGTCGATGCGCTGATATATCAATTGGCACAGTAATCAATAGAATAATAATGGATAGTCCAGTGCAGAACCCTCTATTGGAGAGTCGCGTCATCTCCGTTCACTTCATGGGGCCAGGACTTCTACATACTACATCTATTGGCGAATAGTGACAAAGCGCTGAAAGTTTACAGAATGCATTTGAATCAATGGGAGAAAAGTGACATTTCCGGTGTACGTGAACCACGTGACCGGCGTCGTTTCTGACCCCGCATTGGCAGAACTCTCTACACAAGGCTCTGGTCCAGTATAGCAGACAATAACATTGTATATTGTATATTGTATTGTATTGTATTGTATTGTATTGTGTATTGTATTGTATTGTATATTGTATTGTATATTGTATTGTATTGTATTGTATTGTATTGTATATTGTATTGTATTGTATATTGTATTGTATTGTATTGTATTGTATCGTATCGTGTATTGTATTGTATTGTATTGTATTGTATTGTATTGTATTGTATATTGTATTGTATTGTATTGTATTGTATCGTATCGTGTATTGTATTGTATTGTATTGTATTGTATATTGTATATTGTATTGTATTTAGGGCTGGGATGCGATTAAAACAAATTATCAAATTAATTAGGCTTTGTAATTCATTTTAATCGCATATTAATATTTGACCCGAGAAGCATTTTTTTTCAAGTAAAACACATTTTGTTGTATGAGTGAATCAACAAGTGAGTTTTTGACTCCACTGGGCCAAGCAAAGCGCTCTGATCGGCTACTTCTCCCTTTGCGTTTGTTGTTGCGACCGTAGGTCGCATTTACTACCAAAACCTCCACCGGCTGTCTGTGAGTGAGTGAGTCCGTCACACTTTTGCCCTGCTCATATCTCCACAACCGTTGCCCCCATCCATGCCAAATTTTGCACACACACTCCTTGACTGCCAAACTACAACCTCCAAGGACCCCCAGAGCCCCAGGGACCCCCAGGTCCCTGGGGGACCCCCAGATGTAAAAAATGACCAAATGTGCTCACACGTCACACGTCACACTTTTTCCCTGCTTATATCTCCGCACCCGTTGACCCGATCCATGCCAGATTTTACACACACACTCCTTGCCTGCCAAACTACAACCTCCAAGGACCCCCGGGCTGGGGGACCCCCAGATGTAAAAAATGACCAAATGTGCAAAAATTACCAAATGACCACCCCAACGGGGCTGCTCACAGGGAATTCCCGGGGACCACCGACTCCTGGTGCTCCAGAACGGATGCAAAAGTGGTGGCGCCCCCAGTGGAGGACCCCCTGCCACTGCAGTGCACATAAAATGCCGTAACTCGGGCTAGGAGCGTCCGGGAGAGCCGGGGCCGGTACCTATTCGTCCGCCAAGGCAACGCGGAGACCCCACCCCTCATTTCTCACATGGCCCTATTCTAGCGCCACCTTCAGGCCGATTTTTAAAACACATTTTTGGACACTGCTCCTACAGTTTTTGCCCTAAAATCACGAATATCACTACACAGCATGTCTACACTCATGTCATCAACATGGATCAGGAAGATTTTGGAAAAACACATTTTTGCCCTATTTGTGGAGATAAGCCACCTACGGTCGCTTATCTCCCGATTAGGGAGTCTTACTGGTCTCTTCTTGGTTGGTGCATCGCTATGATCGGTATGCCCGAAACTGTGGTGCAAAAACTAAGTGCGATTAAAATGCGTATTTTTTTTTTATTGCGTTAATTTTCTGTAATTAATTCATCGCAATTAATCAGTTAAAGTCCCAGCCCTAATTGTATTGTATTGTGTTGTGTTGTGTTGTTGTATCCTCCAGGGCTGTGGAATGTGTCCTTATGTCTCCCTCATCAGTACCATTTAGTAAATGACCAAATGAACTGGACAGATGCTCAGCTACACCAGAATGTTGCGTGCAGTACTTAACATCAGCAAGAGTGCACATGTTACCAACAAGAGACTGTATGAGGGAATACCAAGGGTGAGCGAGAAAATTGCTGCCAGAAGAATGAGTCTAGCAGGACACTGCCAAAGACACCAGGAGCTTCCTGCCACCAAACTGGTGCTGTGGGAACCAACACATGGGCACCGGTCACCAGGACGTCCCACAATAACATATGTGGATGTACTCAAGAAAGACGTAGGAGCACAAAGCACCAACGAGCTGGCCAGATGTATGGAGAACCGGGATGACTGGAAGCGACGATGGAAGGCTCGTCTGAGGACGACCTAGAGAGAAAACCTGTAGGCCTACAGACTGTCCACCAGATGTTTAAACAAGAGTGCTGTGTGTGTTTGTGTGTGTGTGTGTGTGTGTGTGTGTGTGTGTGTGTGTGTGTGTGTGTGTGTGTGTGTGTGTGTGTGTGATTGGTAACATTATTTCACACAATTAATCAAACAGACTCAAGCCATCCACAATCCTGGTGAATCATGAAGATAAAACCTCTGATTCTGTGAACATAAATAAATAAATGAACACATTTTTGATTATATGATAAACTACATTTAATAAATACCCGCTTTTCAACGTTTTCTTTTCACAGCATCAACTGTAGATTTAGATTATGTATTAATATATGCATTATTGCTATCTGCTATGTCCATTAATTGAATACCAAGGCCTTCTGACGTAAACAAGACCGTAAAAGGATTTATTTGGGATGTTCCTTTTAGGCAGGGTGTTTAACTGTACTTGTACTGTACTACATTTTTTATTGTATTGACAAATATTCAATCAATCAATCAAAACCACTCAACGTAGGTTCAGGTAATACTGTAAGTGTGTTTTCATTTTCAGAGCAGCAATTATCAATAAGAGCTGATGACTGAGCCTGTGAGAAGTTAACTAATTATTCTGAATTTGAACCCATCTGTGACTATGCACGCACACACGCACACACACACACACACACACACACACACACACACACACACACACACACACACACACACACACACACACACGCACGCACGCACACACACACACACACACACACACACACACACACGCAACACACGCAACCTTGCACTGTTTAAAAATCTGGTGGACAGATTGTATTCTTGAGTGTACTGCCATCTGTTGTTGGCTCTATGACATAGTGATACATTGAATTCCCATCCTCTTGAAGCATAATACAGTTTACAGTTTACAGTTTAGGCATTTTGCAGGTGCGTTTAATCCAAAGCGACTTAAAATAAGCAGGTAATACATCACTATAATAAGCAAGATAATATGTCAGAACATCAACAACAATATAACAAATGCATAAGAATAAATACAAAAATAACATAGGTAGACCATGCACCTAATCAGTAAAAAACGTTCATAAAAAAAAAAGCTAAATAAACTAGCTTCATGTATGGTCATTGAGTGTTTCAGTAGTGCTATGGGTTTAGGTGGAGTCTGAAAAGGTGCGTCTTCAGTCCACGGAGGAAGCTAGGGAGTGAGTCTGCAGTTCTAAGTGTGACAGGAAGTTTATTCCACAGTTTGGGGGCCAGGAGGGCAAATTGTCTAGGACAAGTGGATTTTTGTCCTGGGGTTTTTAGCGAGGGTTCTGTCAGCATCCCTGTGTTGGCTGATCTAAGTGAACAGGTGGGGTTGAAGGGGTTGATCATGAAGGCCAGCATCCGTGTTTTGTATTCAGTGAGTGGAGAAGGGGGGAGACATGTGAGAACTTTGGCTGGTTGAAGACCAGTCGTGCCGCAGCATTTTGGATCAGTTGGAGAGGTTTAAACATGCCGGGAGGCCAGTGAGGAGAGAGTTACAATTGACCGATCGCTATGCCCCTCCTAAAGCCGTCCTTGCCCAATGCCACGTTAGCGACAGGTTACTAAGGCGGGTGCCTTGGCAAGCTGCCATGGCGGCGTGCAGACTGCAGAGGAGAAGCCAGCTGTCAAAATCCCATGTTAAACCTGCCACAAACGCACGTCCAGGAAGAAAACAATAGTGTGGTAGCGGGCCTCCAGCATAAACATCAAATTTGGAATATTATATTATAAGCAGGCTCACACAGTTGAACACCAAAGGTTAAATTAGTTGGGGTTGCATGTGGCTATCCAAGCCATTTGTCTACTGTCTCTTATCTATTTTAGACAAACCACAACAGTGACTCACTCAACATTCCTCTGGTTTTATTATCTTGATCTTTTGTGTAAAGAATGACCCCTGTGGACAGTCAACAGTGAGCCATTAACGACTCATGTTTGGGGCAATGGGGATCTTAAGACCTCTTTAAGGGTAGAAGCCATCTGTCTGTTGTCTTTTATCTTAAATTAGATCAACCCAAAACAGTGACTCCCACATATATACATTCTTCTGGTTTGATAGCAGATGACAGCAGAGGGACGTGACCTGGAGGTGGGACTGATTCCCGTGGAAGGCTAACAAAGTGACTGGCACTCGACCGCCTTCTCATTTACACGTTATTTAGTTCTTAACATTACAGGCCTAAATCCTAAACCATCCTACAGGGTATTCCACTACGTGTTTATATTGGCCTAACATTTATTAATATAACTGCAGAGAACAGTTGTGAAATGGAGTTAATAAGATCATTGGTACAGTTAGAGTTAATGATATGTTATTTGCACTCACTATCTCTGACCATCTGTGTCACCTCTATCTGCCATGACCCCCTGATGGGTGGATCAGATGACAGGCTGATCAAGCCTGACATGCATTACTCAAAGGTTTCCTTTTATGATTTATTCTTTCTAGCATTAACCTTACTGGGCGAATCAACGTGATGACATAACTGAAACATTACTCGTGCCAGAAACACATAGGACTTCAATCTAGACAGTAGTTATTCCTTAAAAGCTAAACACCTTCCATTTGAGCCACTCTCCCCCGGGGCTGCAGGGGGCTGCACTAAGGTGTTTTAGGGTCCCTCATAGACCAATGGCAGAAGAGGACCATGGGAGTGAGAAGCACCCACAGGAGAAGATGGGAGGTGCCTTTTGATGTATAAATGCATGTGTTTGGGAGAGCTTCTGGGTGCTAGTGGGGTGGTGGACTGGGGCGAGTGGGACCTGAGGGTCAAAGAGCTAGTGGGGAGAGGAACCTGAGTGGGAGAGATGCTGTGGTTGTGGGATTGAGGGCCTGGAGCCTCAGAATGCTGTAAACTTCTCAACTCTGCCTGTCAATAAAGCTGTTTGGACATCCATTGACGCCTGCCTGGACTCAACTACTTTCCAAGGAAGACCCACAGAACGTCTCATACTTTGGTAGCTCATTGCCTCCTTGTGTACAAACAGCAGCTCACAAACCAGTGCTCCGCTGAAGGAATAATCGATAGGATCACACAATAGCCTGTACTAAAGTCAGATTAACATACAGTACACAAGTGTTACCAGTTATATTTTCTCATGAAGTGCTCCTAAATTATTCCTGTGGGTTTGTAGGTCAGTGCAATCCGTTCTGTTTTTGTTTCTGTGTTTGTGACACGGAGCGAGTGGGTGGGACGTTCGCGAACGAATCGAGTCTTTTGAACGGCTCTTTGAAATGAACGATATGATTCGGTTCACAGTAGGGAGCCGTTCCTTTCTAATGAACAGTGGTGGGAAAAGTACTAAATATCTTTACTTAGGTAAACATATCAATACTGCAATCAAGTTTGGAATGTTATTAATGTACTTGAGTAAAAGTAAAATAGTATTGGTATCAAAATGTACTTAAAGTACCAATATTAGAACGTAGACTACTCATTATGCAGAATGTCCTGTTTCACAGGTTTTCCAATGAGTAAAATGTAGAAAAAACATTTGCAAATAGACGATCCACAAGCTCACAATGCATCGCAACGTGACACATTGTGAGCTTGTAGATCACCTATTTTCAAATGCCAGAAATGTATCCAATGGCCAAAATGTATAGGCCTATTTGGGTGGAAGTGATTTGCAATCATAATCAAAATCTACAAAGTAACCAGTAACTAAAATGAGCCAGTCTTTTGAACGGCTCTTTGAAAGGAACGGATCTCAGTCAGAGTCAGAGATCCGGCTCACTTCAAAGAACCATAAATCCCATCTCTATCTAGCAGCCAGACTCGCGGTACACCGATGCGCGCCGCCATGGCAGCTTGCCAAGTCAGCTGCGTTAGTAACCTGTTGCTAACTTGGCATTGGACAAGGACGGCTTTAGGAGGGGCATAGCGTTACCTAAATAATCTCATAAAAGCATGCAATTTGGCACACAAGTCCTTGTGGTGATCTGATCGTGTAGGTCTGTTTTGCAAACCATACAGTATGGCAGCACATTCTTATGAAACTACTTTTTTCACTTAATGCGAGAAAAGTGAAGACAAACGAGAGGGGGGAAAAGAGAGAGAAAAAAAGAAAAGTATGATTAAGGTCAATAATTCTTATCACCTACTTCATGTCATGAGTGGACTGGAAATACAATTAAGTCAGCCTGTGAATATTAATTACAGCAGCCCTCATGTGTTATTTTAATCCCTTCGTGAGAGCAAAGTTCCATCATGCTTCAAACCGTAATCATTGTACCGGTCCCCAAGAAGGGCAAAATAAAAAGGAGAACAACCTATCTCTCAACGTGGACAAGACAAAAGAGCTAATCTTTGACTACAGGAGGCCTCCAAGAGACCACTCACCCATCCAGATCGTGGGCGCTGCAGTGGAGAGGGTCAAAGAGTTCAAATTCCTCTGAGGATCTCACCTGGGCAGTGCAGACAGAGCTTGTGGTCAAGAAAGCACACAAAAACGCCTCTACTTTCTCAGGAAACTGAGGAAAGCTGGCATGAGTCCCAAAGTCCTCAGAGCTTTCTACGGAGACACCAGAGAGAACATCCTGACTGGCTGCTTCACTGCTTGGTACGGCGGCTGCACTGACTTCAACCGTAAGGCCCTGCAGAGGGTCGTGCAGACAGCTGAATGCATCAGTGGATGCAATCTCCCCCCATCCAAGCCCTGTGCAGAAGACACAACAGCTGTGTCAGCTTAGCCCGTGAAATCATCAATGATCCAGTCTGTTTAAGATGTGGCCGCATGGAAAATGACCACGCATTCTCAAAGATGATACTAACAGACAGCAAAAAAAGCTTCTTTCCACGCACAATCAAGCACATGAACGAGAATGAGAACAATCCAGGGAAACAGGAAATGCTAACATCCCTTTCTTGCACTATTATACCTTCTGTACATAGAATATAATGTCAAGTTGAATATACTAACCTGTTGCACATAGAATACACTGTGAAGTCTATACAATATACCAAACCTTTATGCACACTTTTTTGCACCGTTTTCCTTAAATCTTTCTACGTTATTCTTATTTATTTTTTGTTATTATCCAGACTGCTGCATTGCCTGAAGGAAGACAAAACTAAATAAGATGTACTCTTATGTACAGTACCTGTAGCCAAAACTAAATAAGATGTAGGCTACTCTTATGTACAGTACCTGTACACAAGATGTAACAATAAAATCTACCTTGAACCTTGAACGGCAGCGTTTTGGACTGACTGTAGGCGTGACAGGCAGGTTGGCTAACATCAACAACAGAGAGCATTTCAGTTCAGGGTCAAAGTGATTAATATGTAACTCAAACTACCTTACACTCTATAAAGTACATTCTATCAAACTATCTTACACAACGACGATAGAAGCAATTAAGTAATTTAGATTACCTTTATACCAGCCTGACCGAAGTCAAAGGTTGTTTATCAAAGAAGCAGTGTTTCCTACTGTTGGATGGACACACGGACGGACGGACGGACGCAGACGGGCGGACAAGAGTGAAAATATAACTTCAACTGGTAATGTCATTATGAACTTGTGTATTTACATGACATTTTGTACAACATTGGACAATGTTTTACTTTAGTAAAGCATGGTTATTTTATATTGTATGATACGTTTTCCAGTACTAGTAGGATAGTTGTCTAATTCAGCTTCCTGCATGTATTAGCCAATCTAAGGTTCTACTTGAGAGGCGGCAGTGGCTCAGGGGTAGAGTTGCCGTCTTAGAACACGGAGGGTTCCCAAATCGATCCCAGGTTCCCCTAGTCTGAACCCCTAGTTGCTCCTGGTGAGCAGGTTGGTGCCTTGCATGGTTTCCTCTGCCATCGCTGTATGAATGTGTGTATGAATGTGTGTATGAATGTGTGTATGAATTGGTGAATGTAATGCACAATCTATCTATGTAAAGCGCCTTGGATAAAGGCATTTTATAAATGCACCATTTACTTGGGGGTTGAAGGCTGTATCTTGTCAGCCATTGAGAATCCATGTGTCATTATGGGCTTCTGTTTAGCAGCACCAGACTGTCTGGGAGAAGCTTTGATCAGGTGTATCTTAAAGTTACGTGATGTCTTTATTGTCTTAGTTTAGCTACAGTTCAAAGCATGTTTACTGCATTGCATTGTGTTAATAAGATACACCCTTATTTGCATGTTCAGTGGTTGAAATGTGTGTATGTGTGTGTGTGCGCGTGTGCGTGTGTGTGTGTGTGTGTGTGTGTGTGTGTATGTGTGTGTGTGCGCGTGTGCGTGTGTGTGTGTGTGTGTGTGTGTGTGTGTGTGTAGGCCTCTGCTCTACCATGACTGAGTCTGTGGAGAGAGAGGAAGGGGGCGTGGCCTGTAAACAACATGAGAGGTAATATACTTGGACAGTAAAGGTACATTTACTTGAGTACTGTACTTTATTTCCTGTACTTTACTTGAGTATTTGTATTGTTGGATATTCATGTCTTTCACTCCACTACATTTCAAAGACAAATATTGTAGGCTACTTATTACTGCACTGCATTTCCAAGAAGGGAAAACCTTATGAATTAACTATAAGCCTAATTTCAAATATAGTGAATTGATATTTTTTGGAAGATTTCTTGTCAAAATATTAATACAATGATGTATTTAATTCATATTGAAAAGAAAATGCACTTTGCAATTTGTATTTTTGAATACTTTCATGTTTTGTTTTGAAATGCATGCACTTTGGAATACATTATTTAGTTGAGTGTCTGTGTTGTGTTGAAGGTCAGTCCATCAGGACAGATCATCCAGCAGTGACTCCCTGAGGAAAGGCAGGTCCTTGGATCAACTCCTTAAAACTGACTGGACCCATGGCAGGTTGGTGCAGTTCTGGGATTGTGTTGCCAGTGGTTAATAACCTGGTAAACCATCCTTTTACCATGCTAAGTGCTTAATGAGGATGGTTACCTGCCCGCCCCAACAGACAGAAACGTCCCAGGATGAATGTCAACATAAACAGTGGAATCAAACCAAAATACAGTCAGAGGGATGTGTCTTTATGCAAGGAAACACCCAGCACAATAATATAGTGACTGATAGAGGGGAAATTACTGCAAATATTCATATACTGTACACAAATATAAATAGGCCTATATATAAAAAATGCAGGATCCTCCAATAACATCCAAGATAAATGATTCTATGGACTGTATGATGTTATATCTGTGTACTGCCGTTTTATACTGTACACATCCTTTGGTAAATAATGGACGATTCCTAACAATAATAAACTAAATACAGTAGTCTTCATCATCTCTTTCTAGCAGGGAGCAGAAACCATCTCCTGCACCCAGCTGTGTCTCCATGAAGAGTGACTGGTCCATGGGAAAACCTCTTAACTTCAAAGATGGACTCCACTCTACTGACCAGAGGTCAGGGTGAAAAACAGACAGAAAACAACTCTATTGAGCAGAGTTCATAAGGTACAATATGTAAATAATAACCGTAATCCTATAAATAAAATAGTCTTCATCATCTCTTTATTCTACCAGGAGATCAAAGTCTCCTGCACCAAGCTGCTATTACTCCATGAAGAGTGAACTGTCCATGGATCATCCTCCTACCTTCAATGATGGACACCACTCTACTGACCTGAGGTCAGATTGTGAAACAAGCAGAAAACAACACATTATTTAGGTGTTATCAAACAATTAATGAGCACTGGCAGAGATCATGATGTTTGATATAAATTATAAATTATAAATGGTAACCGTAATCCTAATAAACTAAATATATCCTTCATCATCTATTTCTCCTGTACCCAGCTGTAGCTCCATGAAGAGTGACTGGTCCATGGGTCTTCCTCGTAACTTCAAAGATGGACACCACTCTACTGACGTGAGGTCAGTGTTTTTTTATTTTTTTATTTTGTCACTAACTATGTTGGTATTATTATGTTAGCACAGTAATACAGTATATGTGCCACTAAGCCCAATTTCAAATATAGTGAATTGATATTTTTGGAAGGTTTCTTGTCAGAATATTAGTACAGTGATCTGAGTGATGTATTGATAATGAAAAGAAAATGCACTTTGTAATTTGAACATTTTAATACTTTCATGTTTTGTTTTGTTTCTAAATGCATGCACATTTGAATATGTAATTTAGTTGAGTGTCTGTGTTGTGTTGAAGGTCAGTCCATCAGGACAGATCATCCAGCAGTGCCTCCCTGAGGACAAGCAGGTCCTTGGATCAACTCCTTAAATCTTGCAACCAGGAGTCTGACTGGACCTTTGGCAGGTTGGTGCAGTTTGAGGATTGTGTTGCCAGTAGAGATGCAATTTATGGCTCTTTGAACAGCCGATTTCCGTGTTATCCTCCCTTGGGATGGGTCTGTTATCACCCCTGTCATGTCTTGGCCAAGGCTCAGTAGTCGGACTACCAACTACCAGGAGCTGGTAGATCCGTTAGCGCCCATAGACTTGTCATTGCAATGCGCATGCGCCAACGCACGTTCACAGGAACAATGTACTGGTCGCTCCCTCAGTGAGAATCGAACCCTGGCCGTCGGATTACCAGTCCCCGACGCTACCGACTGAGCTAACCAGGCAGCTGGCGGACTTTTGTTTTTTTGCTTGGTTTTACACATGACTCGGTAACGGAACGCGACGCGGCGGTGAAAAATACTATGCCTAACCCTAAACCTAACCCCAACTCTAAACCTAACCCTAACTCTAACCCTAACCCTAACCTTAACCTCAGTAAAACTATGGCTAAACCTAATTGTAAAAAAAAAAAACTTCGGAGCGGCGCATCCATCTCCGTAGCGTCCTCAGTAAGAACGCATGGCTAGAATTCCCAACCCTGTAGTCTCGAATCCCAGCGTGACTTCTTTTTTTCCCCCTCGTGTGTTGGCGCATGCGCATTGCAATGACAGGACCAAAGCTGATATTAAGGCTGATATTGGGACTACCCAGCTCCTGGTAGTTGGTAGTCTGACTACTGAGCCTTGGCTAAGGTATGACAATATTGATAACAGTCCCATCCCAAGGATATGATAACGCATGTATCAGGTGCACCCTTTGAAGTGAGCCAGAGCCATGGATCTGGCTCACTCGTTCGCCGACGTCGCATCTCTAGTTGTCAGTGGTTAATAACCTGGTAAACCATCCTTTTACCATGCTAAGTGCTTAATGAGGATGGTTACCCGCCCGCCCCAACAGACAGAAACGTCCCAGGATGAATGTCAACATAAACAGTGGAATCAAACCAAAATACAGTCAGAGGGATGTGTCTTTATGCAAGGAAACACCCAGCACAATAATATAGTGACTGATAGAGGCTAAAATACTGGCTAAAATATTCATATACACAAAAAATGCAGCCTTCTCCTCCTCTGACATCTAAGATAAATGAGTCTGTGGACTGTATGATGTTATTATAACTGTGTACCACGTTTTACACCGTACACATCCTGTGATAAATAACAAACAATTCCTAACACTAATAAACTAAATAGTCTTCATCATCTCTTTCTAGCAGGGAGCAGAAACCATCTCCTGCACCCAGCTGTGTCTCCATGAAGAGTGACTGGTCCATGGGAAAACCTATTAACTTCAAAGATGGACACCACTCTACTGACCAGAGGTCAGAGTTAGGGCTGTCACAATTATTACATAATCGTCTAATCGTGATTTTTTGAAATAATCGTCTCCATGTTGAAAAATGTTCATATTTTATTAAAAAAAGTCAAAAATAGTGGAAATAGCAGATTTACAAGCTCACGACCCGACGCGTTGTGAGCTTGTAGATCGGCTATTTCCACTATTAATGTTATTTTTTATGTAGAAAGTTGTCAAATATGTCACTAATTTCTTTGTATATTTAGGTTATGTGTCATATCTGCCCTGTGCAACTTCAAAGCCTAAAAGCCGAACAGAAATGTAATTATCAACGACAAAAACACAATTAAATCGTTAATCGCAATTATTTGAGTGACAATTAATCGTCATGTAAAATGTCATATCCTTGACAGCCCTAGTCAGAGTGAAAAACAGACAGATATAACAACACATATTTAGTTGTTATCAAACTCTATTGAGCAGAGTTCATGAGGTACAATAGTAAATGGTAACCGTAATCCTATAATCTTCATCCCCTCTTTCTACCAGGGTTGGTGGTCAGAGATCAAAGTCTCCTGTACCAAGCTGCTGTTACTCCATGGAGAGTGACTGGTCCATAGATCATCCTCCTACCTTCAATGATGGACACCACTCTACTGACCTGAGGTAAAACTGACAGAAAAACAACACATTTAGACTAGGTCAGATTTCCAGAAACCCCTGAATGCAAATCGTGTTAATTGGGGTATTTAGGGGTGATGATATTAAGGGGATATCTCTAAGACCAGTAATATTACCAGGGGTCCCCATGCTGTAACTGATCATTATGGCCCAGAGGGTCCTGGGCTGTTCCCTTTCCTAAACCTAGGTTAAAAAAAAGCTCCAGACCAAAAACACAGAGTCTGAGCATCAAATGTAAGCACAAAGCACTCCTTTCCAAGTCTCTGAGGATGACTGAACTCCTGACCCTATTTCTTAGGGAGAGGCAGACTAAACTACCTAAAGTAATTTCTGCCGATTGCATCTGTGATCTTATTCTATCAGTCTTAAACCACACTTCATGACCATAGGTGAGAGTAGGAACTAAAATAGCTCTCTTTTTGTCACAACAGTGATGGGCAGGGGCGTCACAAGGGAGGGGACTGAGTTACTAAGGCCCAAGGTGGAGGGGCCTTAATTATTTTATACTTTAGCTATTGAAAAATAGCAGATATACCGAGTGCCAGCTTGTAGATCTGCTATTTTTGAAAAGCTGTGAAAATGTGTGCAAATAGTTGAATATACGTATTTTTTTAACTTTGTAACTCAAATTTTGCTTCTTTTTCAAGAACAGCAGATCTAAAAGCTTGCAGCGCGGCACTCAGTGACGTGCTGTGAGCTTGTATATCTCTTATTTTTCATTATTAAAGCATGGTGACGGGAAATGTGATTGTAACAAGAGGGACTAAATCACCAATAAAACACTGTCATGAGGTATTATAAACGTTAACCGTAATCCTAATACATTAAATATACTTCATCATCATCATCATCTTTCTCCCAGGGTTCCTGAGCAGAGATCATCTCCTGTACCCAGCTGTGACTCCATGGATCAAACACATCTGGTGAGTCAGTTTACAACATCTTTGTTGGATGTGGTGTGAGAGTGTAGACTATCTGACAGAAGGAACACACACACACACACACACACACACACACACACCCACACCCACACCCACACCCACACACACACACACACACCCACACACACACACACACACACACACACACACGTTTACTGTAGGTCGAGCTGGATGAGTGTCTGCTAAATGCCTACATGTTAATTGTAAATATGAAATGAATGTGATGTTTTGAACTCTGGTGTTTATTGTTCTACTGAATAATGTTGTACAAAATGTATTATTGTGTTGAAGGTGGCTGATGATGAGCTGAGGAGGATCCAGCAATATGCAGTGGATGTGACTCTGGATCCTGATACAGCACGTCCCTGGCTCATCCTGTCTGAGGATGGAAAACAAACAAGTGCTGTCCCAAACAACACAGAGAGATTCTATCCATGTCCCTGTGTCTTAGGAAAACAAAGCTTCTCCTCAGGAAGGTTTTACTATGAGGTTCAGGTTAAAGGGAAGACTAGGTGGGATCTAGGAGTGGTCAGAGAGTCCATCAACAGGAAGGGAAGCATCACACTGACCCCCAACAATGGTCACTGGACTATATGGTTGAGGGATGGACGTTACCAGGCTAATGCTGACCCTTCTGTCCTCCTCCCTGTAAGAGAGGAGCTCCAGACAGTGGGAGTGTTTGTGGATTATGAGGAGGGTCTGGTCTCCTTTTATGATGTGGAGGCCAGAGTTCATCTCTACTCTTACACTGGCTGCACCTTCACTGAGAAACTCCACCCATACTTCAGTCCTTCTTTTAATGCTGGTGGCACAAACTCTGCTCCTCTGATTATCTCTCCTGTTAGTATGGCCTATGATGCTGAGCTGAGGAGGATCCAGCAATATGCAGTGAATGTGACTCTGGATCCTGATACAGCACATCCCAACCTCATCCTGTCTGAGGATGGAAAAAAAACAAGTACTGTCCCAAACAACATAGAGAGATTCTATGATAGCGTCTGTGTCTTAGGAAAACAAAGCTTCTCCTCAGGAAGGTTTTACTATGAGGTTCAGGTTAAAGGGAAGACTAGGTGGGCTCTAGGAGTGGCCAGAGAGTCCATCAACAGGAAGGGACAGATCATCCTGACCCCCAACAATGGTTACTGGACTATAGGGTTGTGGAATGGAAGTTACAAGGCTGCTGCCAGCCCTCCTGTCCTCCTCCCTGTAAGAGAGGAGCTCCAGAAAGTGGGAGTGTTTGTGGATTATGAGGAGGGTCTGGTCTCCTTTTATGATGTGGAGGCCAGAGTTCATCTCTACTCTTTCACTGGCTGCTCCTTCACTGAGAAACTCTATCCATTCTTCACTCCTTCTCATAATGATGGGGGTATAAACTCTGCTCCTCTGATCATCTCTCCTGTTAGCAAGTCCTAAATCTGATATCACAATACTTTGTATTAGATTTTATTTGTATAAGATTTATATTTTATTTTATTTTGTATGACACCACCACAGATCATGTCAGGAAAATCATACACATATTGTATAATATTCATAAACAAGCCTCCCAACTTGTATAACACCCAGCCGGGATTCAAACCCAGGTCTTCCGTGTAGAAGTCCAATATCTTAACCACTAGTCCAAAGGGACATCCCTATGGACCAGGGGAGATATTAGTCTTGAGTCCATCAGGCTGAGGCAGTGAGTCTCTCTGCTACACATGCACACTACACTAAATAAACACCATACACACAATGGGAAAAACTAAAACTATACAACAACTAAAAGCAGACAAACTATTACAGCAATAAAAACACAACAAACAGACAAACATCACAGGGAGAAGAGTAGGTGTGCAGACAGCAGAATGGGAGGCTGCTGCAGGTCTGTCTGCCTTGAAGGGTGATACTGTATGTCCTGTGTGCTAGGAGACGCCTGGCCAATGACTCTTCACTAAAATAGTATTATATTCCTGCACTGTATAAAAAAAATAAAATAAAATATTAACCTGTACAGAACAGAACTGTGTGTGAGCATGACGTAAGCTGTTCTACAATAAAAAAAAAAAACATTTTCAAATAGAGGAGATAACAGATCTACAAGCTCACATGTCACAGATGTTTATTTGTATTAAACTGTATTAAAATAAGAGTGAAATAGTTTAACTCCTTGAACATCTTGATGATAGAATCCTTTCTCTGTAAATATATGATTCTACTGAGCTTTATTACAATATGTTTTGTATTGTATTATTATATGTACTGATGAATTGAGTCCAATGGACCACAATGGAAACAAGATCCCTGAGGTTGTTTGTGTTATGCTTTAAATCATAACCTTTGACTGTACTGTTAATAATGATGTTAATAAAGAATCCAATCAATCGTTTATGTCTTTAGTTTTATATACTCTTATATATACTCTATATTCAACACTAGTTTAATGCTATAAGGAAACCCGAGGTTGTCTGTCCTTCTGATTATGTTTATTAGTGTGGTTGGGCAACTATAGTACTTGTCCAACTGTCTTTCTCTCTCTCTCTGAACATACCCATAAGTGACCATTTAGTTCCTAACTATCATTTAGCTGGGGACCTCCTGGAACTCCCTCAAGGACCCCTGCCCTGGGGGTCCCTAGACCCCACTTTGAGAACCAATGTATTAAAGTATGCAGACATATACCGGTACACTCAACCTGTGGGCCCCAAATGAATGGCAAAACACTAAGATTTGAAAGATAACGTAACGCACCTTCATATCTTATCTCAGGTATGTAAACATGTAGATCATTAGTTTGTTTTTCCCATTTGATTAACAATAACAATAGTCTTCGCTTATTGTTTTAGCCTTTGCCCAATTTCAGCCATCTCACTTTGTTCTCTCTTAATAAAGTTGATTATTTTGTTTTGTTTTGTAAAATGACTTTGGGTTCCATGAAAAGCTAAATAAGTCTGATGGACGAAAATGAATATCACCCACTTTTTAAACATCAGTAAACCTGCACAGACTGTCCACCTGCTGTTTGTGTGTGTGTGTGTGTGTGTGTGTGTGTGTGTGTGTGTGTGTGTGTGTGTGTGTGTGTGTGTGTGTGTGTGTGTGTGTGTGATTCGTAACATTATTTCACACAATTAATCAAACAGACTCAAGACATCCACGATCCTGGTGAATCATGAAGATAAAACCTCTGATTCTGTGAAAATAAATAAATAAATGAACACATTTTTGATTATATGATAAACTACATTTAATAAATACCAGGTTTTCAACGTTTTCTTTTCACAGCATCAACTGTAGATTTAGATTAGGCTGTGTATTAACTCATTCAGTGCCAATGACGTCTCTTGACGTCTTTTTTTCAAAGGCGTTTTGTGCCAATGACGTCTTTGACGTCTTTTGTGTTTTTTGTTTAATTTTTTTTTTTTTTTTTTTTTTTTAATTTAAAAAAAAAATCAAAAAATAATCAAAAATCATGGGTGGCACATGAACCTTGGAGCCATTTTGGCATTTGGCACAGAAAGAGTATATGTATTTGCTATGTCCATTAATTGAATACCAAGGCCTTCTGACGTAAACAAGACCGTAAAAGGATTTATTTGGGATGTTCCTTTTAGGCAGGGTGTTTAACTGTACTTGTACTGTACTACATTTTATTGTATTGACAAATATTCAATCAATCAATCAAAACCACTCAACGTATTTTAATTTTAACAGCAGCAATTATCAATAAGAGCTGATAACTGAGCCTGTAAGAATGAACTAATTATTCTGAATGTGAACCCATCTGTGACTACGCACGCACGCGCGCACACACACACACACACACACACACACACACACACACACACACACACACACACACACACACACACACACACACACACACACACACACACACACACACACACACACACACACACACACACACACACACACACACACTTTGCACTCTGGTTTAAAAATCTGGTGGACAGTTTGTATTCTTGAGTTTACTGCCATCTGTTGGTGGCTCTATGACATTGCATAGTGATACAATGAATTCCCATCCTCCTGGAGCATTAATTAATAGTAGGGGGAATAATGTGAGTTAAGTCGTTACACGGTGGATACAAGCATGACATTTGGCACACATGTTCCTTTAGTGATCCTATTAAAGACATCATAGAAGGGGTGCCAAAAACAATCTCAAACAAGAAGTGAGTTAATACAAATTAAAACAATGGCAACCTACACTATTGCCATTTAACTCAAAAGACACCTAAAGAATCTCATAAAAGCATGTGATTTTGGCACAAAGGTCCTTGTGGTGATCTTGTAGGTCTGTTTTGCAAACCATACAGTAAGGCAGCACATTCTTATGAAACTGCTTTTTTCACTTAATGGGAGAAAAGTGAAGACAAAAGAGGGGGAATAAAAGAGAGAAAAAGTGAAGGTCACTAATTCTTATCACTAACTTCATGTCATAGATGGACTGGAAATACAAGTCATCCTGGGAATATTAATTACAGCAGTGCATGTGTTATTTTAATCCCTTCATGAGAGCAAAGTTCCATCATGCTTCAAATCCCCAATCATTGTACCTACTGGTCCCCAAGAAGGACAAAATAACCAGGATAAATGACTGGAGTCCTGTTGCACTGACACCGATAGTGAGCAAATGCTTTGAGAAACACGTCAGGGAGACCATCAATAACAAATTGCCACTCACACCAGACCCACTGCAATTTGCCCATCGTCAGAACAGATCCACTGACAATGCTATTGCCACATCTCTCCACTACACCCTCTCACACCTTGAGAGAAACAAGTCGTATGTGTGAGAACGGCCTGATCACAAACAATGATGAAACAGCCTACAGGAGAGAAGTGGAGAACCTGGAATCATGGTGCCAGTGTAACCCTCTCTTTTGGGTCTGCTGATCTGACCCAAACACTTTGCAGATAGAAAGAGTAAATTCCAAGCTTTCACTAGAGCCACAACATTGGTGAGTTTGAGGTCGTTTAATACAATCAGATAGCAAAAAACTGTTTTGATGCATTGGCTGCCTATGGGAGGTATTGCAACCCTAGATTCATCCGATTATAAACAAATCTAGTGTTGCAATTTGCGGCTAGGATATGGGCAGGTTGCTGTGTGACACTGGGACCAGGGATATGAGCAGGGGGCTGTGTGGCACTGCTAGGACCAGGGATATGGGCAGAGTGCTGTGTGGCACTGCTAGGACCAGGGATATGGGCAGAGTGCTGTGTGGCACTGCTAGGACCAGGGATATGGGCAGGATGCTGTGTGGCACTGCTAGGACCAGGGATATGGGCAGGTTGCTGTGTGGCACTGCTATGACCAGGGATATGGGCAGAGTGCTGTGTGGCACTGCTAGAACCAGGGATATGGGCAAGGTGCTGTGTGGCACTGCTAGGACCAGGGATATGGGCAGAGTGCTGTGTGGCACTGCTAGGACCAGGGATATGGGCAGAGTGCTGTGTGGCACTGCTAGGACCAGGGATATGGGCAGAGTGCTGTGTGGCACTGCTAGAACCAGGGATATGGGCAAGGTGCTGTGTGGCACTGCTAGGACCAGGGATATGGGCAGAGTGCTGTGTGGCACTGCTAGGACCAGGGATATGGGCAAGGTGCTGTGTGGCACTGCTAGGACCAGGGATATGGGCAGGTTGCTGTGTGGCACTGCTAGAACCAGGGATATGGGCAGAGTGCTGTGTGGCACTGCTAGAACCAGGGATATGGGCAGAGTGCTGTGTGGCACTGCTAGGACCAGGGATATGGGCAGGGTGCTGTGTGGCACTGCTAGGACCAGGGATATGGGCAGAGTGCTGTGTGGCACTGCTAGGACCAGGGATATGGGCAGGGTGCTGTGTGGCACTGCTATGACCAGGGATATGGGCAGGTTGCTGCGTGGCACTGCTAGGACCAGGGATATGGGCAAGGTGCTGTGTGGCACTGCTATGACCAGGGATATGGGCAGGGTGCTGTGTGGCACTGCTAGGACCAGGGATATGGGCAGGGTGCTGTGTGGCACTGCTATGACCAGGGATATGGGCAGGTTGCTGCGTGGCACTGCTAGGACCAGGGATATGGGCAAGGTGCTGTGTGGCACTGCTATGACCAGGGATATGGGCAGGGTGCTGTGTGGCACTGCTAGGACCAGGGATATGGGCAGGGTGCTGTGTGGCACTGCTAGGACCAGGGATATGGGCAGAGTGCTGTGTGGCACTGCTAGAACCAGGGATATGGGCAGGGTGCTGTGTGGCACTGCTATGACCAGGGATATGGGCAGGTTGCTGCGTGGCACTGCTAGGACCAGGGATATGGGCAAGGTGCTGTGTGGCACTGCTATGACCAGGGATATGGGCAGGGTGCTGTGTGGCACTGCTAGGACCAGGGATATGGGCAGGGTGCTGTGTGGCACTGCTATGACCAGGGATATGGGCAGGTTGCTGCGTGGCACTGCTAGGACCAGGGATATGGGCAAGGTGCTGTGTGGCACTGCTATGACCAGGGATATGGGCAGGGTGCTGTGTGGCACTGCTAGGACCAGGGATATGGGCAGGGGGCTGTGTGGCACTGCTAGGACCAGGGATATGGGCAGGGGGCTGTGTGGCACTGTTAGGACCAGGGATATGGGCAGAGTGCTGTGTGGCACTGCTAGGACCAGGGATATGGGCAGGGTGCTGTGTGGCACTGCTAGGACCAGGGATATGGGCAGGGTGCTGTGTGGCACTGCTATGACCAGGGATATGGGCAGGTTGCTGCGTGGCACTGCTAGGACCAGGGATATGGGCAAGGTGCTGTGTGGCACTGCTATGACCAGGGATATGGGCAGGGTGCTGTGTGGCACTGCTAGGACCAGGGATATGGGCAGGGTGCTGTGTGGCACTGCTAGGACCAGGGATATGGGCAGGGGGCTGTGTGGCACTGCTAGGACCAGGGATATGGGCAGGGTGCTGTGTGGCACTGCTAGGACCAGGGATATGGGCAGGGGGCTGTGTGGCACTGCTAGGACCAGGGATATGGGCAGGGGGCTGTGTGGCACTGTTAGGACCAGGGATATGGGCAGGGTGCTGTGTGGCACTGCTAGGACCAGGGATATGGGCAGGGGGCTGTGTGGCACTGCTAGGACCAGGGATATGGGCAGAGTGCTGTGTGGCACTGCTAGGACCAGGGATATGGGCAGGGGGCTGTGTGGCACTGCTAGGACCAGGGATATGGGCAGGGTGCTGTGTGGCACTGTTAGGACCAGGGATATGGGCAGGGGGCTGTGTGGCACTGCTAGGACCAGGGATATGGGCAGAGTGCTGTGTGGCACTGCTAGGACCAGGGATATGGGCAGAGTGCTGTGTGGCACTGCTAGGACCAGGGATATGGGCAGAGTGCTGTGTGGCACTGCTAGGACCAGGGATATGGGCAGAGTGCTGTGTGGCACTGCTAGGACCAGGGATATGGGCAGAGTGCTGTGTGGCACTGCTAGGACCAGGGATATGGGCAGGGTGCTGTGTGGCACTGCTGGGACCAGGGATATGGGCAGGGGGCTGTGTGGCACTGCTAGGACCAGGGATATGGGCAGAGTGCTGTGTGGCACTGCTAGGACCAGGGATATGGGCAGGGGGCTGTGTGGCACTGCTAGGACCAGGGATATGGGCAGGTTGCTGTGTGGCACTGCTAGGACCAGGGATATGGGCAGAGTGCTGTGTGGCACTGCTGGGACCAGGGATATGGGCAGGTTGCTGTGTGGCACTGCTAGGACCAGGGATATGGGCAGGGGGCTGTGTGGCACTGCTAGGACCAGGGATATGGGCAGGTTGCTGTGTGGCACTGCTAGGACCAGGGATATGGGCAGAGTGCTGTGTGGCACTGCTAGGACCAGGGATATGGCAGGGTGCTGTGTGGCACTGCTAGGACCAGGGATATGGGCAGGGTGCTGTGTGGCACTGCTGGGACCAGGGATATGGGCAGGTTGCTGTGTGGCACTGCTAGGACCAGGGATATGGGCAGGGTGCTGTGTGGCACTGCTATGACCAGGGATATGGGCAGGGTGCTGTGTGGCACTGCTAGGACCAGGGATATGGGCAGAGTGCTGTGTGGCACTGCTGGGACCAGGGATATGGGCAGGTTGCTGTGTGGCACTGCTAGGACCAGGGATATGGGCAGGTTGCTGGGTGGCACTGCTAGGACCAGGGATATGGGCAGGTTGCTGTGTGGCACTGCTAGGACCAGGGATATGGGCAGGTTGCTGTGTGGCACTGCTGGGACCAGGGATATGGGCAGGGTGCTGTGTGGCACTGCTGGGACCAGGGATATGGGCAGGGTGCTGTGTGGCACTGCTAGGACCAGGGATATGGGCAGGGTACTGTGTGGCACTGCTAGGACCAGGGATATGGGCAGGGTACTGTGTGGCACTGCTGGGACCAGGGATATGGGCAGAGTGCTGTGTGGCACTGCTAGGACCAGGGATATGGGCAGAGTGCTGTGTGGCACTGCTAGGACCAGGGATATGGGCAGGGTACTGTGTGGCACTGCTGGGACCAGGGATATGGGCAGGGTGCTGTGTGGCACTGCTAGGACCAGGGATATGGGCAGGGTGCTGTGTGGCATGGCTGGAATGGGGACTGTGTGTCTGCGTTGTGTTGCTGTTATCTGATAAGTCAAAAGACTGTTGAGGCTGTGCATGTGTGTTTCCCCTGTCAGACAGGAGTCTGGTTGTAATAGAATCACCAACTCAGTGGTCAAAGCACCAAACTGTCTCAATGCATTTTCTACATCAACATTACCACCATGAAAAGGAGTGGAAAAGGGCAGGGCAGACGAAGGTCTCTCAAACAGAATAATGTCATCACATTCAACATTACCAGTAAATGACACATGTTCACTACCATCTCCTGAACCAACTGAAATATCAGGTAAAGACCTGTCCCCTTTACTTCCCTCTGACATCATTGATCATGTACAAAAAATGCACTAAAAAAATAAAAAATAAAAAATAAAAATAAAAAATAAATATATATATATATATATATATATATATATATATATATATATATATATATATGATATACTGTATATCAGGGGTGCCCACACCTTTTTGACGTGAGATCTACTTTTAAAATGACAAGCTCAACATGATCTACCATCCAAAATGTTTGAGGCAACAGCTATTCCAAAGCCTGAGGGGGGCTTTGGAATAGCAGCACTGGTGTTACATTTTAGACAAACACACTTATGTAAGGGGGAAATAAATGGGAAATACTGGGGGAAATGTCTTCATCCCATTCTGTATGGAAGTGGTACAGTAGGTTTTGGGGTTCTTTGTAATGCTACTGACTCTTGAACAAAGTATTGCATTGGAGGTTTGCCTACTTTAGAAGCCATGATGGGAGCTGACAGGCACTTCTTGATGTCATATTGACATATTCTTTTTAGTTTTTATATTTTAATTATATATTTTTATAGGCATGTCATGTGGTCTACCTGCACACCCTTGGTGATCTACTGGTAGATCACAATCTACCTTTTGGGCACCCCTGCTATATCAATGTTGATGATTAATCAAGCTGATCTTCTTGAACTCACAGAGTCACAGCACCAGATGTCACCCTCTCTTTTGGGTCTGCTGATCTGAAGAAAGACACCCAGTGTTGTCTCTGTTCACCCATTTATTGGCAGGAACGTTGCTCATACACATCAAACAGGAAGAAAGAGCAACGTCGCGTGAGCACATATAACCCAAACCATGAGTTTATCTTCCACCAGGGGAGGGCGCTGTTGTTCAGACAATGTAGTATAGAGAACACAGCATTGAATGCAATATCTAGGGCAGCAGTACATTGTGTTTAAACAGTGTCAATTGGCTTTTGATGAATTTCATTCAAATAAAAGAAACATTAAATGACTCCTGTTACACCAGGACTCCAGGAGAACAACCCATCTCTCAACGTGGACAAGACAAAAGAGGCATTTGTTTTGCACGAAAAATATTCCTAAAATATTTAATATTGCTAAAAATGGACTCCACAAGAGTGAGAAAACTTGTTTCACTTTTCATCACAATACCATAGTCTTGGGGGTCAGTTTTTAGCCCAAGGAATGTTTTTCATGCTACACAAATGCTTGCAATGGATTCAGAATCATGAAAAACCCTATAGATAGACCCCTCACATGATACTTAAAGATTATTTCTTTGGTGGGTCTTTTTTCCCTGTATAGTAAGTGAATGGGTAGCTGCAAGAAATCATTAAAAATGAACCCTTTGAGAACATATGTCAGCTTCTTATTTGGCAGAATCTTAAAATATACCCTTCAAGGATTAAGAAAAAAAAGGTGGCGAAAAAAAAAATCCACCCTATGCGCACCCCGACTATTATTGTTGTAATACATAGGCCTACTGCTGCATTGCCTGAAGGAAGCCAAAACAAAATAAGTTTTACTCTTATGTACCTGAACACAAGATGTACCTGAACCAGCTAGCATGTGAGCGGAGTGGAGCAGGAACAAAAGCCGCTCCGCGCTCCAGACGGCAATTGTCCCGCTCGCTCGTCGCTCTGGTCGGCCACCGGGCTGCTCGCTCCACGCTCCGCTCAGCAGCCAACATAAAAAAAGTATTTTGCTACCATGTCCGAAACACTTTCTCCTTTGCTTTGTCACAAGTGTTCCCAACACAAATGCCTGCTGTTGAGCCTTTGATGGAGAGCTGCCTACAATGTTACAAAAGACGCCATTTAAAGCATTGTATTTTTTAATAAGACAGGCAATCTTAAATCCAGTTGGTTATTGATTAATCACCACATTCGAGAAGGAGGCGACTTGTTGCGTGCTTTTTTCATCAGTCTCACTTGCATTTCAAATCGTATCCTTTGACTGGCTGGTGATAGGCCTATAACTTAACTGACACAATGTAGGCTATTTATAAACATAGCCACTTGTATGGATGATATAGATACATTTGACTTGAGTGAAATCTTGATAAAGGTTCTCTTCTCCGCGGTGCTTTCTCCCTCCTGCGACATGGCTGCAGCTGCACTACCATGGACTGCACACGGCACTGTTTTGTTGGAAACATGCGGCGCGTGGCCCCAACAGGGACGGCTAGGAGCGGAGGAGGTCGGCGCTCCACGGAGCGGAGGAAAATCCTCGCTCCAAAGCCGCTCAGACCCATTTGAAAAGACGCTCGCTCACGCTCACGTCAAAAACGGCCCGCTCCGCTCACATGCTCTGACCTGAACACAAGATGTACCTGTACACAAGATGTACCCGTACACAAGATGTACCTGTACACAAGACTGATAGGCGCTACAGGCAGGTTGGCTAACGTCAACATAGAGTGCATTAAAGTAGTGGGAGTCAGGTGAGTCAAGTGATTGATATGTAACTCAAACTATCTTACACTCTATCGTTGTATTGTAACCTAATGTAATTTATAGAGGCAATTAAAGTACCATGCATAGTAGTACATAAGGACTGCAGGAATACACTAGAAACGGAGGGGGAGAGCGATTTTGTACTTTCTTTCTCCCAGTCTGTAAATCTGTATGATTAAGGTCTGTACACGGAGGCTACTGCACACCTCCCAACTGAACATACTGGATTTGTCCGTAGCAAGAAGTACCCACAGCCACCGTTGTCAACCGTAGGGGCAGTCGTTTATCCTTCCCTATCAGACTCACCTCACCGCTACTCATCAGTTAAGAGTGGGGTGGCTCAGAGTAGATGACAGAGTACAGCAACTTGCAATGGGCCTGGTGTACAAGATACACTACACCACTAAGATACCCAAGTACCTGGCAAAATACTTTATAAACGTTAAGGATGGGCACAATTACAACAACAGAGGCAGCGCCACAGACCATGTTCAACCCAGCGTCAACTCAAACAAAGGGTCAAACTCGTTGTTCTGCTACACAACCAAAATGTGGAACGCCTTACCGAAGGCCTTAAACAAGTGTAGATCCCAAACATCCTTTCAAATCGGCCTAAAAAAACACTTACAGGCGGCAGCCATTCGTAACTGTTATTTTTTTCCCCCCGACTTTATCTACTGCATAGTACTGTGTTCTATCCGTCTGTCATTCAATGTTATATGAGATACATAAAGGTTTCCTGTACATAAAGGTTTCCTGTGCATATAAGCCTAGTGCTTTCTAGGATCTCCTTTTAGTTGACCTTGTACCAGTGAACTGTACCGTCATGAAACTGTACCTTTTCCTATGCAAACTTCTAATAAAGTCTTCAATCAATCAAAACGTCGTTGCAACCACGTGAAGAGGACACACACACACACACACACACACACACACACACACACACACACACACACACACACACACACACACACACACACACACACACACACACACACACACACACACACACACACACACACACACACACACACACACACAGAGGTATGGCTGAGGCACACACGAAGAGCTGATTTAGCTCAGCGGCTCATTTATTACTTGGTAATTATGTTCTTCTGTTTAGAATCCATGTGACATTAGGTTGTACCGTGAGCTTCTGTTTAGCAGCACCAGACTGTCTGGGAGAAGCTTTGATCAGGTTTAAAATATGCGGGTGGGTACTGTAGGCCTACGTGTGTTTTGTTATAATTACTCCGGGTCCGGATCCATGTGGTTTAATCTGGAGTTACATTTAGCATTTAGACCGCGATGTAACGTTGCCGACAGACAGCATCAGCGCTCACATATCGACGTCTCCTCACACGGTCTGCGAGTCCGCAGCTGGGTGGGTGCTTCTCAGAATTGGAGCGGAGAGCGGGTCGACAACCTTTCTGAACGTTTTTTATTTTCTAGATAGTGACTGTGACATGTCAACATACATGTTAATGACACGCCATCAAAATTCATTTTGATTGTCAGGACATTGTTATAACAATCATTAGACTCACCTCCAGATTCCCTACCAGTCAAAGTTCAGTATTTTAATGAATGTAGAATTATGTGCAGGATGTAATCTGTTGTAAATTAGGTGACTTCATTTAATTGACCACGTTTAAAACAATATTTGATTTTAAAATATAAATCCTCTCACACTTCTGCCAGTGTGCCAGTGATCACCCTCCTCCCCTGTGCCAATGTTGGCACCGTGCCTAAGGCTGCCTTCCCCTGAAGAGGAAGTCTGCAACGTCGATGCATTTGCTGAACTCTTTGAAGTGAGCAGGTTGAAGGTTTCCGGTCTGAGAGCAAGCAGCAATAAGAGCTCTGTGAAGTGAGCAGAAGAACGTTTCTGTACAACATCAAGCAGACAGAACTATAAACGGCCCTTAAGTCATTTAGATCTAGATTTATAGCAGCCTGACAGAAGTTAAAGGTTGTTTAAAGAAGCAGTGTTTCCTACTGTTGGATGGACACACGGACGGACGGACGGACGGACGGACGGACGGACGGACGGACGGACGGACGCAGACAGGCGGACAGGAATGAAAATATAACTTCAACTGGTAATGTCATTATGAACTTGTGTATTTTAATGAGATTTGTACAACATTGGACAATGTTTTACTTTAGTTAAGCATGGTTATTACCCGGCTTAGTTGAATACTTGATTCTGATTTGTCAAACGCTGAAATCAGCGGTGAATTATAGGTGAATAATGACCGCTCCACTCTATAACGGACCGCTGCCTAATCAAAGGCTGCACTCATGCCGCACTGTGTGAATGTAGTACCGTATCCAACATGTCAGACATGTAAACAAACACACAGCGTCATTTACAACTAAACGTTGCTCTCAAGAATGTTTTTCAAAACATTTGAGACGAGAAATAGACGACGTAGTGTCAGAAAATGGATTCTATTTGATCAGCACTACATTATTTTCCAGGCGACACGTGTTAAGCTGGGGGAGGCCCAGTGCAACACGTGTTGAACACTTTCAGCCATCTGTAAAAATGGAAATACTTTTTTGTTGTTTTGTTTTTTTTGTTTTATCACTCGATAATCACCGCTGAGCAAGATGTTACCCTTACCTAAACTAGTAGGATGGTTGTCTAATTCAAGCATTTTAGCCAATCTATGGTTTCCTACTTGGGCGTAGCCGTAGAAGGCTGTATCTTGTCAGCCATTGAGAATCCATGTGACATTATGATTGTACCGTGAGCTTCTGTTTAGAATCCATGTGACATTATGATTGTACCGTGAGCTTCTGTTTAGAATCCATGTGACATTATGGTACTGTGAGCTTCTGTTTAGCAGCACCAGACTGTCTGGGAGAAGCTTTGATCAGGTGTATCTTAAAGTTACATGATGTGTTTATTATATTAGTTTAGCTACAGTTCAAAGCATGTTTACTGCATTGAATTGTGTTAATAAGATACACCCTTATTTGCATGTTCACTGATTGAGATGTGTGTGTGCGCGTGCGTGTGTGTGTGTGTGTGTGTGTGTGTGTGTGTGTGTGTGTGTGTGTGTGTAGGCCTCTGCTCTACCATGAGTGAGTCTGTGGAGAGAGAGGAAGGGGGTGTGGCCTGTAAACAACATGAGAGGTAATATACTTGGACAGTAAAGGTACATTTACTTGAGTAGCCTACTGTACTTTATTTCCTGTACTTTACTTGAGTATTTGTATTTTTGGATATTCATGTCTTTCACTCCACTACATTTCAAGGACAAATATTGTAGGCTACTTATTACTGCACTGCATTTCCAAGAAGGGAAGACTGATGATTTCTGTCAAAATATTGATACATTGATGTATTTATTTCATAATGAAAAGAAAACACTGTGATTTGTATTTCTGAATATTTTCATGTTTGGTTTTGTTTTTAAATGCATGCACTTTTGAATATCTCTGCTGTCGGGCCCAAACCTCCTAACTCCACAATGTTCATTTTCAGGAAAATGAGCTCAAGTGGAGTTAGGAGGTTTTGACCGAGGGGATTTTTACTGCTTTTCATTGGTTCAATATTATTTTAACCAACACACAGACGTGAAGGGTGTTCAATAGCACATATTTACATATTTATGTAAAAGAAGAGGGCCAATTGGGTGGAGTTAGCTGGTTTGGCAGAAAGTGTGGAGTTAGGATGTTTTGACCTAAGGTTCAATATTATTTAAAAAAAAAAAAAAAAAAAATGGAGCTAAGAGGTTTTGGCCAGACAGTGACGATATGTCATTTAGTTGAGTGTCTGTGTTGTGTTGAAGGTCAGTCCATCAGGACAGATCATCCAGCAGTGACTCCCTGAGGAAAGGCAGGTCCTTGGATCAACTCCTTAAAACTGACTGGACCCATGGCAGGTTGGTGCAGTTCTGGGATTGTGTTGCCAGTGGTTAATAACCTGGTAAACCATCCTTTTACCATGCTAAGTGCTTAATGAGGATGGTTACCCGCCTGCCCCAACAGACAGAAACGTCCCAGGATGAATGTCAACATAAACAGTGGAATCAAACCAAAATACAGTCAGAGGGATGTGTCTTTATGCAAGGAAACACCCAGCACAATAATATAGTGACAGATGGAGGGGAAATGACTGCAAATATTCATATACTGTACACAAATATAAATAGGCCTATATAAAAAAATGCTGCATCCTCCACTAACATCCAAGATAAATTATTCTATGGAGTGTATGATGTTATATCTGTGTACTCCCGTTTTACACTGTACACATCCTTTGATAAATAATTCCTAAAAATAATAAACTAAATAGTCTTCATCATCTCTTTCTAGCAGGAAGCAGAAACCTCTCCTGCATAAATCTCCTGCACCCAGCTGTGTCTCCATGAACAGTGACCGGTCCATAGATCATCCTTGTAACTTCAAAGATGGACTCCACTCTACTGACCAGAGGTCAGATTGCAAAACTGACAGAAAACGACTCTATTGAGCAGAGTTCATGAGGTACAATATGTAAATGGTAACCGTAATCCTATAAATAAAATAGTCTTCATCATCTCTTTATTCTACCAGGAGATCAAAGTCTCCTGCACCAAGCTGCTATTACTCCATGAAGAGTGACTGGTCCATGGGTCAACCTCCCAACTTCAAAGATGGACACCACTCTACTGACCTGAGGTCAGATTGTGAAACAAGCAGAAAACAACACATTATTTAGGTGTTATCAAACTATTAATGAGCACTGGCAGAGATCATGATGTTTGATATAAATTATAAATGGTAACCGTAATCCTAATAAACTAAATATATCCTTCATCATCTATTTCTCCTGTACCCAGCTGTGTCTCCATGAAGAGTGACTGGTCCATGGGTCTTCCTCATAACTTCAAAGATGGACACCACTCTACTGACCTGAGGTCAGATTGTTAAACATTTCTTCTTTTTTTTTTTTCACTAACCATGTTGGATTGTTGGTACTATTAATGCTAGCACAGTAATATGTGTGCCACTAAGCCCAATTTCAAATATAGTGAATTGATATTTTTGGAAGGGTGATGTATTGATAATGAAAAGAAAATGCACTTTGTAATTTGTACATTTGAATACTATTTTCTTTTGTTTTGTTTCTAAATGAATGCACATTTGAATGTCATTTAGTTGAGTGTCTGTGTTGTGTTGAAGGTCAGTCCATCAGGACAGATCATCCAGCAGTGACTCCCTGAGGAAAGGCAGGTCCTTGGATCAACTCCTTAAATCTTGCAACCAGGAGTCTGACTGGACCCTTGGCAGGTTGGTGCAGTTTGAGGATTGTGTTGCCAGTAGAGATGCAATTTATGGATCTTTGAAGTGAGCCAGAGCCATGGATCTGGCTCACTCGTTCGCGGACGTCGCATCTCTAGTTGGCAGTGGTTAATAACCTGGTAAACCATCCTTTTACCATGCTAAGTGCTTAATGTGGATGGTTACCCACCTGCCCCAACAGACAGAAACGTCCCAGGATGAATGTCAACATAAACAGTGGAATCAAACCAGAATACAGTCAGAGGGATGTGTCTTTATGCAAGGAAACACCCAGCACAATAATATAATGACTGATAGAGGCTAAAATAGTGGCCAAAATATTTATACACAAAAAATGCAGCCTTCTCCTCCTCTGACATCTAAGATAAATGATTCTGTGGACTGCAAGATGTTATTATATCTGTGTATCCCTGTTGTACACCGTACACATCCTGTGATAAATAACAAATGATTCCTAACACTAATAAACTAGTCTTCATCATGTCTTTCTAGCAGGGAGCAGAAACCATCTCCTGCACCCAGCTTTGTCTCCATGAAGAGTGATCGGTCCATGGGTCTTCCTCTTAACTTCAAACATGGACACCACTCTACTGACCTGAGGTCAGAGTGAAAAACAGACAGAAAACAACACATATTTAGTTGTTATCAAACTCTATTGAGCAGAGTTCATGAGGTACAATAGTAAATGGTAACCGTAATCCTATAATCTTCATTCCCTCTTTCTACCAGGGTTCGTGGTCAGAGATCAAAGTCTCCTGTACCAAGCTGCTGTTACTCCATGGAGAGTGACTGGTCCATAGATCATCCTCCTACCTTCAATGATGGACACCACTCTACTGACCTGAGGTAAAACTGACACAAAACAACACATTTAGACAAGGTCAGATTTCCAGAAACTCCTGAAGGCAAATCGTGTTCATTGGGGTATTTAGGGGTGCTGATATTAAGGGGATATCTCTAAGACCAGTAATATTACCAGGGGTCCCCATTCCTAGATTAAAAAAAAAGATCCAGACCAAAAGTCTGAGCATCATATGTAAGCACAAAGCAGAATCCTTTCCAAGTCAAGGAGCAGCGGTTCTACTCTGAGTCTCTCACGGATGACTGAACTCCTGACCCTATTTCTCAGCGAGAGGCAGACTACCTGAACTAATGTCTTGATTTTATTCTATCGGTCTTGAACCAACTTCATGATCATAGGTGAGAGTAGGAACTAAAATAGCTCTGCATATTGAGAGAGGGGGGGGGGGGACTAAGTTACTAGGGCCCAAGGTGGAGGGGCCTTAATTATTTTATACTTTAGCTATTGAAACATAGCAGATATACAAGCTCCCAGCACGGCACCGAGCTTGTATATCTGCTATTTTTGAAAAGTTGTGAAAATGTGTGCAAATATTTGAATATATGTATTTTGTTACTTTGTAACTCAAATTTTGCTTCTGGGGGGTCCCTGGAACTAAATATTTTGAGATGGGGGTCTGTGGCCAGATACATATAATTTTGGGGGTCCTTCATATGAAAAGGTTTGAGCACCACTGACATAAAATCATAGGTTTAAAAAAAAAAAAAAAAATCAAAGCCTTGCACAAATTTTCATGATTTTTCAAAAATAGCAGATCTACAAGCTCGCACCGCACCGAGCGCGGCACTCAGTGCTGCGCTGCGAGCATATAGGCCTACATATAATTTTGGGGGTCCTTCATATGAAAAGGTTTTAGCACCTCTGACAAAGAAACATCCTTAGAAAGGCTTTTTTTCACGAATTGCAAATCTACAAGCTCGCAGCGTGGCATTTGGTGCTGCGCTGTGAGCTTGTAGATCTATACAGATATAGATCTACTATTTTTCAATAGTTAAAGCACAAAATAACGCGTAATAGTGTGTTCCCACTTCCCAGTCTAAATGGGTTAAACCCCCTCCCCCTATGGGGCCCACAGGGAATCCTTGTACCCAGGGCCCAGAGTTTGGTGTGACACCCCTGGTGATGGGAAATGGGTTTGTAACAAGAGAGACTAAATCACCAATACAACACTGTTATGAGGAATTATAAATGGGTTTGTAACAAGAGAGACTAAATCACCAATACAACACTGTTATGAGGAATTATAAATGGGTTTGTAACAAGAGAGACTAAATCACCAATACAACACTGTTATGAGGAATTATAAATGGGTTTGTAACAAGAGAGACTAAATCACCAATACAACACTGTTATGAGGAATTATAAATGGGTTTGTAACAAGAGAGACTAAATCACCAATACAACACTCTTATGAGGAATTATAAATGGGTTTGTAACAAGAGAGACTAAATCACCAATACAACACTGTTATGAGGAATTATAAATGGGTTTGTAACAAGAGAGACTAAATCACCAATACAACACTGTTATGAGGAATTATAAATGGGTTTGTAACAAGAGAGACTAAATCACCAATACAACACTGTTATGAGGAATTATAAATGGGTTTGTAACAAGAGAGACTAAATCACCAATACAACACCGTTATGAGGAATTATAAATGGGTTTGTAACAAGAGAGACTAAATCACCAATACAACACCGTTATGAGGAATTATAAATGGGTTTGTAACAAGAGAGACTAAATCACCAATACAACACCGTTATGAGGAATTATAAATGGGTTTGTAACAAGAGAGACTAAATCACCAATACAACACTGTTGAAACAGGACTTGAGATTTGTTGCCTCGGACGTTTTCAGACCGGATTTGCCGGGAGAACTGTATAACAACAACAGCAGCACGGTTCCAACATGGCGTGGCCATAGGAGGAAGAGAGGGAAGCGAGGGGGTTCACTAGTGAAGCTACGTGGACGCCCTTCGCGACCACCCATCCCCAGCATACTGTTGGCAAACGTCCAAGCGATCGACAACAAGATGGACGACCTCCGAACCCGGCTACGCGTTGAAAGGGATATAAAGAACTGCTGTGTGCTCTGTTTCACGGAGACGTGGCTGAAGGCTGACGTTCCTGACAGGGCGGTACAGCTAGATGGCTTCTCTGTGTTCCGTACGGACCGTTCGATGGCAAACACGGGGAAGACGAAAGCGGGCGGTGTTCTGTTTTACATCAACGACTCTTGGTGCACTAATGTGGATATAGTCTCTCACCACTGCTCGTCGGTGCTGGAGCACTTAACACTACGGTGCAGACCGTTTTACCTACCCAGAGAATTTCCTTGTGTGTTGCTGACGGCTGTATACATCCCACCAGAAGTGAATGCAACCGAAGCTATGGACGAGCTAAGCGATGTCATTTGTAAGCAGGAAAATAAGCACCCGGAAGCCATTTCAATCGTGGCGGGGGACTTTAACCACTGCAACTTGAAATCGGTGTTGCCGCACTTCTACCAGCACGTTAAGTGCCCAACAAGGAAGGTAAGGACGCTGGATCACTGTTATTCCACCATCAAGGATGCCTACAAAGCGGTCCAACGGCCCCACTTTGGGAGATCTGACCACCATGCGGTGCTACTACTACCTGCCTACAAGCAGAGAATGAAGAGCGAACAACCCAGGGTGAGGTCTGTACAGTGCTGGTCCACAGATAATGTATCTAAACTCCAGGGCTGCTTTGAATTGACAGAATGGTCCATCTTCAAAGACTCAGCCACAAGTTTGGATAACTATGCTGACACTGTCACCAGCTATGTTAAATTCTGTGTGGATATTTGCATCCCAGCGCGAACCGTTCGCTCCTATCCCAACGAGAAGCCGTGGATGAACCAGGATACTCGTCTGAAGTTGAGGGAGCGCCGAGTCGCTTTTCAATCTGGGGACGAGGAACGGTACAAAAAATCCAGATACGACCTGAGGAGGGCGATCAGAGACGCTAAGAGACAATATAGGGACAAACTGGAGAACAACTATAGTGGCTGTGACGCACGGCGTATGTGGAGAGGGCTGCAGGCGATTACGGATTACAAACCGAAGCCGGCTGTTATTAACACCTCGGACTCTCTACCGGACGAATTGAATAACTTTTTCGCCCGCTTTGAATCTCACAACACGGACCCAGTTACACCGGTGCGGGGTACACCCGGTGCGGTGGAGCTGCAGGTGACACAACGAGATGTGAGTAAAACTTTTAAAAGCGTTGGGACTCATAAGGCGGCCGGTCCTGATGGGATTGCCTCACGTGTCCTTAAGTTGTGTTTTGACCAGCTTTCGGGAGTCTTTACTGACATTTTCAATATGTCCCTGTCATTGTGTGTGGTACCGTTGTGTTTCAAGGAAACCATAATTGTACCCATAGCAAAGAAAAAACCTGTCACCTGTCTTAATGATTATCGCCCTGTGGCTTTGACCTCTGTTCTTATGAAGTGTCTGGAAAAAATGGTTATATCACATATAACGCACATTATCCCTGCCAATACTGATCCATTACAGTTTGCATACTGTGCTAATAGATCAGTCGATGATGCTATTTCTCTCGCACTACACATTGCCTTGAAACATCTGGAGAATAAGAACTCTTATGTCAGACTACTCTTCATAGATTATAGCTCTGCCTTTAACACGATTGTACCATCTAAGCTTGTGTTGAAACTCAAGGGTCTTGGTCTGGGCAGTAGTATCTGCAACTGGCTGTTTGACTTTTTGACAGGCAGGCCACAATCTGTACGAATAGGGAACAAGCATTCATCTAAGATATTGACCAGGACTGGAGCGCCCCAGGGCTGTTGCCTCAGTCCCTTGTTGTATAGTCTGTTCACCCATGACTGTGTTGCCAGGTGTGGAAATAATTCTATTCTCAAATTTGCAGATGACACCACGGTTATAGGACTAATATCCAACGATGATGAGAGGGCCTATAGGAGGGAAATTGAAGAGCTAACCCTATGGTGCCAGAATAACAATCTCTCTCTAAATGTTAGTAAAACAAAAGAGATCATCGTTGACTTTAGGAAATCTGAAGTCAATCACAGTCCCGTAACCATAAATGGTTCACCTGTAGACATAGTGGACAGTTTCAAATTCCTGGGTGTTCACATAACAAACTCACTCACATGGTCTCAAAACAGCGAAGGTATCCTTAAGAAAGCGCAGCAGCGACTGTACTTTCTGCGGCGCCTCAGGAGATTTGGCCTAAGCACCAAGGCTCTTGTTAATTTCTATCGCTGTACCATAGAAAGTGTATTGACAGGATGCATAACAGTGTGGTTTGGTAACGTGACTGCTCAAGACAGTAAACAGTTACAGAGAATTGTGAAGAGAGCTGCCAAAATCATTGGCACAGAATTACCACAGCTACACACAATCTATAACACACGCTGTAAGAAAAAGACAGAGAACATCTTAAAGGACAGCTGTCATCCCGCCCATTCCCTGTTCTATCTCCTCCCTTCAAAAAAACGTTACCAGAGCATCAAATCTCACACCACCCGTTTCAGTAATAGTTTTTATGCTCAAGCAATCAGGTTGCTTAACGAAGAGATGGAAGCGAGACGTAGGTAGTCATGTGCAATATACGCAGTTTTTAAACTGTACACTGTCACACTGTATGGTTGTTTTGTTGTTTTTTGGGTTGTCCTGGGTGACCTGTTGTTGTCGTATTGTTTTGTGTGCAATAAGGCCGAGAGTGCTCTTGGCACAAGCATTTCATTGTTTGTCTGTACTTGTATGGATACGCATTTGACTAATAAACCGAACCTGAACCTGAACTGTCATGAGGAATTATAAATGGGTTTGTAACAAGAGAGACTAAATCACCAATACAACACTGTCATGAGGAATTATAAATGGGTTTGTAACAAGAGAGACTAAATCACCAATACAACACTGTTATGAGGAATTATAAATGGGTTTGTAACAAGAGAGACTAAATCACCAATACAACACTGTTATGAGGAATTATAAATGGGTTTGTAACAAGAGAGACTAAATCACCAATACAACACTGTTATGAGGAATTATATATGGGTTTGTAACAAGAGAGACTAAATCACCAATACAACACTGTTATGAGGAATTATAAATGGGTTTGTAACAAGAGAGACTAAATCACCAATACAACACTGTTATGAGGAATTATAAATGGGTTTGTAACAAGAGAGACTAAATCACCAATACAACACTGTTATGAGGAATTATATATGGGTTTGTAACAAGAGAGACTAAATCACCAATACAACACTGTTATGAGGAATTATAAATGGGTTTGTAACAAGAGAGACTAAATCACCAATACAACACTGTTATGAGGAATTATAAATGGGTTTGTAACAAGAGAGACTAAATCACCAATACAACACTGTTATGAGGAATTATAAATGGGTTTGTAACAAGAGAGACTAAATCACCAATACAACACTGTTATGAGGTATTATAAATGGGTTTGTAACAAGAGAGACTAAATCACCAATACAACACTGTTATGAGGAATTATAAATGGGTTTGTAACAAGAGAGACTAAATCACCAATAAAACACTGTTATGAGGAATTATAAATGGGTTTGTAACAAGAGAGACTAAATCACCAATACAACACTGTTATGAGGAATTATAAATGGGTTTGTAACAAGAGAGACTAAATCACAAATACAACACTGTCATGAGGTATTATAAATGGGTTTGTAACAAGAGAGACTAAATCACAAATACAACACTGTCATGAGGAATTATAAATGGGTTTGTAACAAGAGAGACTAAATCACCAATACAACACTGTCATGAGGAATTATAAATGGGTTTGTAACAAGAGAGACTAAATCACCAATACAACACTGTCATGAGGTATTATAAATGGGTTTGTAACAAGAGAGACTAAATCACCAATACAACACTGTTATGAGGAATTATAAATGGGTTTGTAACAAGAGAGACTAAATCACCAATACAACACTGTTATGAGGTATTATAAATGGGTTTGTAACAAGAGAGACTAAATCACCAATACAACACTGTTATGAGGAATTATAAATGGGTTTGTAACAAGAGAGACTAAATCACCAATACAACACTGTTATGAGGAATTATAAATGGGTTTGTAACAAGAGAGACTAAATCACCAATACAACACTGTTATGAGGAATTATAAATGGGTTTGTAACAAGAGAGACTAAATCACCAATACAACACTGTTATGAGGAATTATAAATGGGTTTGTAACAAGAGAGACTAAATCACCAATACAACACTGTTATGAGGAATTATAAATGGGTTTGTAACAAGAGAGACTAAATCACCAATACAACACTGTTATGAGGAATTATAAATGGGTTTGTAACAAGAGAGACTAAATCACCAATACAACACTGTCATGAGGAATTATAAACGTTAACCGTAATCCTAATACATTAAATATCCTTCATCATCATCATCATCATCATCATCTTTCTCCCAGGGTTCCTGAGCAGAGATCATCTCCTGTACCCAGCTGTGACTCCATGGATCAAACACATCTGGTGAGTCAGTTTACAACATCTTTGTTGGATGTGGTGTTAGAGTGTAGACTATCTGACAGCAGGAACACACACACACACACACACACACACACACACACACACACACACACACACACACACACACACACACACACACACACACACACACACACACACACACACACACACACACACACACACACACACACACATTTACTGTAGGTCGAGCTGGATGAGTGTCTGCTAAATGCCAACATGTTAATTGTAAATATGAAATGAATGTGATGTTTTCAACTCTGGTGTTTATTGTTCTACTGAATAATGTTGTACAAAATGTATTATTGTGTTGAAGAAGGTGGCTGATGCTGAGCTGAGGAGGATCCAGCAATATGCAGTGGATGTGACTCTGGATCCTGATACAGCACATCGCGACCTCATCCTGTCTGAGGATGGAAAACAAACAAGTACTGTCCCAAAGAACAGAAAGAGATTCTCTCCAGCTCTCGGTCTTTTAGGAAAACAAAGCTTCTCCTCAGGAAGGTTTTACTATGAGGTTCAGGTTAAAGGGAAGACTGAGTGGACTCTAGGAGTGGCCAGAGAGTCCATCAACAGGAAGGGAGGCATCAAACTGACCCCCAACAAAGGTTACTGGACTATAGCGTTGAGGAATGGAAATGAGTACAAGGCTGCTGCTGACCCTCCTGTCCTCCTCCCTGTAAGAGAGGAGCTCCAGAAGGTGGGAGTGTTTGTGGATTATGAGAAGGGTTTGGTCTCCTTTTATGATGTGGAGGCCGAAGTTCATCTCTACTCTTTCACTGGCTGCTCCTTCACTGAGAAACTCTATCCATTCTTCAGTCCTCAGCTTAATGATGATGGCACAAACTCTGCTCCTCTGATCATCTCTCCTGTTAGTATGGCCTATGATGCTAAGCTGAGGAGGATCCAGAAATATGCAGTGAATGTGACTCTGGATCCTGATACAGCACAACCCTGGCTCATCCTGTCTGAGGATGGAAAACAAGTGAGTACTGTCCCAAAGAACACAGAGAGATTCTCTAAAGGTGTCAGTGTCTTAGGAAAACAAAGCTTCTCCTCAGGAAGGTTTTACTATGAGGTTCAGGTTAAAGGGAAGACTAAGTGGACTCTAGGAGTGGCCAGAGAGTCCATCAACAGGAAGGGAAGCATCACACTGAACCCCAACAATGGTTTCTGGACTATATGGTTGAGGGATGGACATTACAAGGCCCTTGATGACCCTCCTGTCCTCCTCCCTGTAAGAGAGGAGCTCCAGAAAGTGGGAGTGTTTGTGGATTATGAGGAGGGTCTGGTCTCCTTTTATGATGTGGAGGCCAGAGTTCATCTCTACTCTTTCACTGGCTGCTCCTTCACTGAGAAACTCTTTCCATACTTCAGTCCTTATCTTAATGATGATGGCTCAAACTCTGCTCCTCTGATCATCTCTCCTGTTAGTATGGCCTAAATTTGATATCACAATGCTTTTTATTTTATTTCATTTTTGGCTTATGTTGAGATTTTTATTTTCTTTCATTTTCTATGACACCACCACATATCAAGTCAAGAAGATCATACACATATTACATATTCATAGACTAGCCTCCCAACATGAACAAGTACACTAAATAAACATACACAAAAAAGGAAAAAACTAAAACAATACAAAAACAAAAAGCAGACAAACTATTACAGCAATAAAAACACAACAGACACACCTCACTAGTAGGTGTGCACTAGTGATGCGCGGGTCAGGTTTTTTTCATAACCCGCACGGCCCACAGCCCGCACGGAACGTAACCCGCCCGCCCGCGCCACAGAACAATATATAAATCAACGAATCCGCCCGCCCCGCAACCCGCATTAAAAAAAAAGATGGTATATCATCTCCACAATAGCTCATCTTTATATACAGCTCTTCTAAGTAACCAAAGTCGCTTTACAGAAAGGTTTACAGTAGCACAATATTGTCATGGGCTAAATAAACAAACGTGTTGTTCAAATTGGGGTTTAGCCTAAAAGACGTTTATTCTCTCTAAATCATGGGGGCATCGTCGGGGTAAGAATGGCGTTTCAGGTTTTGTCAATCATATTTATACAGCGCCTCGCACTTTAAACAGACAGCAAAAGACGGACAATATTAAATCCTGTTGGTTATTGATTAATCACCAGATTGGAGAGATGGGAGCGACTCGAGGTGAGCGTGGTTGGTTCATTCAGTCAAAAAAATCTGTTTCACTTGCGAAAGTTGTGTTTCAAATCGTATCCGTTGACTGGCTGGTTATATAACTTAACCGACACAAAGTAGGCCTATATATAAACGGACTGTGGATGACAGAGACATTTAAGTGAAATCCTGATCAGTGACACGCGCTGAATTGTTTGTGCATTCTTCTCTGCTGTGCTCATGTGTCTGATGGTGTCAGTGAGCGCAAATGTTGGCAAAATGTGGTTCGCAGTCCCAACAGGAGCGGAATTGGGACGGTCCTCGCACCAAGGAGCGGAGGAGAAACCTCACTCCTCTCTGGCGCATTTTAAAACTCGCTTGCTCGTGCTCGTATTCAAAACGTTGTATTCTTATTCTTATAGGCCTACTCTTATTAAGAATAAAAGGCAAATAAGAGCAGGTGATTATTCTTATTTATTTTTTGCAATTGAGTCTGAAACCTTGACCCACCCACCCGCATCGCGGGCGGGTTGGCACCGGGTCGGCCCGTGCATCACTAGTGTGCACACAGCAGAATGGGAGGCTGATACAGGTATGTCTGCCTGCCTTGAAGGGCGTGCAATGAGATGCCTGTCCAATGACTCTTATGACTTTAATAATAGTTAATAAAAAGTCTATAAATAATTAGTTTTATATTCCTGCACAGTATAAAATACTTATTTTCCTTATTCTGTACAGAACTGAGTGTGAGCATGAAGTAAGTATTTTTAGTAGTTTTAAAAACATTTTCAAATAAATTGATGATAGAATCCTTTCTGTAAATATACCTTATTATTCTACTGAGCTTTATTACAATATGTTTTGTATTGTATTATTATATGAACTGATGAATTGAGTACAATGGACCACAATGGAAACAAGATCCCTGAGGCTGTTTGTGTTATCCTTTTAATCATAACCTTTGACTGTACTGTTAATAATGATGTTAATAAAGGATCCAATCAATCAATCCATTTGACGTCTTTAGATTTTGTATACTCTTAGAAATACTCTATAAGGAAACCTGTGGTTGTCTGTCCTTCTGAATGTGTTTTTATTAGTGTGGTTGAGCAACTATAGTACTTGTCCAACTTTCTCTCTCGCTCTCCCTGGATAAACCTTATTTTGCCGCGCTCCTCCTCTCACAGTTTTGGTAGCTCTCAGTTGGGCCATAAGTCATCGACCGGCTTCATCAGGACTGCATTTTGCTTAGAGATACGTCATACAGTTTAATTTATATTAATTTATAGTAGAGATGTTACCGATTAATCGGCAATGGATCGGATCGGGCCGATCAAAGTGTGATCGGCGATAATCGGTGGTTTAGATCAAAAGGTAAATTCACAGATCCGATCGGATAGGTGCATCTGATCAACCAGCCGTTCAGTATGCCCACTTGAGGCCATTTTGGGGTATTGATTTCCACAGTGCTGAAGGAATAATTAGTTACTGTTATGATAATAAATACATAGTAATGCTGGTAAATAACTATAAGGCAAATATATAAATGAATTCATGAGTGAATTAATGAATTAAAGTTAAAACATTAACATTTAGAAAATATAAATAATAATTTGATTGGATCGGTGATTGATCGGGATCGGGTGATCAAACTTTTGTGATCGGTGCTTGGTTCCAAAAAACCTGATCGGACCATCCCTAATTTATAGGGAATACATTTTCTTCATTGACTTGAATGGTAAAATGCAAAGATTTAACATTTCCCAAATATGGAGATGACTGATATCATATGTTAGATGTCTGACGTCATATAGACCACCTGAGACTGACTGTCCATATTATGTGCAAATATTCAGATTTACTGAACCAAGATATATATTTGTGTAAAAAACACAAAAACTGTGCAGACTTGAAGCAAACTTATGAAGGATGTCCACTAAATGGTAATAATGTCAGCACTTGCGCAAGAAGATAGTTACTGTACATAGTGCAGTTTTAAGTGGTCAATCATCACAGTAATGAGGAGATTATAAAAAAAGTTAAATAGAACTTCTTTGCAAAACAATCAAAAAGAGTGTAGAAATGGAACCAAATGGACCTTAAAGGAGTAGTTCACCCCCAAAATGTTCACCCCCAAAATGACATTTTTCAAAGTGCAGATTGGGAAATAGTCACTGTCGGGCAGAAACCTCGTATCTCCAAGTTTCAATGTTTTTCTTTGTAAAGTGCTTTAAAAAAACGTTGAAATGCTTCAAGACCGTCACACAAGACTAGTGAAAATAGCAGCTCTACAAGCACACAATGCCAAAATGTATTTTCACAATTTTAAATCACCTTTGAAGCGAAAATTGCAAAACGAACGGTTTTGGACCATGTCCACCCAACAACAACTAAATATAAGTCTGTGGTCTGATGACTGATGCATATCAACATGGGACGCATTGGGACGGTCCTTGAAAAGGTAAAGGTTCAGAATCACTGAATCTAAAATGAAATACAGAGTCTGTGTTGTACTTTTTTCTTCATAGTCTTTTTTTAATTATTATCATACACAAGCATGTTCTATTAAAACACATTTATATCAACAGAATTCAAAACAAATCAAAGTACCAACAGATTAAGGAACAGAGCGGTGTTCTGGCGTTTCCACTCGTGGTACACTCAGCGTTCACGACAACCCTCATTAGCACGATGTCGTTCACGACAACCCTCATTAGCACGATGTCCCCAACCCTAACCCAACCCTCATTAGCACGATGTCCCTAACCCTAACCCAACCCTCATTAGCACGATGTCCCTAACCCTAACCCTAACCCAACCCTCATTAGCACGTTGTCCCTAACCCTAACCCAACCCTCATTAGCACGATGTCCCTAACCCTAACCCAACCCTCATTAGCACGATGTCCCTAACCCTAACCCTAACCCAACCCTCATTAGCACGATGTCCCTAACCCTAACCCTAACCCAACCCTCATTAGCACGATGTCCCTAACCCTAACCCTAACCCAACCCTCATTAGCACGATGTCCCTAACCCTAACCCTAACCCAACCCTCATTAGCACGATGTCCCTAACCCTAACCCTAACCCAACCCTCATTAGCACGATGTCCCTAACCCTAACCCTAACCCAACCCTCATTAGCACGATGTCCCTAACCCTAACCCTAACCCAACCCTCATTAGCACGATGTCCCTAACCCTAACCCTAACCCAACCCTCATTAGCACGATGTCCCTAACCCTAACCCTAACCCAACCCTCATTAGCACGATGTCCCTAACCCTAACCCTAACCCAACCCTCTTTAGCACGATGTCCCTAACCCTAACCCAACCCTCATTAGCACGATGTCCCTAACCCTAACCCAACCCTCATTAGCACGATGTCCCTAACCCTAACCCTAACCCAACCCTCATTAGCACGATGTCCCTAACCCTAACCCAACCCTCATTAGCACGATGTCCCTAACCCTAACCCTCATTAGCACGATGTCCCCAACCCTAACCCAACCCTCATTAGCATGATGTCCCCAACCCTAACCCAACCCTCATTAGCATGATGTCCCTAACCCTAACCCTAACCCAACCCTCATTAGCACGATGTCCCTAACCCTAACCCAACCCTCATTAGCATGATGTCCCTAACCCTAACCCTAACCCTCATTAGCACGATGTCCCCAACCCTAACCCTAACCCTCATTAGCACGATGTCCCTAACCCTAACCCTAACCCTCATTAGCACGATGTCCCCAACCCTAACCCAACCCTCATTAGCACGATGTCCCTACCCTTACCAAAAAGTAGTATACTTACGTATACTCTGAGTATACTTGTTATGAACTAAGTATACTTTGTCTAAACTAATACTTTGGTAAGTATACTTTTCTGTTTACTTAAAATGTACTATCAGGAATATACTTAACAAAAGTATACTTAGTTTATACTGACGAGTACACAGCAAAAGTTTAAGTATACTTTTCCTTCATTTCAAGTGCAGCCTATATTCTATAGTACTGTGTTCTTATACAGTATCTGGCTTGTGGGTGTATACTTGTATATTTCTCACACTGGCTGCTTGAGGTAGTTGCCCTACACTGTGCACCTGTAGTGCTTATGCTTGAGGTATACTAGATTTATATTTGAACTGCACTATTTTCATACATGAAGTATACCATTTATATACTCCAAACATACTATGCGTGAACGTAATGTACACTACTCTTTTACTTGCAGTGTACTTGAATTGCACTTTTCTTATACTTGAGGGGTACCATATTTATTTACACAAAATGTATATACTACAAACATACTATGCGTGAACTTAATGTACACTACTCTTTTATTTGCAGTGTACTTGAATTGCACTTTTCTTATACTTGAGGTATACTATGGTCATACTTCAACTGCACTACTTTTAAACTTGCACCATACCGGTTATATACTCTAAACATACTGTGCGTGAACTTAATGGACACTACTCTTTTACCTGCAGTGTACTTGAATTGCACTTTTCTTATACTTGAAGAATACCAGTTATAGACACAAACCATACTGTGCGTGAACTTAATGGACACTACTCTTTTACTTGCAGTGTACTTGAATTGCACTTTTCTTAAACTTGAGGTGTACCATGTATTTTCACAAAACATACTATGTGTGAACGTAATGTACACTACTCTTTTACTTGCAGGGTACTTGAATTGCACTTTAATTATGCATGACGTATACTACGATTGTACTTGAAATGCACTATTATATACTCCAAACATACTATGCGTGAACTTAATGTACACTTGCAGTGTAATTGAATTGCACTTTTATTATACTAGAGGTATACCATTTATACACAAAACATATTATGTGTGAACTTAATGTACACTACTCTTTTACTTACAGGGTACTTAAATTGCACTTTTCTTATACTTGACGTATACTACATTTATACTTGAATTTCACTACTTTTAAACTTGAATTGCACTTTTCTTATACATGAGGTATACTATGGTCATACTTCAACTGCACTACTTTTAAACTTGCAACATACCAGTTATATACTCTAAACATACTGTGCGTGAACTTAATGGACACTACTCTTTTACCTGCAGTGTACTTGAATTGCACTTTTCTTATACTTGAAGAATATCAGTTATATACTCAAACCATACTGTGCGTGAACTTAATGGACACTACTCTTTTACTTGCATTGTACTTGAATTGCACGTTTCTTATACTTGACGTATACTACGTTTATATTTGAACTGCACTATTTTCATACTTGAGGTATACCATTTATATACTACAAACATACTATGCTTGAACTTAATGTACACTACTCTTGTATTTGCAGTGTACTTGAATTGCACTTTTCTTATAATTGAAGTATACTATGGTCATACTTCAACTGCACTACTTTTAAACTTTCACCATACCGGTTATATACTCTAAACATACTGTGCGTGAACTTACTGGACACTACTCTTTTACCTGCAGTGTACTTGAATTGCACTTTTCTTATACTTAAAGAATACCAGTTATATACTCAAACCATACTGTGCGTGAACTTAATGGACACTACTCTTTTACTTGCATTGTACTTGAATTGCACGTTTCTTATACTTGAAGTATACTACGTTTATATTTGAACTGCACTATTTTCAGACTTGAGGTATACCATTTATATACTCCAAACATACTATGCGTGAGCTTAATGTACACTACTCTTTTATTTGCAGTGTACTTGAATTGCATTTTTCTTATACTTGACGTATACTACATTTATACTTGAATTTCACTACTTTTAAACTTGAATTGCACTTTTCTTATACGTGAGGTATACTATGGTCATACTTCAACTGCACTACCTTTAAACTTGCACCATACCAGTTATATACTCTAAACATACTGTGTGTGAACTTAATGGACACTACTCTTTTACCTGCAGTGTACTTGAATTGCACTTTTCTTATACTTGAAGAATAGCAGTTATATACTCAAACCATACTGTGCGTGAACTTAATGGACACTACTCTTTTACTTGCATTGTACTTGAATTGCACGTTTCTTATACTTGACGTATACTAAGTTTATATTTGAACTGCACTATTTTCATACTTGAGGTATACCATTTATATACTACAAACATACTATGCGTGAACTTAATGGACACTACTCTTTTACTTGCATTGTACTTGAATTGCACGTTTCTTATACTTGACGTATACTACGTTTATATTTGAACTGCACTATTTTCAGACTTGAGGTATACCATTTATATACTCCAAACATACTATGCGTGAACTTAATGTACACTACTCTTTTATTTGCAGTGTACTTGAATTGCACTTTTCTTATACTTGAAGAATACCAGTTATATACTCAAACCATACTGTGCGTGAACTTAATGGACACTACTCTTTTACTTGCATTGTACTTGAATTGCACGTTTCTTATACTTGTTGTATACTACGTTTATATTTGAACTGCACTATTTTCAGACTTGAGGTATACCATTTATATACTCCAAACATACTATGCATGAACCTAATGTACACTAGTCTTTTACTAGCAGTGTACTTGAATTGCACTTTTCTTATACTTGAGGTATACTACGTTTATACTTGAACTGTACTATTTTCTTACTTGAAGTATACCATTTAAATACTCCTAACATACTCTACGTTAACTTACTGTACAGAACTCTTTTACTTGCAGTGCACTTGAATTGCACTTTTCTTATACTTGAAGTATACCATTTATATACTCAAAACATACTGTGCGTGAACTTAATGTACACTACTCTTTTACTTGCAGGGTACTTGAATTGCACTTTTCTTATACTTGACGTATACTACGTTTATACTTGACCTGCACTATTATATACTCCAAACATACTATTCGTGAACTTAATGTACACTACTCTTTTACTTGCAGTGTACTTGAATTGCACTTTTCTTATACTTTAGGTATACCATTTATATACACAAAACACACTATGTGTGAACTTAATGTACACTACTCTCTTACTTGCAGTGTACTTGAATTGCATGTTTTTTATAGTTGACGTATACTATGTTTATACTTGAACTGCCCTATTTTCATACTTGAAGTATAGCATTCATATACTGAAAATATACTATGTGTGAACGTAATGTACACTACTCTTTTATACTACGTTTATATTTGAGCGGCACTTTTTTCATACTTGAAGTATAGCATTTATATGCTCGGAACATACTATGCATGAACTTGATGGACACTACTCTTTTACTTGAATTGCACTATTCTTATACTTGACGTATACTACGTTTATATTTGAATTGCATTAATTTTAAACTTGAAGTATACCATTTATATACTCAAAACATACTATGCGTGAATTTAATGTACACTACTCTTTTACTTGCAGTGCACTTGAATTGCACTCTTCTTTTACTTGAGGTATACTATGGTCATACTTGAACTGCACTACTTTTAAACTTGAACCATACCAGTTATATACTCAAAACATACTATGCGTCAACTTAATGGTCACTACTCTTTTACTTGCAGTGTACTTGAATTGCACATTTTTTTATACTTTACGTATACTACCTTTATACTTGAACTGCACTATTTTCATACTTGAAGTATACCATTTATATACTCAAAACATACTTGAATTGCACTTTTCTTATACTTGAGGTATACTATGTTTATACTTGAACTGCACTATTTTCATTGTAGCGACGGGGTGCAACTAATTAATAAGTAGTGTAATGGTTAAAGAAAGACAGAGTGTGAAATATTTTAGCTTTGGAAATGGAGGACTGTATACTCTGGAGTTGAGGTTTTGCCCACCACAGGGCTCCAGTCAAAGAGCAGTAATCAATGATGACACTTGATGGCGTTTTATGTGTTTTTTATAAAGGAGGTAGTTGGTGGACACAAACATACACAATGATGAATGGCATCTGAAAATATAGAAATACTACATAAGGATAAGGAGACAATAAACAATATGCAGTAGTAACCTACACAAATGTAGCATATTACTGAAATGAGCCATGCACTCATGTGCCAGCTTAGACCCAGCATGCGCTCACACACAGGTTAGACTAGGGCCTGTTAGCTTAGCCACTGAAGTTTAGCTAGCAAACACAATTACAAAAACAAACTTTTTAAACCACACACAGATCAATTCTGATACAATGACCTGTTACCACATGAACCATTATTGTTCTGCAGGACAGAAAACAACTCACTTTGTCAAGAACGCATTCTTATGTGCATATGTTTGTTTGTGGCTGCACTCATGCATGTAAACAGTTGGGGTCCTCTGTTCTAGTGGTGCCCAAACAACTGCCTCAACTAAAGTGTCACCTGGGTCCTGATCAGAGGGTACCTGAGGCATGCCTGCTCTAAATGGGGACAATAAAGGTGGTGATGGGGTTTGGTGTTGCTGAACTGTCTGTAGATTTCACTCTGAATGTGTAGACTTGCCGGTCCCATTATACACCTACAAATGAACAGATAAAGCACATTAGTTATGGGAGTCAACAGTAGTAATATACTTTGAATTGACAAGTAGAATGCCAAGATGTGTGATGATAATACCTTTGTCTGATGTTCTCCTCCTCCCAGGGTGGTGTTCGGGCAAAAGAGTTCCCTCCGGGAACACACACCCTATTTATAGTCCTGGGAGGGTGAAACCAAGTGGGAAGTGGATAGAGGGGAGATTGAGAATGATTCTAATGCATTTAATAATACAAAAGTACTTAAAACACTAGCACATGGATATGCTCCTTTAATTCATATCTCCAATTACCACTATGCCCACTAAATGTGTACACCCACCATACATTATTAAATGCATTAGAATCATTTTCAATCTCCCCTCTATCCACCCCCCACTTGGCTTCACCCTCCCAGGACTATAAATAGTGTGCGTGTTACCGGAGGGAACTCTTTTGCCCGAACACCACCCTGGGAGGAGGAGACAGACAAAGGTAAGGGTTTTACAAATACCAGCTTTACATTATCTTCACAAATCTTGAGTATTCTACTTGTCAATTCAAAGTATATTACTACTGTATATTACTAATGTGCTTTATCTGTTCATTTGTAGGTGTATAATGGGACCGGCAAGACTACACATTCAGAGTGAAATCTACAGACAGTTCAGCAACACCAAACATTCCCCCAACTGTTTACATGCATGAGTGCAGCCACACACAAACATATGCACATAAGAATGCGTTCTTGACAAAGTGAGTTCTGTCCTGCAGAGCAATAATGGTTCATGTGGTAACAGTTCATTGTGTCAGAATTGATCTGTGTGTGGTTTAAAAAGTTTGTTTTTGTAATTGTGTTTGCTAGCTAAACTTCAGTGGCTAAGCTAACAGGCCCTAGTCTAACCTGTGTGTGAGTGCATGCTGGGTCTAAACTGGCACATGAGTGCATGGCATTTCAGTAATATGCTATGTTTGTGTAGGTTACTACTGCATATCGTTTATTGTCTCCTTATCCTTATGTATTATTTCTATATTTTCAGATACCATTCATCATTGTGTATGTTTGTGTCCGCCAACTACCTCCTTTATAAAAACCACATAAAACACCAAGTGTCATCATTGATTACTGCTCTTTGACTGGAGCCCTGTGGTGCGCATAACCTCAACTCCAGAATATACAGTCCTCCATTTCCAAAGCTATAATATTTCACACTCTGTCTTTCTTTAACCATTAAAATACCTATGCAGAACTGTGTTCGAATATTAATTAGTTGCACCCCGTCGCTACAATGAAAATAGTGCAGTTCAAGTATAAACATAGTATACCTCAAGTATAAGAAAAGTGCAATTCAATGTTTTGAGTATGTAAATGGTATACTTCAAGCATGAAAATAGTCTAGTTCAAGTATAAACGTAGTATACGTAAAGTATAAAAAACGTGCAATTCAAGTACACTGAAAGGTAAAGAGTAGTGTACATTAAGTTCATGCATAGTATGTTCTGAGTATATAAATGGTATACTTCAAGTAATAAAATAGTGCATTTCAAGTATGAAAGTAGTCTACCTCACGTATAAGAAAAGTGCAATTCAAGTACACAGCAAGTGTACATTAGGTTCACGCATAGTATGTTTTGAGTATATAACTGGTATACTTTGAGTATGAAAATAGTGCAGTTCAAGTATGACCATAGTATACCTCAAGTATGAGAAGAGTGCAATTAAAGTGCACTGCAGGTAAAAGAGTAGTAAACATTAAGTTCACGCACAGTATGTGTTGAGTATATAAATGTATACTTCGAGTATACAAATAGTGCAGTTCAAATATACACGTAGTATATGTCAAGTATAAGCTAAGTGCAATTCAAGTACAATGCAAGTAAAAGAGTAGTGTCCATTAAGTTCACGCCTAGTATATTTTGAGTATATAACTGGTATACTTCAAGTATAAGAAACGTTCAATTCAAGTACACTGCAGGTAAAATAGTAGTGTACATTAGGTTCACGCATAGTATGTTTTGAGTATATAAATGGTATACTTCAAGTTTAAAAGTAGTGCAGTTCAAGTATGACCATAGTATACCTCAAGTATAAGAATAGTGCAATTCAAGTAAAAGAGTAGTGTCCATGAAGTTCACGCATAGTATGTTTTGAGTATATAACTGGTATGGTTCAAGTTCAAAAGTAGTGCAGTTCAAGTATGACCATAGTATACCTCAAGTAAAAGAAGAGTGCAATTCAAGCGCACTGCAGGTAAAAGAGTAGTGTACATTAAGTTCACGCACAGTTTGTTTTGAGTATATAAATGGTACGATTCAAGTTTAAAAGTAGTGCAGTTCAAGTATGACCATAGTATACCTCAAGTATAAGAAAAGAGCAATTAAAGTGCACTGCAGGTAAAAGAGTAGTGAACATTAAGTTCATGCACAGTATGTGTTGAGTATATAAATGGTATACCTCGAGTATGGAAATAGTGCAGTTCAAATATAAACACAGTTTACGTCAAGTATAAGACAAGTGCACAGCAAGTAAATGAGTAGTGTACATTAAGTTCACGCATAGTATGTTTTGAGTATATAAATGGTATACCTCGAGTATGAAAATAGTGCAGTTCAAATATAAACGTAGTATACGTCAAATATAAAACAAGTGCAGTTCAAGTAAAAGAGTAGTTTTAATTAAGTACACGCATAGTATGTGTTGAGTATATAAATGGTATACTTCAAGTTTTAAAGTAGTGCAGTTCAAGTATGACCATAGTATACCTCAAGTAAAAGAAGAGTGCAATTCAAGTGCACTGCAGGTAAAAGAGTAGTGTACATTAAGTTCACGCACAGTATGTTTTGAGTATATAAATGGTACGATTCAAGTTAAAAGTAGTGCAGTTCAAGTATGACCATAGTATACCTCAAGTATAAGAAAAGAGCAGTTAAAGTGCACTGCAGGTAAAAGAGCAGTGAACATTAAGTTCACGCACAGTATGTGTTGAGTATATAAATGGTATACCTCGAGTATGGAAATAGTGCAGTTCAAATATAAACGTAGTATACGTCAAATATAAAACAAGTGCAGTTCAAGTAAAAGAGTAGTGTCAGTTAAGTACACGCATAGTATGTGTTAAGTATATAAATGGTATACTTCAAGTTTTAAAGTAGTGCAGTTCAAGTATGACCATAGTATACCTCAAGTAAAAGAAAAGTGCAATTCAAGTGCACTGCAGGTAAAAGAGTAGTGTACATTAAGTTCACGCACAGTATGTTTTGAGTATATAAATGGTATGATTCAAGTTTAAAAGTAGTGCAGTTCAAGTATGACCATAGTATACCTCAAGTATAAGAAAAGAGCAATTAAAGTGCACTGCAGGTAAAAGAGTAGTGAACATTAAGTTCACGCACAGTATGTTTTGAGTATATAAATGGTATGATTCAAGTTTAAAAGTAGTGCAGTTCAAGTATGACCATAGTATACCTCAAGTATAAGAAAAGAGCAATTAAAGTGCACTGCAGGTAAAAGAGTAGTGAACATTAAGTTCACGCACAGTATGTGTTGAGTATATAAATGGTATACTTCGAGTATAGAAATAGTGCAGTTCAAATATACACATAGTATATGTCAAGTATAAGCTAAGTGCAATTCAAGTACAATGCAAGTAAAAGAGTAGTGTCCATTAAGTTCACGCCTAGTATGTTTTGAGTATATAACTGGAATACTTCAAGTATAAGAAACGTTCAATTCAAGTACACTGCAGGTAAAATAGTAGTGTACATTAAGTTCACGCATAGTATGTTTTGAGTATATAAATGGTATACTTCAAGTTTAAAAGTAGTGCAGTTCAAGTATGACCATAGTATACCTCAAGTATAAGAATAGTGCAATTCAAGTAAAAGAGTGGTGTCCATGAAGTTCACGCATAGTATGTTTTGAGTATATAACTGGTATGGTTCAAGTTCAAAAGTAATGCAGTTCAAGTATGACCATAGTATACCTCAAGTAAAAGAAGAGTGCAATTCAAGTGCACTGCAAGTAAAAGAGTAGTGTACATTAAAATCACACATAGTATGTTTTGAGTATATAAATGGCATACCTCGAGTATGAAAATAGTGCAGTTCAAATGTAAACGTAGTTTACGTCAAGTATAAGACAAGTGCACTGCAAGTAAAAGAGTAGTGTAAGTTAAGTTCACGCATAGTATGTTTTGAGTATATAACTGGTATGGTTCAAGTTTAAAAGTAGTGCAGTTCAAGTATGACCATAGTATACCTCAAGTAAATGAAAAGTGCAATTCAAGTGCACTGCAAGTAACAGAGTAGTGTACACTAAGTTCACGCATAGTATGTTTTGAGTATATAAATGGTGTACTTCAAGTTTAAAAGTAGTGCAGTTCAATTATGACCATAGTATACCTCAAGTAAAAGAAAAGTGCCATTCAAGTATGACCAAAGTCTTCCTCAAGTAAATGAAAAGTGCAATTCAAGTGCACTGCAAGTAAAAGAGTAGTGTACATCAAGTATGTTTTGAGTATATAAATGGTATACTTCAAGTTTAAAATGATTGCAATTCAAATATAAACGTAGTATACGTCAAGTATAAGAATAGTGCAATTCAAGTAAAAGAGTAGTGTCCATTAAGTCCACGCATAGTATGTTTTGAGTATATAACCGTTATACTTCAAGTATGAAATAGTACTGTTCAAATGTAAACGTAGTACAATTCAAGTACACTGCAGGTAAAAGAGTAGTGTACATTAAGTTCATGCATAGTATGTTCCGACTATATAAATGATATACTTCAAGTATGAAAAAAGTGCTGTTCAAATATAAACGTAGTATACCTTATGTATAAGAAAAGTGCAATTCAAGTACACTAGAGGTAAAAGAGTAGTGCACATTAAGTTCATGCATAGTATAGTTTGAGTATATAAATGGTATACTTCAAGGTTACAAGTAGTGCAGTTCATATGACCTTAGTATACCTCAAGTACAATAAAAGTGCTATTCAAGTACACTGCAGGTAAAAGAGTAGTGTACATTAAGTTCACGCATAGTATGTTTTACGTATATAAATGGTATACTTCAAATTTAAATGTAGTGCAGTTCAGGTATGACCATAGTATACCTCTTGTATAAGAGAAGTGCAATTCAAGTAAATAAGTAGTGTACTTAAGTATACATCTGAGTATATGAATGGTTTATTTTAAGTAAGGGAATAGCACAATTCTAGTGTATGAATACAATAATTTAAGTATACTCATATATACTTCATGTATACTTTAAGTAAACTTAGAGTTTACTCGAGTATACTCAAAAGTGGGCCAATTCAGATTACTTTTAGTACGGTAGGTATACTGTAAATATACTAACTAGTACACTAACTAGTACATTTGTTAGTATACTACTTGTACATACATATCAGTATACTTGTACTTAAAGTATACTTAAGAAATATACTCAAAGTTGACTTAAGTATACTTAGAAAAGTAAACTTGAAGTTTACTACTTTTTGGTAAGGGTAACCCTAACCCAACCCTCATTAGCACGATGTCCCTAACCCTAACCCTAACCCAACCCTCATTAGCACGATGTCCCTAACCCTAACCCTAACCCAACCCTCATTAGCACGATGTCCCTAACCCTAACCCTAACCCAACCCTCATTAGCACGATGTCCCTAACCCTAACCCAACCCTCATTAGCACGATGTCCCCAACCCTAACCCAACCCTCATTAGCACGATGTCCCCAACCCTAACCCAACCCTCATTAGCACGATGTCCCCAACCCTAACCCAACCCTCATTAGCACAATGTCCCTAACCCTAACCCTCATTAGCACGATGTCCCCAACCCTAACCCAACCCTCATTAGCACGATGTCCCCAACCCTAACCCAACCCTCATTAGCACGATGTCCCTAACCCTAACCCAACCCTCATTAGCACGATGTCCCTAACCCTAACCCAACCCTCATTAGCACGATGTCGTTTGGTTGATGTTCAAGGAAGCCATCTGATTGCACTTTTTTCCAGACCTATATTATATTGCGATCTAGTTTCGATTCATGATAATCTTTTCAAGTCAAGTCTTTTTTATTACAGTTCTACATTACAGGGGTCTTCAACAGGGGGTCCTCAAGACATACTGCAGGGGGTCCTCCAAATCTTTTCGTGATAGGGACTTAATTTTGTAATTTTACATCAACCACTTAAACACCTCACATCCTTATTTTAGGGGGGAACATTAGCCGAAAATAACAGTGAAAAATAAATTTGGGGGAAATTGTCTGCGTTGCCAAGTGTACCACGAGTCCTAAAATAAAACAAGAAATAATACCAATATGGCCCGTTAAAAGAGACAGCTTAACCTCTTGACCCCAGTAAAACCCCCCCTCCCACACACACACACACACACACACACACACACACACACGCACGCACGCACGCAAGCGCACACACAATCACGCACACAATCACGCACAATAACACACACAAACTAATTGCTGGGTTATTCTATATAGCCTACTATAACATTAATGCTTTGTTATTAAACCTTAGAGGACACATTGCAGTCCCATTGGACAGTCCTGTGAGGTTGGAGATAAGACAAAAATATTCTTAGTGTTTCCCCCTCCCCAGCATGTTGCGATGGTAAGTGCTGTGTGTGTGTGTGTGTGTGTGTGTGTGTGTGTGTGTGTGTGTGTGTGTGTGTGTGTGTGTGTGTGTGTGTGTGTGTGTGTGTGTGTTTGGTCTTTGCAGGTTAACTGTCACATAAAATAAAATATAAAATAAAATAAAATAATTGCTTTAAGAATCGTTAATACTCTCGCCACACAATGGGTGTCGCTCCCCTTGAAATAAGATGTTGCTACTGTGAAAAAGATTAAGCTTGGTTCATGGTTTGTGTTGTATGTCGGTGTCGCTAGTCATCGGCTTGTAGATTGCGCTGCACGACATTGTGAGCTAATACAGTGGTTCTCAACCTGTGGGTCGGGACCCAAATTATTTTTTTTTTGGGGGGGGGGGGGGGGGGGGTGATTAACTTAATGTGCAACATTTTTTTTCACTCAACAGTAAACAAACCAACATAAAATGTAAGTGTATAGATTGGCATCTGCACATTTTCTAACGTGACAATGTAATACCTCTAAAATGACAAATTAAACATTGGACAAATTGTCAAATATTAGAGCCAGAAATTGTGAAAATAGCCAATCTACATGTGAGCCTGTAGATCTGCTATTTTCTCTTGGTGCTCGTCAGGGTGGGGTGGGGGGGAAGGGGGGTCCCCAGTTAAAATATGATTATTTTGGGGGTCGCGGCCTGAAAAGGTTGAGAACCACTGAGCTAGTAGATCGGTTATGTTGGGCGGCCGGGCGACGCCGTTGTAAGAGCGTATATAAATAAACTCAACTTTAGTTGATCAGGACCCACAGATAAACTAACACTCCCTGTCTCTCTGCATGCAGGAGAAGAAAAGAAAAGACCAGTCTGTCTGATGCTGATCAATAACCAATAATCACTGTGCTGGCTGATCAAACTGATCAATGGATAAAGGTCTCAGTGTGCGCCGGAACAGAGACGCTGCACACTGGAACACACCTACAGTACATCTGTTTTTATCCAACAATTCATCCTGGGTTGAAATCATTTAATTTGTATTGGTTCATATCCGTTCATATCCGTATCAGGAATGGAGGTCTAGTGGAGCCTCCTTTAGATGCATGACAAACAGCCTTAGCCTGGTTTCTAGTTCAGGATCAAAGCCGACACCAACAGGTCTGTTGATCCAGTTCCACCGTGTCGAGAATAGGGATAGGAAGATATGAAAATGTCATATCACGATTATTGTGACCAAAGAAATCGCAATTTAAATATCCCTAACATCCATTATCCTGGGGTGGAAAATTTGCCAAAAGAATAGCTGATCTACAAGCTCACAATGCGTCGCGTTCGGACATAAGAAGGAATCATATGTGTTTCTGGTAAACACCTGCTGTCTACAGTTAAAAAGTCATGCATCTGTGGTAAAACCTTGCACGTGCGCCAAAGCATCAAGCGACACAAAACCAGCGCTCTCTCCACGCATGTCAGCCAATCACGTCGCGTCAATCATGAGTTGGAACAGTTAACGACACCATCAAAACACCTAAAACCAGACCCATTGATAGAGAGAGTTACGACACTTACGTCGACTCCCATTGTAAGCGTGGAAAGCTAGCTTAGCCTAGCTTACTGGAGCCTGTTCTCATTCTTAGCGAGCCTCTGCTGCTCTTCAGCCCCGTCCGCCCCCATTATAACCCAGGCATTTTCACTCGCTGGTAAGTAGACTAAATCACGTCTTTTCCACCCTTTTTAACGCATTAACGGGCCTCTCCAAGGTAGACAACATTACTAAAAGGGTGAAAAAGAGAGAAAAACTTTATTTGACAAGCAGCAGGGTTCCAGGTAATAAGTGTGTTTACATTTTCACAGCAATTATAAATATAAATAAGAGCTGATGACTCATGAGTCTGTGAGAATTAACTAATTATTCTGAATGTGAACCCATCTGATCTGTGACAATGCACAAGCGCACACAGGCACGCACACACACACACAGACAGACAGACACACCTTGCACTCTTGTTTAAAAATCTGGCGGACAGTTTGTATTCTTGAGTTTACTGCCATCTGTTGTTGGCTGACTTGGCTCTATGACATTGCATAGTGATACATTGAATTCCCATGTTAAGTAGTTACAATACAAGAATGACATTTGGCACTCATGGTCCCTTTGGTGTACGTGTGTGTGTGTGTGTGTGTGTGTGTGTGTGTGTGTGTGTGTGTGTGTGTGTGTGTGTGTGTGTGTGTGTGTATGTGTGCGTCCAAATAAGAAGATACGTAGACGGAAGTCGTGGTGGAAAACGTACTCACATTCTTTACTTAAGTAAAAGTATCAATACTGCAATGTAGAAATACTCTATTACTCTGTTACAAGTAAAACCCCGGAAATAAAAATGTACTTAAACGGATATTCCACTTTAAAAAAAAAAAAACGTTTGGTAATTTTATCGTCTACTCAGGCTTTTGTGAACACCCTGGACAGTTTTTAATTTGCTTGATTCAATATTTAGATATTTGATATTCATTTTATCAGGCACTCTCCATTCATGGCCCATTCCTATACAAACCCATTGTAACTTCAAACTCCATTTTAACTGTGACAGATTCATCAAAAACACCTGTCCTTTTTTCTGGTGACTCATACTGTCCTCCTAATACGTGAGCTGGCCAAGTTAGCGAAACAATATGGCCAGCTCACGTATTAGGGGGGGTAGTACGAGTCACCAGAAAAAAGATAATGATAAAATAAGGGTACCCCCTTATGCCCACATAATGGAAATCCCCAGGCATCAAACTCAAGTCTCCATGGCATGAGTAATCAATAGAAAAAAAGTCATTTTGGGGGTGAACTACTCCTTTAATATGTAACTTTAAGCTGATTTCCTCAAACATTGTGAATAGCCATGTTTCCATAAACGTATTCGAATTAGGGAAGCGAATAATCCAAAATTCGTATTAAGAGACCGAGAGACGTAAGCAGTGAGCACTGCTGTGACTCGCTGCACACTCATCCCGACCCAGAGCCGGTCGCGACGCACTGCCGCAGAGAAGTTGCGCACAGAGCAAGCGACCCCCGGGTTGAGTCCTCCGCGCAGACTGCATCCTGCAGCGTCGCAGATGCGAGCTGCTGTGAGCTTGTAGATCGGCCACTTTTGGCACGCACAACACTGTGTGACGACGAAGGGTCACTCCGTGTGTAACAACCGGTTTGTTTTGTGGGCTAACGTTATACAATGGACGTTAATTAAGCGGCGGGGGAAAGTGTTATAGGAGGACGATATGGACCTCGTCATAATGTATTCGCATTTATTGTCTGACACGTTTCCATTCACAAATGCGCATTTAGTTTATTCGATAAAGCCTCAAAATCCACCTCCTCCAAGCGGATAATTCTTTTTGCGGATAATGAAAGTTTATTTGCATTTTGAAGTGTTTCCATGCGAATAAGCCTTAAATGCGCATAAAGAGGCTTTATGGAAACGCCACTAATGATATCACCAAGTTGGTGGAGCTACAGTCACCTTCAAGAAGGGGGAAGCCACATGATCACCAAGAGTAACCACAGGTTTGATTTCCATGAAAGTGGTCATCTATTTTACTTGCCACCTGTTCAGAAACATGTCAGTAATGATAAATGTAATGTGTGCCACGACATGCAAACTTGGCATGACATTTTAGGGCATTGCAATTTAGGGATGGGACGACAGGCGATATTATCGTTTATCGTGATAAAAAACACTCACAATAATCGTATTGTGGAGATTTAATTCATTGTGATATCGTCCTCCGTCATGCACTGGGATCAATTCACCTTTTATTTGCCGAGCTGCATGTCCGGTACCACTGACTCTAATTGGTAAAATGTACTTATAATATAGGTTCTACAGTAGTATGTCTTTTTTTTCACTCTCTATCAAATGTCTTTGCCAAACAATAGCCAATGCGACATGTTGTGAGCTTGTAGATCTGCTATGTTTTGGGCAAATGTTCCTCCCAGGATAATGGACTTATCCCAGGATAATGGCGATAATATCGTAAATCGCGATTTCTTTTGTCACAATAATCGTGATATGAAATCTCCATATCGTCCCATCCCTGTTGCAATCATGAGGAAGTACAGAAATGACTGTGTGGTAAAAGGCATGGAGATGAGAGGCAGTGCAGTCAGGCCAGCACAGCTGGGTGACATTTGTACAAAAGGTAAATTCACACAGACAAGGAACAGGGAGCCAGACAGAAAGGATACAGAACCTTTACATCTGGTCTACACTGGTTTAGCTGGTCCAATGAGAACCCAGAGAGGATACAGAACCTTTACAGCTGGTCCAATGAGAACCCCAGAGAGGATACAGAACCTTTACATCTGGTCCAATGAGAACCCCAGAGAGGATACAGAACCTTTACATCTGGTCCAATGAGAACCCCAGAGAGGATACAGAACCTTTACATCTGGTCTACACTGGTTTAGCTGGTCCAATGAGAACCCTAGAGAGGATACAGAACCTTTACATCTGGTCTACACTGGTTTAGCTGGTCCAATGAGAACCCCAGAGAGGATACAGAACCTTTACATCTGGTCTACACTGGTTTAGCTGGTCCAATGAGAACCCCAGAGAGGATACAGAACCTTTACATCTGGTCCACACTGGTTTAGCTGGTCCAATGAGAACCCCAGAGAGGATACAGAACCTTTACATCTGGTCTACACTGGTTTAGCTGGTCCAATGAGAACCCCAGAGAGGATACAGAACCTTTACATCTGGTCCACACTGGTTTAGCTGGTCCAATGAGAACCCTAGAGAGGATACAGAACCTTTACATCTGGTCCACACTGGTTTAGCTGGTCCAATGAGAACCCCAGAGAGGATACAGAACCTTTACATCTGGTCTACACTGGTTTAGCTGGTCCAATGAGAACCCCAGAGAGGATACAGAACCTTTACATCTGGTCTACACTGGTTTAGCTGGTCCAATGAGAACCCCAGAGAGGATACAGAACCTTTACATCTGGTCCAATGAGAACCCCAGAGAGGATACAGAACCTTTACATCTGGTCCAATGAGAACCCAGAGAGGATACAGAACCTTTACATCTGGTCTACACTGGTTTAGCTGGTCCAATGAGAACCCCAGAGAGGATACAGAACCTTTACATCTGGTCCAATGAGAACCCCAGAGAGGATACAGAACCTTTACATCTGGTCTACACTGGTTTAGCTGGTCCAATGAGAACCCTAGAGAGGATACAGAACCTTTACATCTGGTCTACACTGGTTTAGCTGGTCCAATGAGAACCCAGAGAGGATACAGAACCTTTACATCTGGTCTACACTGGTTTAGCTGGTCCAATGAGAACCCTAGAGAGGATACAGAACCTTTACATCTGGTCCAATGAGAACCCTAGAGAGGATACAGAACCTTTACATCTGGTCCAATGAGAACCCCAGAGAGGATACAGAACCTTTACATCTGGTCCAATGAGAACCCAGAGAGGATACAGAACCTTTACATCTGGTCTACACTGGTTTAGCTGGTCCAATGAGAACCCTAGAGAGGATACAGAACCTTTACATCTGGTCTACACTGGTTTAGCTGGTCCAATGAGAACCCCAGAGAGGATACAGAACCTTTACATCTGGTCTACACTGGTTTAGCTGGTCCAATGAGAACCCCAGAGAGGATACAGAACCTTTACATCTGGTCCAATGAGAACCCCAGAGAGGATACAGAACCTTTACATCTGGTCCAATGAGAACCCAGAGAGGATACAGAACCTTTACATCTGGTCTACACTGGTTTAGCTGGTCCAATGAGAACCCCAGAGAGGATACAGAACCTTTACATCTGGTCTACACTGGTTTAGATGGTCCAATGAGAACCCCAGAGAGGATACAGAACCTTTACAGCTGGTCCAATGAGAACCCCAGAGAGGATACAGAACCTTTACAGCTGGTCCAATGAGAACCCCAGAGAGGATACAGAACCTTTACATCTGGTCTACACTGGTTTAGATGGTCCAATGAGAACCCCAGAGAGGATACAGAACCTTTACAGCTGGTCCAATGAGAACCCCAGAGAGGATACAGAACCTTTACAGCTGGTCCAATGAGAACCCCAGAGAGGATACAGAACCTTTACAGCTGGTCCAATGAGAACCCCAGAGAGGATACAGAACCTTTACAGCTGGTCCAATGAGAACCCCAGTGAGGATACAGAACCTTTACAGCTGGTCCAATGAGAACCCCAGAGAGGATACAGAACCTTTACAGCTGGTCCAATGAGAACCCCAGAGAGGATACAGAACCTTTACAGCTGGTCCAATGAGAACCCCAGAGAGGATACAGAACCTTTACAGCTGGTCTACACTGGTTTAGCTTAGAAGGGCACACATATGCAGGGGCGTCGACCCAAATTCTGGGCCCTGGGTACAAGGATTCACTGCGGGCCCCCCACGAATGTTCTTCATAGGGGGAGGGGGTTTAACCCATTTAGACTGGGAACGCATTATTACGCATTATTTTATGCTTTAACTATTGAAAAATAGCAGATTATACAAGCTCACGGCGCGGCACTGAGTGCCGCCCTGCGAGCTTGTAATCTGCTATTTTTGAAAAATCGTGAACATTTCTAAATCCTTTTTTGGAAAAAGGACCCCAAAATGATATGTATTTGGCCGCGGACCGCCATCTCAAAATATTTAGTTCAAGGGACCCTCCAGAGCAAAATTTGAGTTAGGCCTACAAATGTTCGCTTGAAAATAGGCCTGCCCTACATGTTTATATCTTTTTTCAACGATTTGCACACATTTTCACGACTTTTGTTCACCGAGTGCCACGCTGCGAGCTTGTAGATCTGCTATTTTTCAATAGCTAAAGTATAAAATAATTAAGGCCCCTCGACCTTGGGCCCTAGAAACTTTCCCCCCCTTGTGACGCCCCTACAAATATGCACAGTCTTTTACAGACGATTATTCAGGTGCCATAACTGTGTACTTTCTGAAATCCAAAAGTGATGCAATACACGCCACAGAGAGGTTCTTGGCAGACTCACGGAAAAGTCAAATGTCTTCGTTCTGATGGCGGCGGGGAATTTACAAACAGGGAATTCAAAGCACTGTTAGACAAAAATAGGATTAAACACGAGACATCTGCAGCTTATTCTCCTCACCAAAACGGCACAGCTGAGAGGGGCTGGCGAACCCTTTATGAGATGGGCAGGTGTTTGCTGTTTGACAGCAAGCTGCCAGACAAGCTCTGGAATGATGCTGTACAGACAGCAGCCTACGTAAGAAACCACTGTTACAGTAACCACACAAAGAAAACACCGTATGAGATGCTCACAGGCAAGAAACTGAATACGTCTAAACTCCAGAAATTGGATCTGTATGTTTTTCCTACAACAGGGTTTCCCAAAGTGGGTGCTGTGGCACCCTAGGGTGCCTTGATGCCAGTCCAGGGGTGCCTCAGAATAATCTGATAATATTTGGAATTCATCAATATCACTTCACTGTGCCAAGTAAAACTGACCTGATTTGCAATGTACTTGATGAGTTATTTTTCCATCTACGGCCAACTCTCTTCTACAAAAATAGCAGATCTACAAGCTCAAAACGTGTCACAACGTGACGCGTTGTGAGCTTGTAGATCGGATATTTTGGTGAACCTTCCTCCCAATAAAGATACTGGGGTTCAAGTGGTGAAACATCAAGTATAAAGTAATTTTCAGTCGTAGTTCGGAGGGAAACTGATACTTATCCAATGATGTAAGATTCAAAACATTTACAGTGTAATTCAGGGGTGGCGTGGATGAAAACGTTATTTACAGGGGTGACCCGAGTCAACACAGTTTGAAAACCCCTGGCCAACAACACACAAGGAAAAGGGAAGTTAGATTCCAGATGTGAGCAGGGCCTTTTTATTGGCTATGATAAGAATAGCCCGGCTTATCTTGTGTACTATGCAGACTCAGAGAGGGTCCAGAAACACAGCTTAGTGAAATTCACAAACAAGACAGCCAAAGAAAAGGAAACACAGACACACAGAACACACATTGAATGTCATGACAGAGAGGTATTAATACCCCAGGGTGTTTGACAACGAGGAAAATGTTGGTGGAAAAATGGGAAATGCTTCAGGTCAAAGGTGGGTGTATTCTCTCAAGAGTGATACTGAGGGCTCTGACAAATATAAAGCATGATTTGTTGCAAAAGGGAACAGCCAAAAACAAGGTATTGACTATGAGGAAACGTTTGCACCTACAGCTGACATGGCCACTGTTGGAGTAGTCATGCAAAAGGCAGTGCAGGAAGATTTAGTTTTTTCCATCAAATGTACGTGAAAACCGCATACTTGCACGCACCAATTGATTGTGAAGTCTATTTGGAACAGCCTGAGGGTTATGAGAAAAAGTCAAAAACAGGAGAAAAGCTAGTATGCAAACTAGAGAAGTCCCTATACGGTCTTAAGTAGGCAGGCCGGAACTGGAATGCTTTGTTACATGCATATCTCACTGAAAACGGTTTTGAACAAAATCCTGCTGATAACTGTCTGTACACAAGGGAAAAACTAAATGGAAAAAGTGCTCCTGATCGTATGGGTTGATGATCTGATTAGATAGAAAGACAGATAGTTAGATACTGTACCTTTATTATCCCACAGGGGAAATTCAGTTGCCCAGAGGCAGCACAGCAGTTTAGGTTACAAGTTACAAAGAGGTAAGACAAGAAAAATAATACTGTTGTGTACAGTCAAAAAAAGCAAGGCACAAAAAAGAAGAATATAAATAAGTGTCAAAAAAGCGGTCATAAAAAGAAAGAAGAATACCGGTATATACATAAAGTGACCAAGAAATTTTAAAGTGACACGTCACACACTAAAAAGCAATGCTCAAAGCACAAGTTAACAAACAGTGTCAAACAAACAGTGTACATAACAGTCAATGCTAGTCAGTGCAACACAAGTATCTTCACCTCCATATCAACACAGCAATACTACTCAATTCAACCAACACAACCCAACAGTGCAGGGCCAACAATAAGTGTCCATAGTCAGTGAAAATAAATCAAGAATAAGAAAAAGCAAGAATAAAAAAATAAAGCAGGAAAGGGAGCCACAGCAAGGCACCACAAGCAATCCTCTCTGGGAAAATACTTTGAGGTCAGAGTCAGTACAGCTTTGTTCCAGTAGTGTAGGGTAACAGTTGTCCTAGGGTGTCCTAGGTTATCCTATTATTATTGCTATGATTATTGCTGCTAATAACGAGGAGGTTGTAAAAGGTGTCAACATGATGCTCACTGAGAGATTTAAAATCAAAGACCTGAGAAGGGATAGATTTTAAACAGAGGGTCAAGTCACAAAGACACAACAGAGAGATGTCAACAAAATACTCTCCAGGTTTGGTATGCTAGATTGTAGACCTCCAGAGACAGGAAAGAAGGGGATATCCGCACTCTCTTAAGTAATTTCTTTCTTGTAGTTTTATTTCATTATAAAGCAAACAGCATGTCTCACCGTATGACAGACCGGTTTCGGCCTGTGGCCTTCCTCAGCGTCAGTAAAAACACTCAAGAGACCCTATGCCAGTCTAAACTTGAATACACAGATGATGCTGAAACATCGGAAGAGACTAGGATGCATAGAGAGGCAGTGGGAAGTTTGATCTATTTGGCTACATGCACTAAGACCAGATTTAAGTTTTGTGGTCAGCAAGCTTTCCCAGCATTTCTCAGAACCAAGTAAAGAGCATTGGAACACTGTAAAGCACGTGTACTGTTCAGGTATCTAAAAGGACAGACCGTGGTTTATGTTTCAAAAAGGATGACACAGGTCCACTGGGCCCAACAGTCCACAGTGATGCTGACTGGGCATCAGAGGTTACGGACCAACGTAGCACCACAGGTTACTGTGCCAGTCTGAGTGAGAGAAGATCTCTCATTTCATGGAAGAGTAGAAAACAACCAACAGTAGCACTGTCTACCTGCGAGGCAGAATGCATGGCCTTAGCGTCAGCTATACAGGAGTGTATGAATTTACAACAGCTACTCAAAGGTATTGATAAACATCAGTTTAACCACTCCTTAATGGATCTCATCCAGACAGAAAGGAAGGCACGCTTCCACTGCTGTTTCACATGGGTTTTATTTTTTTCCCCCTTAAGTCAAAACACAGTGAAAACTGCAAGGTAAACAAAACAACGTTTCAACACCATGAACTATAAAGTGCAAAGAAATTACGTTTGTACAACAATAAGATGCAATAAAAAATGATGATGCAAAGAAGAAATCAGTTGTACAATAAACAAGGTAAACAATACAATAAACCAAGGATAAACAATCAAAAGTGGCATACTGTGTGGCCTTCTGCACCAGATTTTAGGAGTAGTTAAGATTTTATCATGAGAGCTCCTCTCATGTCCTGCACCTTCTGTTTGTTTGTTCAGTCTGTCTGCCCGAGCCCCACAGGTGAGTTAAAATGCTAGAGTGATTAGTCACGTGACATATGCCCCTTCAGTATAAATGACATGACCAGAACAGTAGAGGGCATCATTGCCGAGTCAAACCAATAAAATATGCCAGGCAGTACATCAACCAAATCTTCAAACACAGAAATAATAAGATGTCCCAAAACAGCCAGTTTGGGACAGCGACAATCAGTATGCTCAAACCAAGGTGTACGATGACAACCAAGGAGCTATTGCACTAGCCAGGAACCTGGTTAACCAGCAGATGTGTAAACATATTGATATAAAATATCATTTCATACCTGAAACTGAGAGTATGTTTGGAGTATTGTCCCATTGACTGATGATTGATGACGTAATGACAAAACCAGCCTCTAAGCTGGCCATACATTAGCAGATAGTCGGGCACGATTGAATCGGGTAGCATTAAACACTATAATTTTTTCAGATTCTCTGACCAGATAATCTAAACGGGCTCACACTAGCCGTTTTGAAAAGTCGGGTGCTCCGCACGCTACAGGATTCTATTCAGATTGAGTCGGGCCTGAACAAAGCAATAATACATAACATAATGAATACAAAATGTCACGGGAATGTTCTTCGCCTTGCAACAGCAACACACACACGCATGCACGCACACGCACACAAAAACACATTAACGTTATCCACACAACACACCATCGCTTCGCGCAATGGAGAAAAAAACAAACAAACGCTTCAATAAGGAATTTGTGTCCCATTTTGATGATAATATGAGTTCACTTTCACACGTTTCATGTCCATCCATGCCTCTGTTCAACTCTCTGACTTTTACCCTCTCTCTATCACTGCTAAACTTCGAGTGCTGCGTGCTGTCTGCTTCTCATGGTGCCTGATTTATGATTAGTCGTATGACTGTGTGGCCGGGCGCACAGAACATTAGATATCCAAGATCAAATTGTGTCCCTCCGCGCCACATTGTAGGGTTTGTAGATCAGGCAGTGGGCGTGTACTTGCAAGAGCAAAGCGAGATGTGTCGTGTCACTCGTGTGCTGTTCCCACTCCAGTCTGTGACTGGTAGTGACTATTTCTGGCTGCTGATATAAAACAAACTCGCTACCATTGAGTTTGAATTCCCATCGCAAGCAATCATGATACGTAACCTGGGCCGATGGATGTGGACGGTATGAAAAGTGTGTCTGCGCGTACGCGCGCGTGAGCATGTATGTGTGTGAGTGAGAGAGATCGAGTGAGGGAGGGAGGGAGGGAGAGATGGAGAGAGAAAAAGAGAGATAGATCTGTCGATCAGCTGCAGCTGTCTTTCTCTCGGTCATCCGCTGCTGTTCCAGACGGGATCCCAGAAAAATATCAAACATGTTTGAAAAGAGCTGGCTCCGATCGTCCTCCGAGCCACTCGGCTGGGCTCCGAGTGGATCTGTGAGACCTCACGCTAGACGACATTCATGCCCGATATTCGGGCCCGTTTCAGTCGGTGGCATCCCGATTGTTGGGAAGGTAATTAAATGGCCCGATTATCGGTTAGTGTACGGCCGGCTTACGCTCAAACTGCAGAGCTTTGCTCAGTATTTGTTTGGCACTTAAAGTGCAAGAAAAGCATGCTAAAGTGCAAGAAAAGCATGCATGTGCCAAAATGTGTTTTTGTTGTTTATTATTTCTTTGTATTTGAAGGCCAAAGAGGGAGAATATTTGTTTCTTTTCAATTCTGTACCACAATAAGCTAAGCTCGAGTGGGGGTGTTAAAATGCACTATTATTATGGGTGCACTTACTTATTGTGTCCTGCAGGGGGCAATGTTGCTGTCTTTGTCAGAGAGTTATATAATAGGTCTTTGTACCACTGTAACCTCTACCTACCTGTTCCCGCCTGCCATGGTCAAACCGGTATGACTGGATATGACACTGTTGTTGTGATGAAAAGCAGAGCTGCAGCACACCGCACCTCTCCCGCCTGATAAAATAAGTATGCCATAAGAAGGCTAAAGATATTCTCTGTGAGTTCTATCATATCTCTACCGCGAGGCACTCCGTTCTACAAGTACAACGCTCCAAAGCTGAGACTCTAAGAGGTTGACTTCCACAGCGACGTCGGCTCGTACCTGTTCACAAACATCTGTCTGAGCCAAGGACAAGCTGGGACAAGCGTTTCAGCACAGAGCTGCTCCATTCTCCGCAGTAGACAAGTGACGTCCATGCTGGTGTAGGTTACTGGCGGCAGTTCATCCAGGTAATAAATTCATTCAACACTTTAAGGCACAGCTTGATATTTTGTTTGGTGTCTTTATGCTGGCCTTTATGTGCCGTGTTCCGCTGAGTAGTACTAGCCTAGGGGGGGAAATCTTGCTCTTTCGAACGACCGTCATTACAACAAAGGAGTGTCGGGAGGGTTATCGACTCACCCCACGGAGGTTAGGTTTAGGGTAAGAGTTAGAGTTGGGTGTCGAAAAGATGACACGTCGTAACAGCAAAACGATCCCACCTGGGGCACAGTTCAAACTAAACTTTCTGGGACGCCTCGATCACCTCTGAGTCAAATGTGTTTGTCGCCAACAACACCATTTCATCTTGGCTCAGAGTCTTAATTCTTATAGATGATGGAGTTGATTTGTTAATTTGTTTTTCTGTATTCATTTATATTTTTATTTTATTTTTTACTTTACTTTGTATTTTTAATTGTATATTGTATTGTATTTGCTTCATTCAGGACCCCAGGATGACTAGAGGCTCATTCGTGAGTCTCTAATGGGGATCCTTTAATAAACATAAACATAGAGAGAAAGTTCAGCAATTCATCCTCCACAATTACTTTTCCATCAGTAGTTTTGTAGATCTCTGGTTTTAACCCTGGTCGTTTAGAAGGAGGAGCTGCTGTGCTGCAAACTGCTGCGTCCGCCATCTTGCTTTGATCAGTTGTTTCTCAATCTGGCTCGCCATCGTCAAGGAAAAGTTTGGTCGCTCTTTTCACTTGCAGCAACACAGAAGTCTGTAAACAAGAGACTAGGTGTATCTTAAAGTTACATGCTGTGTTTATTGTATTAATAGTTTAGCTGCAGTTCATAGTGTGTTTATTGCATTGCATTGTGTTTCATTTTGTTTTGATTGCCCACCCAGTGGTAGAAGATACACCCTTTTTAGCATGTTCACTGATTGAAATAAACGTGTGTGTGTGTGTGTGTGTGTGTGTGTGTGTGTGTGTAGGTCTCAGCTCAACCATGAGTGAGTCTGTGGAGAGAGAGGAAGGGGGTGTGGCCTGTAAACAACATGAGAGGTAATCTACACACGTATCCTCCTGTTGGAATGTACTGTAGAATTATCAGTGGAACACATCTGGAGAACAGCAGACATACAAGCTCACGTCGTGTCGCAGTTGCAACCGTTGTGAGCTTGTAGAGCTTCTGCGCAATGCATGATGGGACGTTGGAAACTCGTGGATGAACATACATTTACTTGAGTACTGTACTTTATTTCCTGTACTTTACTTGAGTATTTGTATTTTTGGATATTCATGTCTTTCACTCCACTACATTTCAAAGACAAATTTGTAGGCTACTTATTACTGCACTGCATTTCCAAGAAGGGAAAACTACAACCACTATAATCCCAAATTCAAATAGTGATATTTTCTACTTACTTTACTACTATTTTTGGAGGATTTCTTCTCAAAATGAACTTTGTAATTTGTATTTTTGAATAGTTTCATGTTTTGTTTTGTTTCTAAATGCATGCACATTTGAATATGTCATTTAGTTGAGTGTCTGTGTTGTGTTGAAGGTCAGTCCATCAGGACAGATCATCCAGCAGTGACTCCCTGAGGAAAGGCAGGTCCTTGGATCAACTCCTTAAAACTGACTGGACCCATGGCAGGTTGGTGCAGTTCTGTCATTCAATGTTATATGAGATACTTCAATGGTTTCCTGTGTAAATAAGCCAAATACTTTTCTAGGATCTCCTTTTAGTTGACCTTGTACCAGTGTACCGTCATGAAACTGTACCTTTTCCTATGCAAACTTCTAATAAAGTGTTCAATGAATCAATGAATCAATCGTGTTGGCAGTGGTTAATAACCTGGTAAACCATCCTTTTACCATGCTAAGTGCTTAATGAGGATGGTTACCCGCCCGCCCCAACAGACAGAAACGTCCCAGGATGAATGTCAACATAAACAGTGGAATCAAACCAAAATACAGCCAGAGGGATGTGTCTTTATGCAAGGAAACACCCAGCACAATAATATAGTGACTGATAGAGGCTAAAATAGTGGCTAAAATATTCATATACACAACTATAAACAAATGCAGCCTCCTCGTCTGACATCTAAGATAAACCTATGATTCTGTGGACTGTATGATGTTATTATATCTGTTATTACCCCCGTTTTACACTGTACACATCCTCTGCTGAATAATGAACAATTCCTAACACTATAATATCCTTCATAAACTCTTTCTAGCAGGGAGCAGAAACCATCTCCTGCACCCAGCTGTGTCTCCATGAAGAGTGACTGGTCCATGGGTCTTCCTCTTAACTTCAAAGATGGACACCACTCTACTGACCAGAGGTCAGAGTGTAAAACAGATAGAAAACGACTCTATTGAGCAGAGTTCATGAGGTACAATATGTAAATGGTAACCATAATCCTATAAACTAAATAGTCTTCATCATCTCTTTATTCTACCAGGAGATCAAAGTCTCCTGCACCAAGCGACTATTACTCCATGAAGAGTGACTGGTCCATGGATCTTCCTTTTCGTAACTTCAAAGATGGACACCACTCTACTGACCTGAGGTCAGAGTGTAAAACTGAATCGAGAAGGTTTTTACTTGTCACTAACTATGTTGGTATTATTATGTTAGTACAGTAATAGTATGTGTCACTAAGCCCAATTTCAAATATAGTGAATTGATATTTTTGGAAGGTTTCTTGTCAGAATATTAGTACAGTGATGTATTGATAATGACAAGAAAATAGACTTTGCAATTTGTACATTTGAATACTTTTTTTGTTTTGTTTTGTTTCTAAATACATGTACTTTTGAATATGTAATTTAGTTGAGTGTCTGTGTTGTGTTGAAGGTCAGTCCATCAGGACAGATCATCCAGCAGTGACTCCCTGAGGAAAGGCAGGTCCTTGGATCAACTCCTTAAAACTGACTGGACCCATGGCAGGTTGGTGCAGTTCTGGGATTGTGTTGCCAGTGGTTAATAACCTGGTAAACCATCCTTTTACCATGCTAAGTGCTTAATGAGGATGGTTACCCGCAGGGTTTGAATTATACCCAGAGGGCTATGGGGGCCGTCACATTTTGGTGACATCTCGCCGGCGCACAGAAACGGACGAAAAATCGGGTATTTTCGGGTATAAAGTCGGCTAAAATTGATATTTTCGGGTATAAAGTCGCCTAAAATGGGTTTCCTTTATTAAATCATATTTTTCCTTTCACAATATTATTTCGGGTGTCTTTGGGGCTATAATGAAAGGCTAATTGAATTAATTAATAGTTATACAATGTTAGGAAACGTGCGCATCCCGCATCAAAAACTCATTCAAGTCGCCCAGGGACTCATTCATGTCATGGTCCTGGGGTCCCGGGGATGCGCCTCCATTGGAGTCCATGTTAAAATAATGTACTTCTTCTACTTAAGTTGCTATATTAGTTTAGATAGTTTAATTCGTTTTTTAATGTATTGTGTAAGATAAACACTGTAAAGATTTATTATCAGTTAAACCTGGAACAGCTAAAAACTATTTTCACTAGTGGTTCTCAAAGTGGGGTCCTGGGTCCTTGAGGAAGTTCCAGGGGGTCCCCAGATAAATGATAGTTAGGAACCAAATAGAACTTTATGGGTCTGTAACTCGGTGAACAAATAGAACCAAATGGACCTGTTACATTTGTACTCTAGTATTTTAACATTTAATATAAATTGGGGTCCCAGTGATATAAATATAATTAAATGGGTGTCTGTAGCCTAGTGTATTTAGAAATCCTAGTTCTAAATTCAAACATTAGCCAAATTGTAAAATAAATATAAGAAATAGGCAAACATTTTGAAAATAGCCGATCTACAAGCTCACAGCGCTCGAAAACATTGTATTGAGGACTCATAAAACTTTTCTGGGACCCATTTGAATGACCACCTGTGGGTCCCGGGACCCATTACATTGAAAACCTAGTAACATCACTGGGCATTGTGATACAGAGCATAAAAATAAATAAAATCTAATATAAGAGTAGCAAAAGTGAACTGTTACAAGCTGTGTCCCCCCCCCTCCCCCCTTTCCATTTGCAAATAGCCCTACATTTATGGACTGACCATTTAGTTGAGCCTATAATAATTATTAACCCTCTCATAATTATTACTGCCTTCTCTGCAGCGAGATGTAGGATACAACACATACAATAGCCTAAATCACTTTTCAGATCTTGAGCTCACAACGCGGTGCGGCACGACGCCTTGTGAGTTTGTAGATTGAATATATGGATCGCGATTGGGGATATACAGTGCGCAACTGTCGCAGAATAACGTGGTTGTTAGTGTATTGATCACAGCTGCCAGCCTATAGTGCACTGCCGAAAGACAGACTGCTTGAGAACGCTGAACCATCCAAAATTATCATTGTGTTTTGAAGCACAACAGCTTTGCTTTGACGTTTTGGTGTTGGCTGCTTTCAGTCAGTCAGCACTCAGCACCACTGTGTGTGTGTGTGTGTGTGTGTGTGTGTGTGTGTGTGTGTGTGTGTGTGTGTGTGTGTGTGTGTGTGTGTGTGTGTGTGTGTGTGTGTGTGTGTGTGTGTGCGTGCGCGCGCGCGCGCACACACACACACATGCACTTCCTGACGGTCTACTCGCTTGGTATTAACTCTCACCATGAATAAAAGTTGAATAAGCATCTTTCAGGTGGGAATATGTTTATCTAGGCTATTTGGACATTTAGGTTTGATAACATATGTGGGGCTGTCAGTCCAATATCGGAAAAAAAGGTTACAAAAAAATAAACACTTAGATAAAAAGAGACCCTCTGACATCTAAGATAAACCTATGATTCTGTGGACTGTATGATGTTATTATATCTGTTATTACCCCCGTTTTACACCGTACACATCCTCTGACGAATAACGAACAATTCCTAACACTATAATATCCTTCTTAAACTCTTTCTAGCAGGGAGCAGAAACCATCTCCTGCACCCAGCTGTGTCTCCATGAAGAGTGACCGGTCCATGGGTCTTCCTCTTAACTTCAAAGATGGACACCACTCTACTGACCTGAGGTCAGAGTGTAAAACAGACAGAAAACAACACATTATTTAGTTGTTATCAAACTCTATTGAGCAGAGTTCATGAGGTACAATAGTAAATGGTAACCGTAATCCTATAATCTTCATCCCCTCTTTCTACCAGGGTTTGTGGTCAGAGATCAAAGTCTCCTGTACCAAGCTGCTGTTACTCCATGGAGAGTGACTGGTCCATAGATCATCCTCCTACCTTCAATGATGGACACCACTCTACTGACCTGAGGTAAAACTGACAGAAAAACAACACATTTAGACTAGGTCAGATTTCCAGAAACCCCTGAAGGCAAATCGTGTTAATTGGGGTACTAAGGGGTGCTGATATTAAGGGGATATCTCTAAGACCAGTAATATTACCAGGGGTCCCCATGCAGTAACTGATCATTACGGCCCAGAGGGTCCTGGGCTGTTCCCCTTTCCTGGGTTAAAAAAAGCTCCAGACCAAAAACACAGAGTCTGAGCATCAAATGTAAGCACAAAGCAGAATCCTTTCCAAGTCAAGGAGCAGCGGTTCTACTCTGAGTCTCTCACAGATGACTGAACTCCTGACCCTATTTCTTAGGGAGACGCAGACTACCTAAACTAATTTCTGCCGATTGCATCCGTGATTTTATTCTATCAGTCTTGAACCACACTTCATGATCATAGGTGAGAGTAGGAACTAAAATAGCTCTGCATATTCAGAGCTTTGTCTTCTGGCTCAGCTCTCTTTTTGTCACAACAGTGACGGGCAGGGGCGTCACAAGGGGAGGGGGGGGGGGGGGGTGGACTGAGTTACTAGGACCCAAGGTGGAGCGGCCTTAATTATTTTATACTTTAGTTATTGAAAAATAGCAGATATACCGAGTGCCACGCTGCAAGCTTGTACAGTAGATCTGCTATTTTTGAAAAGTCGTGAAACGTGTGCAAATATTTGAATATATGTATTTTTTTTACTTTGTAACTCAAACTTTGCTTCTGGGGGGTCCCTGAAACTAAATATTTTGAGATGGGGGGTCTGTGGTCAAATACATATAATTTTGGAGGTCCTTCCTATGAAAAGGTTTGACCACCACTGACATAGAAACATAGGTTTTTCAAAAGATATTCAAAGGCTTGCACAAATTGTCATGATTTTTCAGAAATAGCAGATCTACAAGCTCGAGCAAATAAATAAAATGTTGGGGGTCCTTCATGTGAAAAGGTTTGAGCACCTCTGACAAAGAAAAATCCTTAGAAAGATTTGAAATATTCAAAGGCTTTTTTTCAAGAATAGCAGATCTACAAGCTCACAACGCGGCACTCTGTGCCGCGTTGTGAGCTTGTATATCTGCTATTTTTCAATAGTTAAAGCACAAAATAACGTAATAATGTAATAATGCGTTCCCAGCTCCCCAGTTCCTGAGCAGAGATCATCTCCTGTACCCAGCTGTGATTCCATGGATCAAACAGATCTGGTGAGTCAGTTTACAACATCTTTGTTTGATTGATTGAATTGATTGAAGACTTTATTAGAAGTTTGCATAGGAAAAGGTACAGTTTCATGACGGTACAGTTCACTGGTACAAGGTCTACTAAAAGGAGATCCATGAAAAGACTAAGCTTATATCCACTGGAAACCATTGAAGTTGGATGTGGTGTGAGAGTGTAGACTATCTGACAGCAGGAACACACACACACACACACACACACACACACACACACACACACACACACACACACACACACACACACACACACACACACACACACACACACACACACACACACACACACACACACACACACACACACACACACACACACACACACACACACACACACACACGTTTACTGTAGGTCGAGCTGGATGAGTGTCTGCTAAATGCCTACATGTTAAATGTAAATATAAAATGAATGTGATGTTTTGAACTCTGGTGTTTATTGTTCTACTGAATAATGTTGTACAAAATGTATTATTGTGTTGAAGGTGGCTGATGATGAGCTGAGGAGGATCCAGCAATATGCAGTGGATGTGACTCTGGATCCTGATACAGCACATCCCAGACTCATCCTGTCTGAGGATGGAAAACAAACAAGTACTGTCCCAAACAACACAGAGAGATTCAATTATGGCTTCTGTGTCTTAGGTAAACAAAGCTTCTCCTCAGGAAGGTTTTACTATGAGGTTCAGGTTAAAGGGAAGACTGGCTGGACTCTAGGAGTGGTCAGAGAGTCCATCAACAGGAAGGGACGGATCACACTGACCCCCAACAAAGGTTTCTGGACTATAAGGTTGAGGGATGGACGTTACAAGGCCCTTGCTGGCCCTCCTGTCCTCCTCCCTGTAAGAGAGGAGCTCCAGAAAGTGGGAGTGTTTGTGGATTATGAGGAGGGTCTGGTCTCCTTTTATGATGTGGAGGCCAGAGTTCATCTCTACTCTTTCACTGACTGCTCCTTCACTGAGAAACTATATCCATACTTCAATCCATGTTTTAATGATGATGGCACAAACTCTGCTCCTCTGATCATCTCTCCTGTTAGTCTGGCCTATGATGCTAAGCTGAGGAGGATCCAGCAATATGCAGTGGATGTGACTCTGGATCCTGATACAGCACATCCCCACCTCATCCTGTCTGAGGATGGAAAACAAACGAGTACTGTCCCAAACAACACAGAGAGATTCTCTACATTTGACAATGTCTTAGGAAAACAAAGCTTCTCCTCAGGAAGGTTTTACTATGAGGTTCAGGTTAAAGGGAAGACTGACTGGGTTCTAGGAGTGGTCAGAGAGTCCATCAACAGGAAGGGACAGGACACACTGAACCCCAACAATGGTTACTGGACTATATTGTTGAGGGATGGACGTTACGAGGCTGCTGCTGTCCCTCCTGTCCTCCTCCCTGTAAGAGAGAAGCTCCAGACAGTGGGAGTGTATGTGGATTATGAGGAGGGTCTGGTCTCCTTTTATGATGTGGAGGCCAGAGTTCATCTCTACTCTTACACTGGCTGCTCCTTCACTGAGAAACTCTATCCATTCTTCTGTCCTGAGGTTAATGATGATGGCACAAATTCTGTTCCTCTGATCATCTCTCCCGTTTGTAAGGCCTAAATCGGATATCACAATACTTTGTATTAGATTTTCTTTGTATATGATTTCTATTTTATTTTATATGACACCACCACAGATCATGTCAGGAAAACCGTACACATATTGTATAATATTCATACACAAGTCTCCCAACTTGTATGACCCCCGGTATTCAAACCCAGGTCTCCCGCGTAGAAGTCCAATATCTGAACCACTAGACCAAAGGGACATCCCTATGGACCAGGGGAGATATTAGAGTGTTGAGTCCATCAGGCTGAGACAGTGAGTCTCTCTGCTACACATGCACACTACACTAAATAAACACCATACACACAATGGGAAAAACTAAAACTATACAACAACTAAAAGCAGACAAACTATTACAGCAATGAAAACACACCAAACAGACAAACATCACAGGGAGAAGAGTAGGTGTGCAGACAGCAGAATGGGAGGCTGCTGCAGGTCTGTCTGCCTTGAAGGGTGATACTGTATGTCCTGTGTGCTAGGAGACGCCTGGCCAATGACTCTTATGACTCTAATAATAGTTCATAATACAAATGTATATAAATAAATAGTCTTATGCCTCATTCACACCACAGATATATAGTTGAACATTTGCTTGGTAATTCAATGTAATCTCAATGGAAACCAGCTTTAAAGGCTGGGCGTGTCGGCTGTCCTTGGAATCCAGCCTTTAAAGCTGGTTTCCATTGAGATTACATTGAATTACCAAGCAAAACGTTCAACTATATATCTGTAGTGTGAATGAGGCATTATATTCCTGCACTGTATAAAATAGTTATTTTCCTGATTCTGTACAGAACTGTGTGTGAGCATGAAGTAAGTATATTTTTTGTAGTTTTAAAAACATTTTCAAATAGAGAAAATAACAGATGTACTGTACAAGCTCACAACGTGTCACATGACAGATGTTTTGTATTAAACTGTATCAAAATACAAGAGAAAATAGTTTAAAACCTTGAACATCTTGATGATAGAATCCTGTCTCTGTAAATATACCTTATGATTCTACTGAGCTTTATTACAATATGTTTTGTATTGTATTATTATATGTACTGATGAATTGAGTACAATGGACCACAATGGAAACAAGATCCCTGAGGCTGTTTGTGTTATCCTTTTAATCATAACCTTTGACTGTACTGTTAATAATGTTGTTAATAAAGGATCCAATCAATCCATTTGACGTCTTTAGATGTCTTTTTGTATACTCTTAGAAATACTCTATAAGGAAACCTGTGGTTGTCTGTCCTTCTGAATGTGTTTTATTAGTGTGGTTACCCGGTCTGTGTTTTCCCAGTGAAATGTTACGGAAGCAACCACGTGACTCGCCATTAATCTCAAGCGAGAAATGGGAGCGCGTCGGGAGATTTCCCCGCGAGAAATGGCAACAGGCTGACAAAAAACAAAGACCGGGTTGACAAAGTGAGCGTTTTTAAAGTATTGCTTCAACAAATCACTTGGATTACCCCCGCCGCTAAAAAAGTAGAGATGGAGATGCAAGAGACGCGTATAGGACCATTTCTTTTTGGATGCAACGCTTGGTGACGGTAAGAGCGGTTGAAAACCTGGCAAAGTTGGAGAACTACCCCCGGCGACGCCTCATTTGGGCATGGAGTGACTACCCAGCAAACATTTTGAGGTATATTAGGCTGCAATCAGACTGGAACGCACAAGTTGAGTGGGAGTTGTGTGGGGGAGGCGGGGGGCAGAGACAGCACAATGCATTGCGGATGGAAGTCGAGTGGTTTGAAGTCTAGTGCGAGTCGTGAGCAAGTTGGACGCAACCACACAACACCACACGACTCGCACTCGACTTCAAACCACTCGACTCCCATCCGGAATGCATTGCGCTGTGCCTGCCCCCCGCCTCCCCCACACGACACGCACTCGTTTTTGTGCCTTTAGGTCTGTAGCCGGCCTTAGACGTCTAATATACGTCTAAACTTATACTAGACGTCTACGTTTATACGTATAAAAATGGTCTACCAGAGGTATAGATATGCACGTCGTTTAGACGTCTAAACTTAGACTAGACGTCTAATATACGTCTAATAGACGTCTAAGTTTATACCTGGGTCTAAATCTAGACTTCTAATAGACGTCCGGCGTTAAGGTCTAAATATAGACGTCTATTAGACGTCTAAATTTAGGCCCAGGTATAAACTTAGACGTCTATTAGATGTCTAGTCTAAGTTTAGATGTCTAAAAAACTTGCATATCTATACCTCTGGTAGACCATTTTTTATACGTATAAACTTAGACTTCTAGTACAAATTGTTTAGCTATAGCTCCTTTCGGATAACAGCTACTCAAAGGTATTGATACACATCAGTTTAACTGCTCCTAAATGGATCTCATCCAGGCTGAAAGGAAGGCACGCTTCCACTGCTGTTTCACATGGGTTTTATTTTTGGCCCCAAGTGCAGTGAAAACTGCAAGGTAAACAAAACAACGTTTCAACACCATGAACTATAAAACATTCAACATCAATGTCCTGGTGGCAGCCAACTTTGCTGCCATCCCCTCAAGTCCATCTTTGTATTTCAACAATAAAACCAAACTAGTGCAAAGAAATTATGTTTGTACAACAATAAGATGCAATGAAAAATAACGATGCAAAGAAGAAATCAGTTGTACAATAAACAAGGTAAACAATACAATAAACCAAGGATAAACAATCAAAAGTGGCATACCGTGTGACCTTCTGCGCCAGATTTTAGGAGTAGTTAGGATTTTATCATGAGAGCTCCTCTCCTCTGCACCTCTGTTTGTTTGTTCAGTCTGTCTGCCCGAGCCCCACAGGTGAGTTAAAATGCTAGAGTGATTAGTCACGTGACATATGTCCCTTCAGTATCCACCTCTTTCCGCGGGAATTTACTGTAGAAATTTTTGCACCACTCTGCACCACACTTCCGGTTAACAGCAGACATACAAGCTCACGTCGTGTCGCAGATGCAACCGTTGTGAGCTTGTAGATCACACTCGGCTGCGGTGCCGGAAGCTCCATCCAGTTTCTGCGCAATGCACTATGGGATGTTGGAAACTTGTGGATAAATGACATGACCAGAACAGTAGAGGGCACCATTGCCGAGTCAAACCAATTAAATATGCCAGGCAATACATCAACCAAATCTTCAAACACAGAAATAATAAGATCCAAAACAGCCAGTTTGGGACAGCCACAATCAGTATGCTCAAACCAAGGTACGATGACAACCAAGGAGCTGTTATTGCACTAGCCAGGAACCTGGCTAACCAGCAGAGGTGTAAACATATTGATATAAAATATCATTTCATACCTGAAACTGAGAGTATGTTTGGAGTATTGTCCCACTGACAACATGATTGCTGACGTGATGACTAAACCAGACACTAAGCTCAAACTGCAGAGGTTTGCTCAGTATTTGAAAAGCATGCGCCAAAATGTGTTTTTGTTGTTTATTATTTCTTTGCATTTGAAGGCCAAATAGGGAGAATATTTGTTTCTTTTCCTTTATGTACCACAATAAGCTGCTCGAGTGGGGGTGTTAAATGCACTGTTATTATGGGCGCCCTTACTTATTGTGTCCTGCAGGGGGCAATGTTGTTTACATTGATGCTGTATTTGTTATTAGAGTTATATAATAGGTATGTGCATCACTGTAATCTCTACCTGTTCCTACCTGTTCCGTTCATTCCGGTATGACTGGGTATGACACAGAGTGGCGGCACACCGCACCTCTCCTGCCTGATAAAATAAATATGCCATAAGAAGGCTAAAGATATTCTCTGTGAGTTCTATCATATCTCTACCGCAAGGCACTCCGTTTCTACTTCCACAGGGGCGTCGGCTCGTACCTGTTCACAAACATCTGTCTGAGCCAAGGAAAAGCTGGGACAAGCGTTTCAGCACAGAGCTGCTCCATTCTCCGCAGACAAGTGACGTCCATGCTGGTGTAGGTTACAGGTGGCAGTTCATCCAGGTAATAAATTCATTCAACACTTTAAGGCACAGCTTGATATTGTTGGCGTCTTTATGCTGGCCTTTATGTGCCGTGTTCCGCTGAGTAGTACTAGCCTGGGGGGGGGGGGGGGGGGGGGAATCTTGCTCTTTCGAACGACCGTCATTTCGACAAAGTTGTAAACTTTCTGGGACGCCTCGATCACCTCTGAGTCAAATGTGTTTGCACAACACTATGTCATCTTGGCTCAGAGTCTTAATTCTTACAGATGATGGAGTTGATTTGTTAATTTGTTTTTCTCTATTCATTTATATTTTTTATTTTATTTTTTACTTTACTTTGTATTTCTAATTGTATATTGTATTGTATTTGCTTCATTCGGGACCCCAGGAAGACTAGAGGCTCATTTGTGAGTCTCTAATGGGGATCCTTTAATAAACATAAACGTAGAGATCATTTAACCGTGATCGTTTAGAAGGAGGAGCTGCTGTGCTGCAAACTGCTGCGTCCGCCATCTTGCTTTGATCAGGTGTTTCTCAATCTGGCTCGCCATCGCCAAGGAAAAGTTTGGTCGCTCTTTTCACTTGCAGCAATGCAGAAGTCTGTAAACGAGAGACTAGGTGTATCTTAAAGTTACATGCTGTGTTTATTGTTGCGACCGTCAGGTCGCACTTACTATCAAAACCTCCACCAGCTGTGAGTCAGTCAGTCCGTCCGTCAGTCTGTCTGTCACACCTCACACGTCACACTATTGCCCTGCTCATATCTCCACAACCGTTGCCCCGATCCATGCCAAATTTTGCACACATACTCCTTGCCTGCCAAATCACAACCTCCGACCAACAATTCACACATGACCCTCTTCTAGCGCCACCCTGAGGCCGATTCTTGCAAAACACATTTTTGGACACAGCTCCTACAATTTTTGCCCTAAAATCACACAAATCGGTACACAGTATGTCTACACTCATGTCATCAACATGGATCTGTCCCATATAGCGCCACCCTGAGGCCGATTCTTGCAAAACACATTTTTGGACACAGCTCCTACAAGTTTTGCCCTAAAATCACGCAAATCGCTACACAGTATGTCTACACTCATGTCATCAACATGGATCTGTCTCATATAACGCCACCTTCAGGCCGATTTTTTAAAACACATTTTTGGACACTACTCCTACAAATTTTGCCCTAAAATCACGCAAATCGCTACACAGTATGTCTACACTCATGTCATCAACATGGATCTGTCCCATATAGCGCCACCTTCAGGCCGATTTTTTAAAACACATTTTTGGACACTGCTCCTACAGATTTAGCCCTAAAATCACGCAAATCGGTACAAAGTATGTCTACACTCATCTCATCAATATGGATGTCCCATTAAAGTGCAAGAAAAGCATGCATGTGCCAAGATGTGTTTTTGTTGTTTATTATTTCTTTGTATTTGAAGGCCAAATAGGGAGAATATTTGTTTCTTTTTCTGTACCACAATAAGCTAAGCTCGAGTGGGGGTGTTAAATGCACTGTTATTATGGGCGCCCTTACTTATTGTGTCCTGCAGGAGGCAATGTTGTTTACATTGATGCTGTATTTGTTATTAGAGTTATATAATAGGTATGTGCATCACTGTAATCTCTACCTGTTCCTACCTGTTCCGTTCATTCCGGTATGACTGGGTATGACACAGAGTGGCGGCACACCGCACCTCTCCTGCCTGATAAAATAAATATGCCATAAGAAGGCTAAAGATATTCTCTGTGAGTTCTATCATATCTCTACCGCAAGGCACTCCGTTTCTACTTCCACAGGGGCGTCGGCTCGTACCTGTTTACAAACATCTGTCTGAGCCAAGGAAAACAAGCAAAACACAAGCAAAACACATTTTTGGACACAGCTCCTACAATTTTTGCCCTAAAATCACGCAAATCGGTACACAGTATGTCTACACTCATGTCATCAACATGGATCTGTCCCATATAGCGCCACCCTGAGGCCGATTCTTGCAAAACACATTTTTGGACACAGCTCCTACAATTTTTGCCCTAAAATCACGCAAATCGGTACACAGTATGTCTACACTCATGTCATCAACATGGATCTGTCTCATATAACGCCACCTTCAGGCCGATTTTTTAAAACACATTTTTGGACACTACTCCTACAAATTTTGCCCTAAAATCACGCAAATCGCTACACAGTATGTCTACACTCATGTCATCAACATGGATCTGTCCCATATAGCGCCACCTTCAGGCCGGTTTTTTAAAACACATTTTTGGACACTGCTCCTACAGATTTAGCCCTAAAATCACACAAATCGGTACACAGTATGTCTACACTCATCTCATCAATATGGATGTCCCATATAGCGCCACCATCGGGCCGATTTTTTTAACCACATTTTTGGACACTGCTCCTACAGATTTAGCCCTAAAATCACGCAAATCGGTACACAGTATGTCTACACTCATCTCATCAATATGGATGTCCCATATAGCGCCACCATCGGGCCGATTATTTGAACCACATTTTTGGACACTGCTCTTACACATTTTGCCCTAAAATCATGCTACGACCTGACGGTCGCTTATCTCCCGATTAGGGAGTCTTACTGGTATTAACTCATTTTGCGCCGATCCCGAGAATACTCGTGAAAAATACTCGAGTATCACATGGTGCCGATCCAGAGTATACTCGTGAAAAGTACTCTATTACTGTAACGGCGGTTATCCTACCCTGTAGATGCGCGGAAGCTCCCGAGACGATCGCCCTCGCCGATTCATCATCATCACGGATCCACGGGCACAAAATAGTAATCCCATAACATTGAGGTAGACGGGGAATCTCATCTTTAATGTCCATTATCTCCAAACAACACTTTCAAAGGGAGGATGGCAGTAGATTCTCGCTAATATAACACATGTTGAAAAGCACCGATCGGCTATTACACAACCACATGTTGACGATGACCGCTTTCTGTGAATGACGCGATGACGTCAAACCGGAAGTGTTTACGCTATGGACTTCTGGCCTTCAAAATAAGACAACGGTAGTGGATGCAGCCTGCGGGAGGCACGCTGGACATTTTAATCCGTTAATTTAAGGAGCGCAAAATTAGTTAATAGTTTAGCTGCAGTTCAAAGTGTGTTTACTGCATTGCATTGTGTTATATTTTGTTTTGATTTCCCACCAGTGGCGTCAGTTCAGCAAAAGCTAAGGTATGGCAACATGACTGGTGTCTTCGTGCGTGTGCAAGACACCAGTCATGTTGCCATACCTTAGCAACAGGCGCAATGAAAAGTACATTTTATTATTTCCCCCTGTAGCCAAGGTAGCCTATGGCAGCTGTCATAGCTTGCCATACCCAATGGTAGAATATACCCTTTATAGCATGCTCACTGATAAACGTGTGTGTGTGTGTGTGTGTGTGTGTGTGTGTGTGTGTGTGTGTAGGTGTAGGTGTAGGTCTCTGGTGTAGGTGTAGGTCTCTGCTCTACCATGAGTGAGTCTGAGGAGAGAGAGGAAGGGGGTGTGGCCTGTAAACAACATGAGAGGTAATCTACACACGTATCCTCCTGTTGGAATGTACTGTAGAATTATCAGTGGAACACATCTGGAGAACAGCAGACATACAAGCTCACGTCGTGTCGCAGTTGCAACCGTTGTGAGCTTGTAGATCACACTCGGCTGGGACACCGGCACTGCCGCACACCTTCTGTGCAATGCATGATGGGACGTTGAAAACTTGAGTACTGTACTTTATTTCCTGTACTTTACTTGAGTATTTGTATTTTCGGATACCGTATTCATGTCTTTCACTCCACTACATTTCAAAGACAAATATTGTAGGCTACTTATTACTCCACTGCATTTCCAAGAAGGGAAAACTACATGAATTGAATTAACCACTATAAGCCTAATTTCAAATATAGTGATTTTTTTAATTTATATTTTTGGAGGATTTCTTGTCAAAATGAACTTTGTAATTTGTACTTTTGAATACTTTCATGTTTTGTTTTGTTTCTAAATGCATGCACTTTTGAATATGTCATTTAGTTGAGTGTCTGTGTTGTGTTGAAGGTCAGTCCATCAGGACAGATCATCCAGCAGTGACTCCCTGAGGAAAGGCAGGTCCTTGGATCAACTCCTTAAAACTGACTGGACCCATGGCAGGTTGGTGCAGTTCTGTCATTCAATGTTATACGAGATACTTCAATGGTTTCCTGTGTAAATAAGCCAAATGCTTTTCTAGGATCTCCTTTTAGTTGACCCTGTACCAGTGAACTGTACCGTCATGAAACTGTACCTTTTCTCTCCTGCATAATCTCCTGCACCCAGCTGTGTCTCCATGGAGAGTGACTGGTCCATAGATCATCCTCTTAACTTCAAAGATGGACACCACTCTACTGACCAGAGGTCAGAGTGAAAAACAGACAGAAAACAACTCTATTGTGCAGAATTCATAAGGTACAATATGTAAATAATTAACGTGATCCTATAAACTAAATAGTCTTCATCATCTCTTTATTCTACCAGGAGATCACCGTCTCATGCATCAAGCGGCTATTACTCCATGAAGAGTGACTGGTCCATGGGTCATCCTCCTACCTTCAATGATGGACACCACTCTACTGACCTGAGGTCAGATTGTTAAACATACAGGAAACAACACATTATTTAGGTGTTATCAAACAATTAATGAGCACTGGCAAAGATCATGATGTTTGATATAAATTATAAATGGTAACCGTAAACCTAATAAACTAAATATATCCTTCATCATCTATTTCTCCTGGACCCAGCTGTATCTCCATGAAGAGTGACTGGTCCATGGGTCTTCCTCGTAACTTCAAAGATGGACACCACTCTACTGATCTGAGGTCAGATACATTTTGCCCTCCTGGCCCCCAAGTTGTGGAATAAACTCCCTGTCGCACTTAGAACAACGGACTCACTCGCTAGCTTTCGCCGTGGACTGAAGACTCACCCTTTCAGACTCCACCTAAACCCATAGCACTACTGAAACACTCAATGATCATACATGAGCCTAGTTAGCATTTGTTTTTAGGTTTTTTAGAACCTTTCTTTTTCTTTACTGATTATATTGTTTTTTTTTCTAGATTGATATCCATATGCATTTGTTATATTGTTGTTGATGTTCTGACATATTATCTTGTTTATTATAGTGATGTTTTATCTGCTTATTGTAAGTCGCTTTTCATCTGCTAAATGCCTAAACTGTAAAATATGTGCCACTAAGCCCAATTTCAAATATAGTGCATTGATATTTTGGAAGGTTTCTTGTCAGAATATTAGTACAGTGATGTATTGATAATGAAAAGAAAATGCACTTTGTAATTTGTACCTTTGAATACTTTCATGTTTTGTTTTGTTTCTAAATGCATGCACTTTTGATTATGTCACTTGAGGACAGATCATCCAGCAGTGCCTCCCTGAGGACAAGCAGGTCCTTGGATCAACTCCTTAAATCTTGCAACCAGGAGTCTGACTGGACCCTTGGCAGGTTGGTGCAGTTCTGGGATTGTGTTGCCAGTGGTTAATAACCTGGTAAACCATCCTTTTACCATGCTAAGTGCTTAATGAGGATGGTTACCCGCCCGCCCCAACAGACAGAAACGTCCCAGGATGAATGTCAACATAAACAGTGGAATCAAACCAAACTAGAAGAAGTGCTCTTCCGAGCACATGTCTCCACCAGGCCACGCGTCCTGGTGGTGCTATAATAGGCAAATGTAAAAAGGGTGGCATGTGTTCTTCACCAATCTTAGACCTTTCATGGCGCCACCATGAGGCTGATTTGAACATTTTGTAGTGTCATTTCTTCCTTGGCCTTTTGCGAATGTGCGTGCACAATTTCATTACAATTGCACGCTGTGTTTGATTTGAGGCATTTTGTCCAAAACTGACCAATCTTACAAACTTTGAAAGCCAATCTCAGCCAATCAGGATGGAATATGGACAATCAGACAAATCCAGGTCGATCACATGACTGTAGAGATACTGTCTACCGATTTGCGTGATTTTTGGACAAAATCTGTAGGAGTACTGGCCAAAAGGTAGTTTTGCACAAATTGGCCTCCTGGTGGCGCTAGAACAGGCCCATGTGAAAAATGTGGGGCAGAGGTTCTGAATTGGTATACAGTAGGGCTGACCCAAAAAATTCGAATATTCGAAGCTTCGTTCGAAGGCACGGTATTCGAATTTGAAAAATAAATTCGAATAATCGGCCGCGGCCGTTTGTCCTTTGGGGGGGCCGCGTGCCTTAGCTTGCATGCGCCTCGCTCCACTCTAGCATGATAGCGTCACCCCCTTCTCACACACGTGTTAAAGAAAAAAAAGAAAAGACAGCGCGCTGTCACATATACACCGACATCCGTTTGGCACCGAAATGTGTAACACCAATGTCTGAGTAACATCATCACCCAATGCAACTATGCGATGCAGTCACACATTTCGTTACCAAACCATTGTCGGTGTAACATCCATGCACACTTCCACACGCTGACAGACACACAACTCAACGCATGGAAACAAACAGCGACAATTGGATTTTACAAATCGGACCCCGTCAGCGTCGATCCCGTTTTAAAGAGGACAAAAGAGCTTAAAAACAACTTGCTATAGGGTTACATTGTCGTGGTGTTGATGATTACAAGTTTATATCGGATCTGCAAGCTCACTAGTCGCGCCCGCATAGAGAACTACGTTGTCTGAGCCTGACCGTCAGCTTTCGGCTGATGAGTGGAACGCTAAATCAGACACACTGCAGTGCAATTATTTACTATAAAATATACTATTACATTTGCGTGTACAGTACACCTTGGGACTTGGGAGTTAATCTGTTTGTTATATAGGGCTCTTGAGTCGCGCTGCTGCTGTTTGCTGTTGCAGCCACGGTGTGTTACATTACAGACGTGATGTGATTATGTCAATCCTACTGTAGTGCAAAAACACTTTTCTTTAATATAGAAAACATTCGTATCTTCTTCTTCCTCGTTGTATTGTCGTACTATTTAATGAAAATAAGGAGCTTTATTACGAGGAAAAAACTGGTGTGTTTTCCCTTTTAAAATTGTGTAAATCGCGCATTTTTAAACACATTTCCTTAACGGTTATCACTTATGTAACCGATAAACTTTTGCTTCCCCCCCCCCCCCCCCCCCCCCCCGTCGCCGTCATCGAAGCTTCGAAGTTCTAAAGAAAGCTTCGAAGGAGCTTCGATTATGAAAAAAGTATTCGAAGGTCAGCCCTAGTATACAGGGAGTGCGCTTACAAAGTTTGAAACTGATCGGTGGAGTTATAGGTAAAACCACAAATCGGACTGTTATAGCGCCACCATGAGGCTGATTTCCTAAATTTGATGTGGCATTTCTGCCTCGTTCTAGTGGGAACCTGTGTGCGCGATTTCGTGATAATTGCACTCTGCGTTTGTGATTTGAGGCATTTTGTCCAAAATGGACCAATCTTACAAACTTTGAAAGCCAATATCAGCCAATCAGGATGTAATATGGACAATCGGACAGATCCGTGTCGATCACATGACTGTAGAGATACTGTCTACCGATTTGCGTGTACAGAGTAGTGTAGTGTACAGAAATGTGTTTTGCAAACATCGGCCTCATGGTGGCGCTAGAACAGGGCCATTTGAAATCTATCCACGAGTTTCCAACGCCCCATAGTGCATTGCGCAAACGTCTGCATCGAGGTTCCGCCGCCGATTTACAAGCTCACAACGGGTTGCATCTGCGACGCGACGTGACAGCAGACATACAAGATGTCTGCTGTTAAACCCGGAAGTTTGGTCCTGATAGTCTCCAGTAAACCCCCGGGGAAACTTGTGGATAATGCGCACCAAGTGTCCTTCCCTATGCTCGTCAGCCAAACTGGTCCGTGTCATGTAATTCTAATTAAGTCCATTACTTCCTGTAAGTAGACTTGAAAATAAAACCATTTGCCTAATCATATTACAGGAGTAGCCTGTAATTTTTGAAATCCACCGCTTTGAGAGGAAGTGCGCTCTGCTTGCTAGTTGTTGGCTACTTTCCGCAGCCGTAAACAGAACTCACGTGTGGACTAGTGTGGATTGTACAAGGTTTTGACTAAACTAAAGTTCATTTTGTGATATGAAAACAATGCTCCTTTGACTTAAACAACGTACACCCTTTGAAAGTTTGATCAACTTTGCACCTCCGCAGCCGATTAGGTAAGGAGCTGGGACCCGACATTTTGGCCATTGTCGGGCCGACACTTTGTTTACATCCTAGTCTAACATAGACTAGAATGTAAACAAGGTGTCGGTCTGACAATGGCCAAAATGATTATTTTATCATTATTTTACGCTTTTTGGGGTCATTTTTTAATAGAAACACATATATGAAGCTTATTTTTTATAAAATATTTTCGAAACATTATTTTTATTTTAGCATCCATTTTTCAAGAAAAGGTTGACTATAGCTCCTTTAAAAATACTGTATCTGATTCTGAAGTAATGATTAGATGCGTCCCGGTGTGTGCGTGAGCGTCTGGTGTGAGGAACGCTGCGTGCACGTTCCCTGCCCACATCATTCTCTACAGTAAGATCGACAGGCGACAGGAGGATCTACAACATTAATTCAACACGTCAAAAAGCCCATTGCTTACTAGCAGGCAGTTTAAATGGGGAGGGACTTTTGGATGGAGGATGCGTGTGCAAAAAGAACAGATCTTCAAGCCAAAGACGTGTTACTTGCAGCTTAATGACATGTAAACATTTATCCATCATTTTCCCTTCCTAGTAAAGCCTGATAAAAGTATCAAACTCCCTGTAAAATTCAACAGAATACAGGAAATAACATCTACTCTTTTAAAATGTTTCTGGGGGAGGACCCCCAGACCCCCCACCAAAATGATCCACAGTATAGGCTATTAACTACGTTCCTGGCTCAAAATTACATATTCATTATTGAGGGTTAGATTTGGAGAATTAAATAACACCCACCGAGTGCAACATACTGTACCTGGTTGGTGTAATGGTGACTCTTAAGGGTCGATAAAATTATAATAATACAAATTATTGTAATATTTGTTGAACATACATATAGGCCTATCATATAGGCCTATCATTTTTTTTCTAAATCACCAATACAACACTGTTATGAGGAATTATAAATGGGTTTGTAACAAGAGAGACTAAATCACCAATACAACACTGTTATGAGGAATTATAAATGGGTTTGTAACAAGAGAGACTAAATCACCAATACAACACTGTTATGAGGTATTATAAATGGGTTTGTAACAAGAGAGACTAAATCACCAATACAACACTGTTATGAGGAATTATAAATGGGTTTGTAACAAGAGAGACTAAATCACCAATACAACACTGTTATGAGGAATTATAAATGGGTTTGTAACAAGAGAGACTAAATCACCAATACAACACTGTTATGAGGTATTATAAATGGGTTTGTAACAAGAGAGACTAAATCACCAATACAACACTGTTATGAGGAATTATAAATGGGTTTGTAACAAGAGAGACTAAATCACCAATACAACACTGTTATGAGGAATTATGAATGGGTTTGTAACAAGAGAGACTAAATCACCAATACAACACTGTTATGAGGAATTATAAATGGGTTTGTAACAAGAGAGACTAAATCACCAATACAACACTGTTATGAGGAATTATAAATGGGTTTGTAACAAGAGAGACTAAATCACCAATACAACACTGTTATGAGGAATTATAAATGGGTTTGTAACAAGAGAGACTAAATCACCAATACAACACTGTCATGAGGAATTATAAATGGGTTTGTAACAAGAGAGACTAAATCACCAATACAACACTGTTATGAGGAATTATAAATGGGTTTGTAACAAGAGAGACTAAATCACCAATACAACACTGTTATGAGGTATTATAAATGGGTTTGTAACAAGAGAGACTAAATCACCAATACAACACTGTTATGAGGAATTATAAATGGGTTTGTAACAAGAGAGACTAAATCACCAATACAACACTGTTATGACTTATGAGGAATTATAAATGGGTTTGTAACAAGAGAGACTAAATCACCAATACAACACTGTTATGAGGAATTATAAATGTGTTTGTAACAAGAGAGACTAAATCACCAATACAACACTGTTATGAGGAATTATAAATGGGTTTGTAACAAGAGAGACTAAATCACCAATACAACACTGTCATGAGGAATTATAAATGGGTTTTTGTAACAAGAGAGACTAAATCACCAATACAACACTGTTATGAGGAATTATAAATGTGTTTGTAACAAGAGAGACTAAATCACCAATACAACACTGTTATGAGGAATTATAAATGGGTTTGTAACAAGAGAGACTAAATCACCAATACAACACTGTTATGAGGAATTATAAATGGGTTTGTAACAAGAGAGACTAAATCACCAATACAACACTGTTATGAGGAATTATAAATGGGTTTTTGTAACAAGAGAGACTAAATCACCAATACAACACTGTTATGAGGAATTATAAATGGGTTTGTAACAAGAGAGACTAAATCACCAATACAACACTGTTATGAGGAATTATAAATGTGTTTGTAACAAGAGAGACTACATCACCAATACAACACTGTTATGAGGAATTATAAATGTGTTTGTAACAAGAGAGACTAAATCACCAATACAACACTGTTATGAGGAATTATAAATGGGTTTGTAACAAGAGAGACTAAATCACCAATACAACACTGTTATGAGGAATTATAAATGGGTTTGTAACAAGAGAGACTAAATCACCAATACAACACTGTTATGAGGTATTATAAATGGGTTTGTAACAAGAGAGACTAAATCACCAATACAACACTGTTATGAGGAATTATAAATGTGTTTGTAACAAGAGAGACTAAATCACCAATACAACACTGTTATGAGGAATTATAAATGGGTTTGTAACAAGAGAGACTAAATCACCAATACAACACTGTTATGAGGAATTATAAATGGGTTTGTAACAAGAGAGACTAAATCACCAATACAACACTGTTATGAGGAATTATAAATGGGTTTTTGTAACAAGAGAGACTAAATCACCAATACAACACTGTTATGAGGAATTATAAATGGGTTTGTAACAAGAGAGACTAAATCACCAATACAACACTGTTATGAGGAATTATAAATGTGTTTGTAACAAGAGAGACTACATCACCAATACAACACTGTTATGAGGAATTATAAATGTGTTTGTAACAAGAGAGACTAAATCACCAATACAACACTGTTATGAGGAATTATAAATGGGTTTGTAACAAGAGAGACTAAATCACCAATACAACACTGTTATGAGGAATTATAAATGGGTTTGTAACAAGAGAGACTAAATCACCAATACAACACTGTTATGAGGTATTATAAATGGGTTTGTAACAAGAGAGACTAAATCACCAATACAACACTGTTATGAGGTATTATAAATGGGTTTGTAACAAGAGAGACTAAATCACCAATACAACACTGTTATGAGGAATTATAAATGGGTTTGTAACAAGAGGGACTAAATCACCAATAGAACACTGTTATGAGGAATTATAAATGGGTTTGTAACAAGAGAGACTAAATCACCAATACAACACTGTTATGAGGAATTATAAATGGGTTTGTAACAAGAGAGACTAAATCACCAATACAACACTGTTATGAGGAATTATTAATGGGTTTGTAACAAGAGAGACTAAATCACCAATACAACACTGTTATGATGAATTATAAATGGGTTTGTAACAAGAGAGATTAAATCACCAATACGACACTGTTATGAGGAATTATAAATGGGTTTGTAACAAGAGAGACTAAATCACCAATACAACACTGTTATGAGGAATTAAAAATGGGTTTGTAACAAGAGAGACTAAATCACCAATACAACACTGTTATGAGGAATTATAAATGGGTTTGTAACAAGAGAGACTAAATCACCAATACAACACTGTCATGAGGTATTATAAACGTTAACCGTAATCCTAATACATTAAATATCCTTCATCATCATCATCATCATCATCATCATCTTTCTCCCAGGGTTCCTGAGCAGAGATCATCTCCTGTACCCAGCTGTGACTCCATGGATCAAACACATCTGGTGAGTCAGTTTACAACATCTTTGTTGGATGTGGTGTGAGAGTGTAGACTATCTGACAGCAGGAACACACACTAGAGTTCTCAACAGGCCTGAAAATTAAGGCCCGCCCTTAACTGGGCCCTAACTGGGCAGGCCCGAGGCCCTACCCGGCCCTACTAGTCAGCATACATTTTAGGCCCTACCCGGCCCAGAAACGCGGGGTCGGGTATGGTCTGGTCAATAACAGAGTAATAGTAATACAAAAAATAAAAAGATTTCATTGAGCCCGAGGCCCTACCCGGCCCTACTAATTAGCATACATTTTAGGCCCTACCCTACCCTAAATGTCGGTCGGGTTCGGGTATGGACGGGAATTTGAGAACACACACACACACACACACACACACACACACACACACACACACACACACACACACACACACACAGGTTGAACTCTATGTGTGTCTGCTCAAATTTAGCAGACACACATTTAATGCCTACATGTTAATTGTAAATATGAAATGAATGTGATGTTTTGAACTCTGGTGTTTATTGTTCTACTGAATAATGTTGTACAAAATGTATTATTGTGTTGAAGGTGGCTGATGCTGATCTGAGGAGGATCCAGCAATATGCAGTGGATGTGACTCTGGATCCTGATACAGCACATCCCCACCTCATCTTGTCTGAGGATGGAAAACAAACAAGTACTGTCCCAAACAACATAGAGAGATTCTATAAAGGTGTCTGTGTCTTAGGAAAACAAAGCTTCTCCTCAGGAAGGTTTTACTATGAGGTTCAGGTTGAAGGGAAAACTAAGTGGACTCTAGGAGTGGCCAGAAAGTTCATCAACAGGAAGGGAGACATCACACCGACCCCCAACGATGGTTACTGGACTATATGGTTGAGGGATGGACGTTACAAGGCCCTTGCTGGCACTTCTGTCCTCTTCCCTGTAAGAGAGGAGCTCCAGAAAGTGGGAGTGTTTGTGGATTATGAGGAGGGTCTGGTCTCCTTTTATGATGTGGAGGCCAGAGTTCCTCTCTACTCTTTCACTGGCTGCTCCTTCACTGAGAAACTCTATCCATACTTCTGTCCTCATCTTAATGATGATGGCACAAACTCTGCTCCTCTGATCATCTCTCCTGTTAGTATGGTCTATGATGATGAGCTGAGGAGGATCCAGCAATATGCAGTGGATGTGACTCTGGATCCTGATACAGCACATCCCCGCCTCATCTTGTCTGAGGATGGTAAACAAACAAGTACTGTCCCAGACAACACAGAGAGATTCTCTAAATGTCCCTGTGTTTTAGGAAAACAAAGCTTCTCCTCAGGAAGGTTTTACTATGAGGTTCAGGTTAAAGGGAAGACTAACTGGACTCAAGGAGTGGCCAGAGAGTCCATCAACAGGAAGGGAAGCATCACACTGACCCCCAACAATGGTTACTGGACTATAAGATTGAGGAATGGACATTATGAGGCCCTTGCTGGCCCTCCTGTCCTCCTCCCTGTAAGAGAGGAGCTCCAGAAAGTGGGAGTGTTTGTGGATTATGAGGAGGGTCTGGTCTCCTTTTATGATGTGGAGGCCAGAGTTCATCTCTACTCTTACACTGGCTGCTCCTTCACTGAGAAACTCTATCCATTGTTCAGTCCTCATCTTAATGATGATGGCACAAACTCTGCTCCTCTGATCATCTCTCCTGTTAGTATGGCCTAAATGTGATATCACAATGCATTTTATTAGATTTTATTTGTATATGATTTCCATTTTATTGTATTTTATATGACACCACCACAGATCATGTCAGGAAAACCATTCACATATTGTATAATATTCATACACTAGCCTCCCAACATGTATAACACCCGGGATACAAACCCAGGTATCCCACGTAGAAGTCCAATATCTTAACCACTAGACCAGGGGTGTCAAACTCATTTTGGGTTGAGGGCCACATTGGTCAAAAGGTCACTTGAGCTGGGCCGCAGCCAGCGCACGTGCGCGCACACACATCCAGCTAAGTGCCATTAAGTGTGCATATATATATATATATATATATATATATATATATATATATATATATATATATATATATATATATATATATATAATAAACGTGTGTATATATAAACATATGCATATACATATGTACACACACACACACACACACACACACACACACACACACACACACACACACACACACACACACACACACACACACACACACACACAGTGAACATTTTCAAACAATTTTCCAAACTATTACACTCAGTGTGAATGGCTGTTATACCAGCATTGTTTTTCAGTCTGTTGGCAGTCAGTTCTATAACTACAGTACTTATGAACAATAGCTAATTTATGCAATTTGAAGTGAAAGAGATTACCTTTTTTAACATTCCAACATTCCATCATTTACATAAGCAGTTTCTGTTAGCTAATGGGTGGCTATCTGTAGTTATGGTTGCTAATGTGTGGCTATTGTTCTGAGGTTTCAGCTATGATCACCTGAGACTCCAGAGTTTCAGCTTGTATAGTTACACTTGTATTATGCAGGCCTACTTTGCTTGGCCAATAAAATCACATTTTATTACTAATCTGAATGGTAGTGTATGTTACAATATAACAATTGAGATGATTGTGTTTAGTTTTCCTGCTCTTCTATTGAGACAATTAGATTGTGTCAAAGGTGTTTATACACACACACACACACACACACACACACACACACACACACACACACACACACACACACACACACACACACACATTTATACATAAGATTTGTAAAGTTATACGTATATAGTGCTCAGTGTGAATAAGCCTTTACACAGCATTGTATTTCAGTAACTGACTCACTACTGTAGCTACTTTAATTATAGATACTGAAAACAAACAATGCATTTTTAAGGAGCCCAATTAAAACATTGAAAGTAGAACAACTCAATTTGAAGTTCGCTGCTTTTTCAAAATGGCTGCCAAGTACCAGGATGCCTCAGTCTCCATAGACTTCCATGTAATTCATAGTGCACAGATCATGCATGCCCATGCATAGATCATGCACCATGTGTGTGCACGCTGTTCACAGCTTTCAAACAAAAAAATCCGCTTGGAAATCCGTTCAGGCATTCATGAGATAGAAGCCATTATGTTTTCTTCAAATGTGGTGTGGTATGGGGGTTAAACATGCAATTTCGCGATTGCGATCATGCCTACTACATTTTTGAAGGTCCTAAAAAAAAAATGAAAAAAAAAAAAAAAAAAATTCCAGGGGGGATATTAGAGTGTTGAGTCCATCAGGCTGAGACAGTGAGTCTCTCTGCTACACATGCACACTACACTAAATAAACACCATACACACAATGGGAAAAACTAAAACTATACAACAACTAAAAGCAGACAAACTATTACAGCAATGAAAACACAACAAACAGACAAACATCACAGGGAGAAGAGTAGGTGTGCAGACAGCAGAATGGGAGGCTGCTGCAGGTCTGTCTGCCTTGAAGGGTGATACTGTATGTCCTGTGTGCTAGGAGACGCCTGGCCAATGACTCTTGACTAAAATAGTCTTATATTCATGCACTGTATAAAATACTTATTTTTCTTAACCTGTACAGAACTGTGTGTGAGCATGACATAAGCCGTTCTACAATTTAAAAAAAATACATTTCCAAATATAGAAGATAACAGATCTACAAGCTCACATGTCACAGATGTACATTTTTTTTAAACTGTATTAAAATAAGAGTGACAAAGTTTAACTCCTTGAACATCTTGATGATAGAATCATTTCTCTGTAAATATACCTTATGATTCTACTGAGCTTTATTACAATATGTTTTGTATTGTATTATTATATGCACTGATGAATTGAGTCCAATGGACCACAAAAAATCTCTGAGGATTTTTGTGTTATCCTTTTAATCATAACCTTTGACTGTACTGTTAATAATGATGTTAATAAAGGATACAATCAATCAATTATGTCTTTAGATTTTATATAATCTTATACTCTATATTCAACACTAGTTTAATGCTATAAGGAAACCTGAGGTTGTCTGTCCTTCTGATTGTGTTTTTATTAGTGTGGTTGGGCAACTATAGTACTTGTCCAACTTTCTTTCTCTCTCTCTCTGAACATACCCATAAGTGTCCATTTAGTTCCTAACTATCATTTAGCTTGGGACCTCCTGGAACTCCCTCAAGGACCCCTGGGGGTCCCTAGACCCCACTTTGAGAACCAATGTATTAAAGTATGCAGACATATACACTCAACCTGTGGGCCCCAAATGAATGGCAAAGCACTAAGATTTGAAAGATAACGTAACGCACCTTTATATCTTATCTCAGGTATGTAAACATGTAGATCATTATAGTTAGTTTTCTTCCCCTTTGATTAACAATAACAATAGTCTTTGCTTATTGTATTGGCCTTTGCTCAATTTCAGCCATCTCACTTTTTTCTCTCTTAATAAAGTTGTTTATTTTGTTTTGTAAAATGACTTTGGGTTCCATGAAAAGCTAAATAAGTCTGATGCACGAAAATGAATATCATCCACTTTTTAAACATCAGTAAACATGTACAGACTGTCCACCAGATGTTTAAACAAGAGTGCTGTGTGTGTGTGTGTGTGTGTGTGTGTGTGTGTGTGTGTGTGTGTGTGTGTGTGTGTGTGTGTGTGTGTGTGTGTGTGATTGGTAACATTATTTCACACAATTAATCAAATAGACTCAAGCCATCCACGATTCTGGTGAATCATGAAGATAAAACCTCTGATTCTGTGAACATAAATAAATAAATGAACACATTTTTGATTATATGATAAACTACATTTAATAAATACCCGGTTTTCAACGTTTTCTTTTCACAGCATCAACTATAGATTTAGATTATGTATTAATATATGCATTATTGCTATTTGCTATGTCCAATAATTGAATACCAACTTGGACTTCTGATGTAAACAAGACCGTAAAAGGATTTATTTGGGATGTTCCTTTTAGGCAGGGTGTTTAACTGTACTTGTACTGTACAACATTTTTTATTGTATTGACAAATATTCAATCAATCAATCAATCAATCAATCAAAACCACTCAACGTAGGTTCGGTAATACTGTAAGTGTGTTTTAATTTTCACAGCAGCAATTATCAATAAGAGCTGATGACTGAGCCTGTGAGAATGAACTAATTATTCTGAATGGGAACCCATCTGTGACTATGAATGCACACCACACACACCTTGCACTCTTGTTTAAAAATCTGGTGGACAGTTTGTATTCTTGAGTTTACTGCCATCTGTTGGTGGCTCTATGACATTGCATAGTGATACAATGAATTCCCATCCTCCTGGAGCATTAATTAATAGTAGGGGGAATAATGTGAGTTAATGTTACACGGTGGATACAAGCATGATGTTTGGCACACATGTTCCTTTAGTGATCCTATTAAAGACATCTTAGAAGGAGTGCCAAAAACAATCTGAAACAAAGTGAGTTAATAAAAAATAAAATAAAAGATCTAAATGGCAACCTACACTATTGCCATTTGACTCAAAAGACACCTAAATAATCTCATAAAAGCATGCAATTTGGCACAAAAGTCCTGGAGATCCTGTAGGTCTGTTTTACAAACCATACAGTATGGAAGCACATTCTTATGAATCTGCTTTTTTCACTTAATGGGAGAAAAGTGAAGACAAAAGAGAGGAAAAAAGAGAGAGCGAGAAAAGAGAGAAGTATGACTAAGGTCAATAATTCTTATCACTAACTTCATGTCATGGGTGGAATGGAAAGTCAGCCTGTGAATATTAATTACAGCAGTCTTCTATGTGTTATTTTAATACCTTCGTGAGGGCAAAGTTCCATCATGCTTCAAATCCTCAATCATTGTACCTATGGTCCCCAAAAAGGACAAAATAACCAGGTTAAATGACTGGAGGCCTGTTGCACTGACACCGATAGTGAGCAAATGCTTTGAGAAACACATCAGGGAGACGATCAATAACAAATTGCCACTCACACTAGACCCATACTAGATAGACCCAATGCAAGTTGCCCATCATCAGAACAGATCTACTGATGATGCTATTGCCACATCTCTCCACTACACCCTCTCACACCTTGAGAGAAACAAGTGGATGTGAGAATGGCCTGATCACAAACGATGATGAAACAGCCTACAGGAGAGAAGTGGAGAACATGGAATCATGGTGCCAGTGTAACCCTCTCTTTTGGGTCTGCTGATCTGAAGCATGGCATGGCTAGAAGGCGGAACATAGACATGGGACTGAGCAGCATAGCTGGGAGAAGAGATGTATATGGTGCTGTGCAACATAGCTGGGAGAAGGGATGTAGATATGGAACTGCGTGGCAGGGCCGGGACCACCCAGAGGAAAGCAGAATCCATGATTGAGCCCTCATCTATTGCTCGTTTGTTTCTCAAGCCACAAATGAGACCAAGGTGATACAAAAAGGAGATCTCAGCTATTGCTCCTGTTTCTCCTCTATTTCTGGGGAGCAACATGCCTCAGATGGAAGCTCTGATGAGCTTTACAGGAGATCTCAATAATTTCTCAAATGTTGCTCAATTTAGCAGAATTGTTGCATCTCAAATTTAGCTCAGAGTTACATAAAAAGGAGCTCTCAATATAATCTCATTTAAAGCTCATTTAAGCCTTTTAGATACATCTCAGATTTGTCTCAGAATGATCTGTAAAAGAGCTCTCAACATAATCTCATTTAAATCACATTTAAGGCTCAGATTGGCCAGTTAATCTATAGCTGTAAATTAGATGCAGTATTCAATCATTCTCATTTGATCAGCCACATGCATGCGTGTTCAATTTGTGTTTAAGTTTACCTAATGTGTTGTCTTATGTAAAACACATTTTCTTATGTTACTCCTTCAGATTTTATCCAAATTTCATGCAAATCGGTACGCATCTCTATGGTCGGATCAGTTAAGATTTTTTTGTCCATCCCAATTGGCTAAGATTTACATAAGATTGACAGGAGTGGCCCGAACAAATGCTGCTAAGATGCTGATAATACCATGGATACTTCTGTTGGATACTTCTTAGGGCTGTTCTATCGATACATCGATTTTGATATGAGACTAGATATCATCTGGGATCTTACTTATGCTCATTTTGATTTGGTAATAAGTTATTACTAATAACTTAAGATTTACATTATACGTTCAAAAGTAGCAGATCGACGACAAGCTCACAACCAGTGGCTCTCGTCCTTTTCAGGCGGTGACCCCTCAAAATAATCATATTTGAACTGGAGACCCCCGAAAATAATCATGGAATTTAGGAGGGTTAAGGTGTTACATTTAGTTTGACTCGGTTTCACAGATACATGTGAAAACAGCAGATCTACAAGCTTACAATGGCATTGGTGCCATTTTTGAGAGACTATTAGATTAGATATCTTCATTATCCACAAGGGAAATTTGTTTTGCTCGGGTCAATGCATATCAAACATAAATATACAATACAATAAAACACCCAGCAAAGTACTTCAGTTCTATATAAAAAAGTATAAAATGATTATAAATATTAAAAGGTATTTAAAAGAAAGCAAAGTCCTCCATCCAGTGATGATCCTGGCCAAAAGAAAAAAGTCAGTGAGTAATTATAATCATGAAGCATTATGAGTGCTTATGCTGTAACTATAGTGCAAGCATTATTACATTGCATGTACAGTGTGTGATCATAGAATGCTTTCTAATGGGACTTTGTTATTGTTATAATGTTGAGTATTTATCCAAAACCATTAAATGTGGCTTTGAGAGTAATTTCTGTAATATGGGTCTGAAAGAGCTAGGCGGGGTGCCCAAGACAACAGCCAATGGAGAAACCTGACCATTAAATGGTTCTCATAATATGCGAACAAGTCTTGGTTTAATGTTTGCCCTGAATCTCAAATAAACAAAACTGTGAAAAAAAAGAAAGTGAGAAGTGAGTGAAACTAGCCAATGAGGGAGCAGCATTCTCGGTGAAGTTACCACCAACAAGTGTGACCTAATATAAATAACAAGGCGCAAGTTGGCACCTCGACAGAGTGTCAACTTGCCCACCCACATACATATGTACAGCACCGATCATGCATGAATGTATGTGAAATCAACATTGTAAGCTAGCATGATATACTTTTCTGAACATGCTATAAATAAAGCAAGCAAACAAGTCAGCATTCCAAAGTAAAGAGGCTACACCAAGTGTCGTGCAGTAACACATCAGCGAATAAAGCCTGCACAACCCTCTGACTCAGTGTAAAGTATAAAGTATAAACTTACTACTACAACAACTGATAGAGTTACACAAATGGAGTTCATATTTCATTGAGGTTCTAGTTGAAGCACAGTTGAAGCTTGAAACACACTTCACATGCTGGACAATATACTCTCAAGACTCACTAGAACAGTGAATGCAAACCAGCACTCGTAAGTTGCTAGTAAGATGCATATCTAAAAAACAACTGACTCAATATATTGGGAGATTTACGAAACCATATGTTATGTTATTCATGTCATATTATGTTTTGATACCGAATGTTGCAGTTAGCTATGAAAACGTCACATATTTTCCTTCTGTAATACCTTAATTTGTTGACATTGTGATATAACGTGACATCACCTCATCAAAGATCAAACCCTGGATATCCATACAGTACATGGAGATGATTGTATCATCACCTAGATCTCCATATAGAGCTGACCTACATCTGATTCCCAGATGATTCCCTGTTAGGGCAACCAGCAACCACACTAATAGAATCCCTTTTATGCCCATAAAAAGGGACAAGGACTGAGAGACAGATACTGACACGCACAGATGCATGTCTGGGGTCTCACAGCACACGGTTGGTTCTACAGAAAGGGATCTCCATATTGGCATAAAGGGGATTGTATGTATGATTTCAGACGTCATAGACGTCATACGACTTTCACATAACGAGTGACAGAGTAAGCATGTCTGGGGTCTTACAGCACATGGTTGGTTCTACAGATGCCTCAATGTCTATAGCTGACCTCAGCTGACCTGACCTCAGGTCAGGTCAGCCCATATGGAGATCCCTGATGTCATGGATCTCTATATATGGGGCTGACCAACACTGACATCATCAACTCTACATCACCTGGATTGGTAGTAAATCTCCTGTTCTCCCATATGCCCAAACAGATGGCAAGGGCGAGGTCGCTTTTTGTCCATAGGCGTCTTACTAGTGTTGATTATTGTAGAAATACTGACAGTATCCATAGAATACCACTGTGTTTAAGGGTCCAGAACAGGTCCTACTTATTAAGAGTCCCTGGATTCTCTACAGAATGTTGATCAATGCTGATGTATGTTCTTAGTTTTGCTTATTACGCTATCTGCCTTGTGCCATATGATATGTAGTCAAATAGTTACATCTTATTTTTATCATACGTGTTCTAAATATGATCTTATAATAGCTCAATATCTTTTATATCTAACTATTAATTTACTGAATGTCTGTCCGTCTGACCGTCTCTGTGCATGCTGACATCACTGATACTAACAGTGTCGCCACAATGGTAACAATGCCCAACTGACATCACTGACTGACATCACTACAGTGCCCACATTTGGAGATTACATTACAGACTGGCCTGGACACTGAACACCAGGGACGTGCAGAGAATGTTAGAGAGGTAGGGGCTGACATTTCTAAAAGGGCCTTTTGGTGAAAATATTGAAAATAGCAGACCTGCAAGCTCACAACGCGTCGCAGCGTCGTGCAATTCTCTTGAATGCTGCCTGCAGGTATAGAATGGAAAGAGAGCATTTGCATTTCTTTCACCATAGTAAAAATTGCATTCTTGGTCTGGAGAGGGCACTTTTTACAGATAAGGGCAGGGGCTCAAGCCCCCTTTGATGTCAATGTGTGCACGTGCCTGCTGAACACTATACAGTATATGGGCATAAAAGAGAGCTTGTAATTGTACATGTCCTTACTGCTGTATGCATTGCAAAGGTGGTAGATAAAAAACAGAACATCTCTGTGTAAAGACCCCAGAATTGCGGCCTAAACTCAGGCGGCAATGGCAACAGACAGACGGACAGACAGACAGTGTGTGCGTGCACAAAACACGTACAATACACCGTATGACGCTTATCTAACAGTACACAGCAGCATGCTGCTTTGATAATGACCTCTGAATCTTGAATCTAGCCCCTCTAGAAGGGTTAGAAATCGACCAAAGCATTTTCACGCAACAGGACCTCATTGGACTCAGCGTCAAAAAGTAAGTCAGAATGACTGTCTTTTATCTGAAAAATAAAATAATAATAATTGATGCCGTCTGAATTTTGTCTTTTCCTCGAAATATAAAAAAAAATGTCTGATTTTGATTGATTTTAAGGACTCTACAGAGCCGAGAGAGTGTTTTCTACTGGTGATTCAGTCAGAGTGTATCAAAGGGTGCGCTTGTTTTATTGTCCACGACATTGCAAGCGGCGCGAAGTTCAGCGGCGCGAGTGCCCGCGAAGAGCGGGCCAGGGCCGCGCGGCGCTCCGCCGGCCGCGCGGAGTTACGAAGCCGTGGTGAATGCAATCGTTATATTTATGCCCAGGCCGTAAGGCCTGGGCAAGCCCACGATAAACGCCCGCGCAGTCCGGTGCGCATTTCCGAACGCACCATTTGATACACTCGGACTGAAACACCAGAGGAAAACACCATCCCCTACAGAGCCAGCACAACATGCAGTACAATTAAGTTACAGATAAGGACCAGAAGGGTGACTGCTCTCCATTCTGACATGCTGCCATTTCGACATCAACTTCTTATTGTCGGAGTGGCAGCACTTCCATAGAGGTTAAGTTTAGGGTTAGGGTTAGAGATAGGGTTAGTGTCGGAATGGAGACATGTCGGAATGGAGACATGTAACCGGACAAGAAGTACTGTACAATACAGTAGGTACAGAATAATACGATCACAATAAACACACCTTTAACAAATATAAATAAATTGTACAGATGTATACAGTACACCCTATACAATCATCTGGCCTGGTACAGAGCAAGAGACAATGTCAATATATATTTAAGTGTACAGGCATACGTGTACAGTCTATATGTCCAGGATGGAATGAACAGAATTCACTGAGGTACAACTTAGGAGCCTTCCTTAAGTTGAGGGAATTCCTGAACCTCCTTTTGAAGAGAATGATCTTAAAGTTCCTGAGTTGATAAAAGAATATAATCTTTGAGAATAAATACTTAGAGATTACTTAAGAACAGTTGGATACTTGCAAGCTATTAGAACCAATCGGGCCAATCTGTCTGTTCACAGACTTAAACAGACTCAATGAAAGAGAATTGCGTAATGATTAAATAAACTTGACGTCAATGTCATCCACAGTATAGTCTTTACAATCATACTGTCTGATGCAGAACGTGAGAAAATAAGTACCAGCAATTGATTTAAGCCATAGATATGATATCAGCACAGACAACAGGTAACGTTACAGGTGACAGATTGAATAGTCACACACCGTCTAACTCCTACTGCTTACTGCAAGGTTGTGCCATGTCTTGGCCATCTGGCCAGTGATGTATATCGGACCAGTTACCCATTTATAGACCCCTGGACTGGTACACATAATGGAGATCCATGGAGATATGCTGTGAGACCCCAAATATGCTTACTCAATTATTCGGTATGTAAAAGTCCTATGACGACTATCACATCTGACATAATACATACAATCCCTTTTATTCCCAAACATGGAGATCCCTGTCTGACCCAGTCACACAAATATGGGCTGTCTTCCTCCATATATGGGCATTCCCACAAGAAGTCCTGTTAGATATGTGCTTAATATTGATGACATCAGGGATCTCTATATGGTCACCAGTAAGACTCCCGAAGATAAGCGAGATAAGCGACAGTCAGGTCACATGTAAAAATCGGCCTGATGGTGGTGCTAAATGGGACAGATCCATGTTGATGACATGACTCTAACCCCGCCTTGGAGTTCACCTGTGATGTCACAGTGATGTGTCACAGTGACATCAGAGCATGATGTCAGAGCGGCAAACCCATAGACCGTAAAAATGTGTACACATGTACACGACTACACATGGACATCTGTGACATTTCTCATGGTAAACTGCGACTAATTAACAACACATTTTAGGAGTTCAAATAAACATATGTCTATAAGAGTTCATATATATATATACCAGTAAGACTCCCTAATCAGGAGATAAATGACTGCCAGGCCCCGGCTTTCCCGGTCGCTCCTAGCCCGAGTTACGACCACTTTTGCATCCGTTCTGGAGCAGCAGGAGTCGGTGGTCCCTGGGAATTCCCTGTGAACAGCCCTGTTGGGGTGTCATTTGGTCATTTTTGGCGGCGGCGCCAGGGGGTCACTGGGGGTCCCTGGATCTCCGGGGGTCCCTGGGAGGGTGGAGGTTGTGCTTTGGCAGGCAAGGACTGTGTGTGCAAAGTGTGACATGGATTGGGGCAACGGTGGCTGAGATATGAGTTGGGGAAAAGTGTGATGTGACGGACAGACTGACTGCCGGTGGAGGTTTTCATTGTAACTGCGACCTGACGGTTGCAATGAGTTCATAAACAGAGCCACTAACATTAATTCCAGTGGTGTAAAGTACATTTACTTAAGTACTGTACAGTTTTGAGGTATTTTTACTTTACTTAAGTATTTCCAATTTTCAGTACACTTCTACTCCATTATCTCAAAGGCAAATATTGTACTTTTACTCTACTACAATAATTTTGAAAACTTTAGTTACTATTACTTTGCAGATATAAATGAGTATATTATAAAACATACATCCACTTTAACCTATTCTAAACTTGGCTATTTGAAAATAGCAGATCTACAAGCTCACAACGCGTCGCGATTCGACGTGTTGTGAGCTTGTAGATCACAATGAGAGGAGAGAACGAGAGAGCTAGAGAGAGAGAGAGAGAGAGAGAGAGAGAGCGAGAGAGAGAGAGAGAGAGAGAGAGAGAGAGAGAGAGAGAGAGAGACTGATTGGCTGAAGCATACGTCATCATCTATTTCCAGCTATGGAGACACGCTACGTCATGCCGTTCTCAAGTTTGAAAATAGCCGCCTCCCCTTCCCCAAGCGAGAAAGAACAGAGTGAGAGACGGTCCGTCGCCCGTTGTTATTAATTAATATGGATTGGGAATCATATCCTCCTCTGAATACAGCATGTACAAGGAGCGAAAGTCCAAAAAAGGTAAGATAATTTCATTATGTTTATAAATGTCAACACAGTCGTGGCTGTGGGAACTTGGCTGGTAGCTAGCTGCTACAGGCTAGCCTATATGGCTAGCCCAGGCAGATAGGATAGCATGGCTCGTTTTTTTGGAAGCTTAGCTGTTAGATAATTAAAGCTGCAAATCTGTCTATTGAGGGTCCATTCCTTGTAGAAGGAGTGACAGTGGAAAAAAATGTAAGATAATCTTATGTTTATGAATTTCAACACAGTAGTAGGCTATGCTCTTGGGTCTGGGCTAGCAGCTAGCTAACATGCTATATACAGTAGCCTAGCTGTAGGCTGTAGCTGTATATGGCTCGTTTTCAATAGCAACTGAGAAACACACCAAGCTAACATTTGAGCTAAAGAGGGGGTCCACGTCGACCCCCTGGAATCCGGACTTTAGGGGGTCCGTGAAATTGCTTGTTTAAACAGTGTAAAAAAAAGGGGGGAAAAAACATAGCCTACATTATGCATAGCATTATTTTAGGGTCATTATGTTCTGTATAGTAGGCTCTTATTAGTTGTGTATGGTTGATATTATTTACAGGGGTGTCACAAGGGAGGGAAAGTGGGACTGAGTTACTAGGGCCCAAGGTGGAGGAGCCTTAATTAT
>NC_137818.1:3899847-4075986 GCF_963921795.1 Nannobrachium achirus | reverse complement strand
ATGAACCAACTGAACTATCAGGTAGTCACACACTGTCACAAGGCAGTAGGCTATGAATCTAGTTTGTTGCTGGCACTGCAGTGCCTGTACTGTATATTTCTCAAATGTTTTCAGATGCATGTTTTGGAATGTTTAAAAAGGAGAATGTTTTGTGTTTAGATTGAGCAGAGTAACAGCACCCTCTAGTGTCTCCATAATGAATCAGCTGAGCTTTGGAATAGGGACACTGAGATATGGGAATCATCACATAACAAGATTGGTTGAAATTGGTTACTAACTGCCAAGGTAATCACACACTATGTTTAAGTTTGATGGTAAATAATTAATATTGGACTTATTATAAAAATAAAATACAATATATCATTTTGTACATCATTATTCCCATGTGATAAATGCATCGACTTGATGAGTCAACTTTAGTAAATAACAATAAATTGATATTCTGTGATACTCATGGATGGATGCACTACAAGATAAACAAGTGAAATTGTAAGTGATGAAACAAATAAATAAGCTTGCTCTCTCTCCTGATTGGATAACTTGTTCATTTCTTTTTAAAGGTCTCATGATGTGCTGTTTTCACAAAACATAAAAGTCTTTATCATGGTTCTTCAAACAATATTTCAATCACCATGACCATGACCTTCACAGTCCCAAAACACAACCACCAGTTTAAAAATCCAAACACAGTACTGGTTTATTAACAAAGTTTAAAACATGGGTAACATTACTTCGGGGTGGGCCCCTGTACATAAAACTCACTCAAAACTAAAACCCTGGCCTATGCTTACCTGTAACTCACACAGAAAGACAAGGACACAGAAAAACAACATAAAGGACACCCACCCTCCTACCATAGCAATTAGCTGTAAAAATGACCCATAAAAACCATAACTCTAAAAGCACTCAAAAAGCACACAAAAGCTAAAGTCACTGCAAACACAGGACTGGTGATATTTAGAGGCTGGCTGGGAGGAAGACATCTGAAGAACGGGGGGCAGCCATCTTTAAAGACCACAGGAGCCAATCACCAGCTAGTTCCACCTAGAACCCGAACCCTAACCCAATCACACTCAGCCACCACTCTCACCATTCACACCAGCTAATGCTCTCTCTCTCTCTCTCTCTCTCTCTCTCTCTCTCTCTCTCTCTCTCTCTCTCTCTCTCTCTCTCTCTCTCTCTCTCTCTCTCTCTCTCTCTCTCTCTCTCTCTCTCCTTCCGGTCAATGGGATCATCCACAGGGATCCCAAGCAACCAGAAACAACAGGCTTCCTGAAAAGGGCAGCATGCTGAAATAGAAGACGTTTTTCTTGCATTAATAAAAACTAAAATCTAATCTTAAAAGCTAAAATAAATTGGACATGTTTTGAATTAACAAACCTGCTCAATGCTTACCGATGACTTGTAATAGGCAGGAGTCTGAAGTGTCCACATGCAGTATAACGCCCGGGATTCGAACCCGGGTCTCCCACGTGAAAGTCTAATATCTTATTCATTGATCCAAAGGGATATCTCTAAGGACAGAGGGAGATACTAGACTTTAGAGTCCATCAGGCTGAGGCAGTGAGTCACGCCGCTATACCAGCACCGACCGAAGAACAAGTAGGCCATACAGCAGGGTTCCCCAATAGGCGGCCCGCGGGCCATTTGCGGCCCGCGGGGGGCCACTGTCTGGCCCCCACCAACCCCAGTAATAATGGTGGTATAAGAGCAGCAACAACACTAGTATATCGTCGTTGTCGGGTGGAAAACCTGTATCTCAAAATGTGTACGTTCTTTCGCAAAGTAAAGCTCTGCTTCATCAAACAAGGCCGTCGCACAAAAGTAGTGAAAACAGCAGATCTACAAGCACACAACGCCTCGCGGTGCGAGGCGTTGTGTGCTTGTAGATCGGCTGTTTTCACTAGTTTAAATCATTTTTACAATGATAAATGCAAAACGAACGGTTTTGGACATACAAGAAGTTCACCCGACAACGACGATATCTAAACTGTCACTGGAGTAGCCGGAACGCCACCGTCGCCCCCTGCAATGTTGTGGCCCTCTGCTTGGTACCCTGGACATGATTTGGCCCTTGGGGAAAACTAATTGGGGAACCCTGCCATACAGTATATATGGCCACGAGTGCACAAGACGACAAGAAAATAGATCAGCATATTTCCAGTGTAATACATTATAGACCATTGTAGATCTGCTATATTGGCCTAGTAATATGATCATGGTGGTGACCTGATGCCCAGGAGAAGATCAAGTGATCAAATGTAAATCACTCTGCTGTCAGCCGTGACTCCAGAGCCGGCAGAACTTTGAATGTTTTGTATGAAAGCCACACCCGCCATTTTACATCCATTTCCCTCAGTGGAGAAGACTTGACAATGACTGACAAACACCTCAACACATTTGTATGATGAATGTCCTCGGATGAACCCAGCCTTCCAAGTACTCAAGATGTTTTACTTAAGTAAAAGTATCAGTTTGGATATACTCTGTTTAGATGTTGAAACCCTGTATAAAAATGTAGTTGAATACAAAATATACATAAATACCAACAGTAAAAGTACTCCAAATGTATAACAAAAAAGAATCGATCTTCAAAATAGCAGATCTACAAGCTCAAAATGTGTCACATTGCGATCTTGTAGATCTGCTATTTTCAAATGTCCGAAATATACTCTATATGGGGCTGAAGTGGTTAGTGTGTTTTATAATAATAATAATAATCAAAATCTACAAAGTAGCTAGTAACTAGTAGCTAGTAACTAAAGTTTTAATAAAAGCTGTGGAGTAAATATTTTCCTCTGAGATGTGGTGGGGTAGTAATAACGATACATTTTAATAGCGATTCGATACATATCACGATACATGGTTGCCGATACGATACATGGACGATATTGGTCCATTCATGGTGATACGATACGATTTCGATATAGTAACTATTTAACAAAGAAATTAAATCTGTGTGAAAGGTGTGGATAGTGCAGGTTTTTAAGGGAAACATGTATTATTATGGATATAAATAAGTAAACACAGTGATTATCTGACAAATACATGGACATTGTATATTGATAAACCTGCACATTGACATGAACACAGAGATTACACACATTTATCGATAGACCAGAGTAGCTATATGGAAAGGAAAAGTAATTAAACTCCTCCTTTTCATTTTTTCTTCTTAAAAATGCTAAATACAATGCACAAGTAGGTAGTATCGATACAATCGATTATTTGCACTGCCGATTCGATACGATACAAAATCAAATGATACGATTCGATTTTATCTGTTTTCATTTCGATATACTTCGATTTTTCAAGTTAAAAACGATATTCCGATGCAGTTACTAAATCGTTACACCCCTAGGTAGTAAGGTAGTAAGTAAAAGTATTGAACATTGTAAATGCTGAAGAAAGTAAAAATATCTCTGAATTGTACTTAAAGGACAACTTCATATACTGTATAAATGGTCCTGGATAATATTCATCATAAAATGGTACCATATTACCGTGAGCATTATTTGTGAGGAAATTGATAAATAATATAAGAGGCAAAAAATAGAAGAAAATAACAGATCTACAAGCTCAAGCTTAGCCCCTGTTCTTCCATTGACTGAGGTTCTTATATTATTGAATTAATTTTACTGTGGTTAATGTTAGGAATAAGGTTAAGTTTAGACAACGTTGGGCAGGATTTGAACCCCCAACATTCCAAATGAAAGGCATAGTCTAACCACACTAAAAAGAAGGAATTATAATAAAAAAAAATCAATCTTCTGAAGTCAGAGATGTTTGACGTCCAGTGTGAAGTTTCAGCAGTCAATGATGATTTGGGGCGATGGCATGTGGGGATGTATGGCATCTGCATTCGTTTTTACACAATATTATATATTTTTTTTTATTCTTTCGATGTCTCTGTGCGTGATGTCGTGCCCAGCAAAGGATGGTTGGAGATTAAGCGCTTAATGAAAATCACGTTGCAGTCAGTCGTGACCGGCGAGGCCTGCAGCACTTTGAATGTGTTTTGTATGAGAGGGCAAGTTGTGAACACAGACACTCTGATGGTCTAAATCCAGCTATTAAAGCTTGATGCTAAGCCCTGTATACACAGTACTACAGTCACCTGTATACACAGTACTACAGTCACCTGTAGAGAGACAGAGGTGGAGAGGAGAATGAAGACACAAGCTCTGTTGGGTCTTGTGACCATAACAGGTAAGTGCTGCTATAGTCTTATTATTTATAACTGATGTTAATATGACTGATGTCTGCTTGGCTGTTTCAAACTGCTAATATCTCTGCTGTTCTGTCATAAAGATGAACCAAACCATTTCTCTGCTGTCCTGGTGTTAGTGGTTTTTACCCTTGTCTGCTTTTATTTTCACCTCATTGAAGTCAAAGTATGTGGTAGCAGACAATAACATGTACGTTGTATTGTGTTGTGTCCTCCAGGACTGTGTCCTTATGTCTCTCTCATCATGTGTTGTGTTGTGTTGTGTTGTGTCCTCCAGGGCTGTGGACTGTGTCCTTATGTCTCTCTCATCATGTGTTGTGTTGTGTCCTCCAGGACTGTGGACTGTGTCCTTATGTCTCTCTCATCAGTACCATTTAGTAAATGACCAAATGAACTGGACAGATGCTCAGCAGTACTGCAGGGACAAGTTCACTGACCTGGCTACTATACACACCATGGAGGACGTTGACACACTGACCAGTACCGTGGACTCCAAGACTGAAGTAAATATTGTATTTCTACTTGTCTGTTCCCTCTCATATCTTATTTCGATTCATTGGCATTGTTTTTTTCCTCAGATTAAATTGAGACTAATGCCTCATTCACATACAGAAAAGCCAAGCTAATGGTTGGCTTGGTAATTCAATGTAATTTCTATGCAAACAAGCTTTTAAAATTTCCAAGCTGGAAAAAAAGCTTGGAATTTTTTAAAGCTGATTTGCATAGAGATTACATTGAATTATCAAGCCATTGAAGCCAACCATTAGCTTGGCTTCTCTCAGTGTGAATGCAGCATGAGACTTGGGTTTGGCCTTGTGCCCCTCAAAAACATTTACATTTGACATTTCATTTGACATTAGACAATGATCCGACATGACAATTCACAAACAATGATGGAACGAATAACCAACATAAACAAAAGCTTTGTCCTGATGAAGATCTATTGAGATCGAAACGTTGACGAGCAATAAACTTTATGGAGCCTAACCAGTGTGCAGACTCTACTTGTCCTTTCTGCTTGTCTAGCACCTGGGCCACGGATGTGCGTGCACTATTCTCTTCATTCAGATTCAGATTACAAACATATAACTTATAATGCAACACTGGTCCTGTTACCTCACATCTTAACAGACATGAACCTATTATATTTGAATAGCTGAGGTTGTCTTCCACCACTTTATATCTGCTTTAAATGTCACTTTGCCTGAGAATATGGGGCGGCACTATATACGCCAGGGTAAAGTCTCTTTTCCACCGGCAGCGATAACGATGACGATAACGATTTAAAAAGGTGGGTTTTGAATTGAAGTGGATCGGCAGCATCCACCCAACACCGATAAAGACAACGATAGCCGACAACTACATCGTTAGGATCAACAACGATGTGGTTAAGATCACAGTGATATGGAACTGGGTCTCTGACAAACAGCTGGAGGTGCGCTCTGCGCGAGCGGCTGTTAATTTGCGCCTCTTCACATTGATGTCCGATAACTTTATCGGACATCAATGTGTGAAGGCATATTATCGCTGTGATATTTTATGGCTATCGTCATCGTTATCGCTCCCGGTGGAAAAGGGCCTTTAAAGGGATATTTCACTTAAAAAAAAAAAACTTTTGGTCATTTTATCATCTAATCAGCCTTTTATGAAATAAATGGTAAATGGTGCATTTATATAGCGCTTTTAATCCAAAGCGCTTTACATAGATTGTGCATTACATTCACCCATTCACACACACATTCATACACCGGTGGCGGAGGAAGCCATGCAAGGCACCAACCTACTCACCGGGAGCAATTAGGGGTTCAGAGTCTTGCCCAAGGACCCTTCGACATTAACTCAGGGGGAGCCCGGATTCGAACTGGGAACCCTACAGGATTTATACCCTTCATGCTCTAATACCAGTTTCTCTACCCCTGAGCTATGCCGCCCCCCCATGAACACCCTGGACCGATTTTAATTTGCTTCATTCAATATTTAGATGTTTGATGTAAATGTTATCAGGCTTTCCTCCTGCAGGACGCCTCCCCATACACACCCTTTGTAACTTCAAACTCTATTTTAACCATGATAAATTCATCAAAAACACCAATTATTTTTTCTAGTGACTCATACTACCCTCTTAATACATGAGCAGGCCTTGTCTTTTCGATAACTTTTTTCATTTATTTTTAATAATTTCTATTTTTTTCCCTCCATTTTCCCAAAGAATTATTAAAAATAAGTGAAAAAGGTTATCAAAAAAGCACGGCCTGCTAGCATATTAGGAGAGTATTATGAGTCACCAGAAAAAAATAATGTGTGTTTTTAATGAATCTATCCTGGTTAAAATGGAGTTTGAAGTTACAATGGGTGTGTATGGGGCCCTCCTCCTGGAGGAGGAGGGCCTGGTAACATTTACATCAAATATCTAAATATTGAATGAAGCAAATTAAAAACTGTCCAGGGTGTTCATAAAAGCCTGATTAGATGATAAAATGACCAAAAGTTTTTTTGAAAGCGAAATATCCCTCATTCCCTGCCAGGCCCGATAGTCCAGAGATTATTCCAATGTCTTTCCCCGCCAGGCCCGATAGTCCTGAGATTTTTTTTTTTTTTCTTCAAAATCTTTTTTTTTCAAAAAACTTTTTTGACCCCAAAAAATGTAGTAGGCATGATAGCAATCGCGAAATTGCATGTTTAACTCCCATAGCAACCCCATCTTTCAAGCATGGCAGCCATTTTGGCAGCCATCTTTGTTAAACATAATGGCTGCTATCTCATGAATGCCTGAACGGATTTCCATTCGGATTTTTTTGTTTGAAAGCTGTGAGCAATGTGGACACACGTGGTGCATTATCTAGGCATGGGTGTGCATGATCCGTGCACTATGAATTACATGGAAGTCTATGGAGACGAATGGCAGGTGGGAGTACGGAGGTATGTTAAAATGGCGGCCAATGTGTTAATGATCTGTGGTGTTGTTTTGTTTTAAGGTAGCCTGGATAGGCCTGTACAACGATGTCACCAGTTGGAGATGGTCCCTGGCAGACCAACGCTTCTACAAAGATGCAGGGGAACACACCTTCAGGAGATGGGCTCCTGGGGAACCAGCCGGTCGTGGACCTTGTGCAATCATGAACCAGCGTGTTGGTGTGTTTTCTGATAAAGGTTGTGAAAACACCCACCATGCCATCTGCTTCGACCACACAGGTGAGATGAGATGCAGTGGTGGAAAGTAACCAATTACAGTGCTTTTACTCAAGTACTCTACTTAAAGGCACAGTTCACCCCACAATGTTTGTCTTTTCTCACCCCATGGAGACTTAAATTAATGGATATTTCGTAGTTTTTGTCACGTTTATAAGCCAATCATTTAAGCAGGCTCTTTGTGTCTCCATAAGGAACAAAGCAGACTCTTTGTGTCTCCATAGGGTGTGCCAAATGTAGTTCTAAGAGCGGCCATTTCTTGGGTAAACACAGCCTTACACAGGTGTTCTGATTAGACTATAGCATTAGTTCTATGCAATCAAACAATTGAAACACCTGTGTTTTGACCCAAGAAATGGCCGCTAAGGACTACAATGACGTAGCCGCTGGCACACTATAGGGAACAAAGCAGGCTCTTTGTGTCTCCATAGGGAACATAGCAGGCTCTTTGTGTCTCCATAAGAACAAAGCAGACTCTTTGTGTCTCCATAGGGAACAAAAAACCTGGGGTTAGGGTTAACCCTAACCTGGGGTTAGGGTTAGAATTCAAGTCTCCATAGGATGAGTAATCGATAGAAAAGGTTATTTTTTGGGTGAACTATCCCTTTAAGTTAAAAGTTAAATAGGGGTCCTTGACCTATAACGCATATCAAACTGGGGGTCCTTGAAATGAAAATGTGTTTCACTGCCTTAATATTAACCCGTTCTGTACAGGAAATAAATATGTCAAAGTTCCGAGGGGACTGACGTGGTCCGAGGCCCAGAGGGAGTGCAGGGAGAAACACACAGACCTGGTCAGTGTGAGGAACCGGGCTGAGCACCAGGACATCCAGAGGATCATGGACAGTGCGGGGAAGTACTGGATCGGTCTGTACCGAGACTCCAGGAAGTGGTCCGATGGGAGCAACTCATCGTTCAGGCACTGGAAGAAAGGGCAACCAAACGGTGGTGTAAAGCAGACATGTGTTGCCATGGTGTTTCCATTGGGTCCAAGTGGGCAGAAGAGTTTTGTTACTTAAAAAGGTCCTTCATCTGCTACGGTGGTAAGTGTTAGGGCTGTCACGATATGACATTTTACATGACGATTAATTGTCACTCAAATAATTGGCGATTAACGATTTAATTGTGTTTTTGTCATTGACAATTACATTTCTGTTTGGCTTTTAGGCTTTGAAGTTGCACATGGCAGATATGACACAAAACCTAAATACACGAAGAAATTACTGACATATTTGACAACGTACTACTTAAAAAATAACATTGATAGTGGAAATAGCCGATCTACAAGCTCACAACGCGTCGCATCGTAGATCTGCTATTTCCACTATTTTTTACTTTAAAAAAAAGATGTGTATGAAACATTTTCAACATTCACGATTATGACGATTATGACAAAATAATTGCGATAATGTCAAATAATCATGATTAGACGATTATGTAATAATTGTGACAGCCCTAGTAAGTGATGATTGATGACTCATGGTTACTTTGGCTATAAGGCATAGCAGCAGGCATGTGAACACATAGCAGGGACGTGCTGGCCATTGGGAAAAGTGGGACAACTCCTGAACGGCCGGTTCATTCCCGGCCGGTCCAGGCCGGCCATTAGGAAAAATATTAAATAAAATGTCGGCCTTCATTCCATTTTGGGGGCTGGGCGGCCAACAAAGTAAATCGTCACTGTCGGGCAGAAACGAAAAGTAAAGCCCTGCTTCATCATACAAGGCCGTCGCACAAAAGTAGTGAAAACAGCAGATCTATAATTTTTTTTATTTATCATTTTTAAAATGATAAATAAACAAACGGTTTTGGACATACAAGGTTTCCACCCGACAACGACGAAATATAACTCATGTAATTGGCCCACTGGCTTGTCACTTGTCATGATCTGAAATGGCAAATCTTTGAGTAGCAGCAGCGCTATAGAGAGAGATCTCTCTATAGCGCGCAATGAGGGCCTCTACAACTCTTTTTCCCGGGCTGAATCAGGGGCCCAGCATGTCCCTGACTCATAGACATCAAAGGGGGCTTGAGCCCCTTCCCTTTTATCCGTCTGTAAAAAGTGCCCTCTCCAGACCACGAATGCAGTTTTCACTATGGTGAAAGAAATGCAAATGCCCCCTCTTTCCATGCCATACCTGAAGGCAGCATTCAAGAGAATTGCCTTGTCCAAACTCTTGAATGCAGCATCTTATGTTGAAAGAATTGCCCTCTCTGTGTAGAAATCCATGCCGTTACGCCACATCTCCAGTATTGACTTCATTGTGCTTAGTTTAGTGTGGTATCAAGCACCGAAAATAGTCGACCTTGTGAGCTTGGAGGTCTGCTATTAGTGATATTTTCACCAAAAGGCCCTTTTAGAAATGTCAGCCCCTGCCTCTCTAACATTCTCTGCACGTCCCTGCATAACAGTGGCTATGCCTTATTATTGTAAGCCTAGAATAAAATGATCCTGGGGAATCATGAACATAAAACATTTAATTCTGTAATGAAAAAAGAAAACTGCAAAACAAAGGGTATTTATTAAATATAATATATCATAATTAAATACTCAAATTGTTCTTTTAACAGAATCAAAGGTTTTCTGGTTATGATTCACCAGGATCCTGGATGGATTGATTCTAGGCTTACAATAATTGATATCAATATTTGTGTAACTCTCTATGGGGGAAATGAATGGGGTCTCTGGCCACGTTCAGGTGTTTAGACAGATATCTTGTGCCCGGTCGGGCAACCTGAAAGCAAACTCCACCTGCCCCAAAGTTTTATTTACCTGCCAGGGGCAGGTGGGCAACCCTGGCTAAGTGTCAGCGCCTGCTTGGATTAGATCTGTTAAATATATGCTGTATATCATTCCATTTTGGAAGAGAAATAAGGAAAAACGTTATGAAATAACCTTTTAAATTAATTTCACTTCATTATATTATTAGACTATCACTATATTAATGTTTCTTTTCAATGTTCCAGTGGAGAAACCAGTGCTGAGAGTGAAACTGACCATAAACTCCTCCCTGGATGTGAGCGACCCTGCAGTACAGGACGCCATTTTGGAGCAGGTAGAATCAAACTGGATTATTAATTAAAGGAGCACTTCAATGCATTTTCAACCTCATGTTCATATCATTGGTCCTCACCAATGCTCGTTATAAGATGGTATCATTTCTGTCTACCAGTGACATCATTGATAGGTAGGTTTGGTCATTTCAAACTAGAATTCATGATCTACCACATGTGGTTGGTTATCAACCTTTTTAGGCCGAAGACCCCCAAAACAATCATTTGCCCTGTTACTAAGTACAAATTATTTGACAACAAATACAAAGCAGCAAGCAACAATTCACGTCATAAAGGCTCTGGCTAAGGGGCCCCTTGTCTGAGCTCTAGGGCCCATGGGGGCCTGTGTTCTAATCCACCCCTGACCATGTATACAACCCAAATTCAGAGTGAACATTTTTATCTCAAATCTTTGCTTCTGGGGGTCCCAGGAACAAAATATTTGGAGATGGGGGTCCTTGACATGACAACGTTTGAGGACACTCAGAAAACTGTTCAGTATCAGTAGTTCTCAAACGTCGTCATGTCAAGCACCCCCGAAATGATGTGTTTGGCCGCGGACCCCCAGACCACTCTGTTCTGTTGATGAGATCCACTCTGCTCTCAGTTGAAGCAGAACGTGAAGGACCACCAGGGGGCGCCAGCAGACATCAGAGTGAGGTGGGTGGAGCAGGCTGATGGAAGGATCTTCCACAAGGAAGACAACAAGAAGAAGAAGAAGAAGAGGGAGAGGAGGCCTGTTCTGACAAAGAGGGAGCTTTAAATGGCTACTATAGAGCATCGCAGCGGAAGTGCACTGGTCCCACTCTTATAAAACCTTTGTTTCTATGAAAAGAACATTTTGAGAGCTAAACAAAGGGTATTTATTAAATGTAGTGTATCAAATAGGTAATTGAATATTAAAATATGTTCTCACATAGGATCAAAGGTTTTATGGTCATGATTCACTGCCATACTGGATGGCTTTGTTCTAGGCTTAACATAATTGTTATAAATCATTTTGTAAAAGTCTATGGGGAAAATGAATGGGAGATTTTTTAGTGGGACCAGTAAACCACTTCCGCTGCGATGCTAAACTATTACTGTTAAATCTCCACGTCCCTTCAGTCCCAAACAGAAAATGCTTATGAATTTGACCAAAATATATCACTACATTTCATTTGAGCCTTCAAATAGCCAGTGTTGGGTAACGCACGTTAGTAATATAACGCATATTACTAATATATTACCGAAATGCGGTAACGACTAATATAACGCCCTACTAAAAAAAACATTGGTAATATAATGCAGTAATGACAACTTATTTACAGCATTACTTTCCGCGTTACCGGCCAAAGTGAAGGTGCTTTTTTTTTCTTCTTTGTATTTCCTATTTTTGTATCCATCCACAATGCGAAGCGTCCAACAGCAGCACCGCCAGCGCCAGAAAACTACAAAGCCCATTGACACCTGCGACCATTATTTCCTGTTGGCGCGCGTGCGGTACATCAAACAACAAACAACAACATTAGCAGCAAGCAGCATCAAGTCAGAATGGAGTCGGAATCGGATGAAATATTGGTTGATGAGGAGATCCAGGTCCAGGAGAATGAGCCCGAGCCGGTTGGAGACCCAGGGTCAACGTTTTCAGGATGGGTGTATTCACATTATTTCGAGTTCATTAAACAAAAGGATGAGAAGAACATTGCAGTTAAGTGTAAACTCTGCGATGCGGGGCCAGGGAGGAAGACGAAGGTTCTCTCTACGTCGATAAAAAGCACAAGTAACCTAAAGAAACACCTGGAAACGGTTCACCCTCACACTAAACTAACTGAGAAGTGAGAAAAGAAAGGCAGATGGCAGCGCCAGCGGCGGCGCACCGAATCTTAAGCAACAAAAACTCGATTTCTCTCTCCGGGTTGAACGGCTGGAAGTCAAAGAAGTGAGGAGGCTCGTAGCGGAGTATGTTGTTGAGGATATGAAGCCTCTGTCAACAGTAGAATCTCCAGCTTTTCGAAAGCTTGTCAGCAAAATCCCTGTCAAAACTGCTAAGGTAAGATGTCGTTTACAATTTCCTATTATAGCTATGATTTCTATAATAATTAATTAAATTCAATAATCAATATACCTACCAGTGCATGCAGAGGCCAATACACAGCCTGCTATTGCCCTCGCCTAGGCGCCTATATAACGCTGATTCATTAAGCTATATGCCTATTTCAAAATCATATTATTAATACAATATTTTCTATACATTTTCAGCCTTTCGTCCCACCAGACAGAAAGACATTTGCCAAAGAGCTGGAGGCGGCATATGCTTTAATGGAGAAGGAATTAAAGAAAACACTGGATGAGCAGCTATATGTTTCAACAACAGCAGACATATGGAGTGCCAATAATAAGAGTTTCATGGGGGTGACCGTTCACTGGATCGACCCTCGTACATTGAAAAGAGAGAAGGCAGCGATAGCTTGTAAACGATTCCGAGGTCGTCACACCTATGATGCAATTACAACTGAGCTGGAGGACATTTTCTCTAAATATGGACTGAACATTAGTAAAGTGACTGCTTGTGTGACGGACAACGGCAGTAACTTTGTGAAGGCTTTCAAAGAGAATCAACAGCAGCAGCAAGCTGCAGCCGCTGCTGCTCCATCTTCAGACGAAGATGAGGAGCTCCTCGACGAGCACAACGATGAAGGCGAGGTAACCTTTACAGATCTCCATAGTATATTAACCGCAGCCATGGATGATGATGCCCAACCTGGTCTATTTGCATTGCCTACCCACTATAGATGTGCAGCACATACACTTAATTTAATTGCCAACAATGAGGTTGATAAATGGCTGTCATCTAATTCAGAATCGAGGGCTGTGTATCGCAGTGCTACGGCCAAATGTTCCGCGTTGTGGTCAAGAACCAGCCGCTCCTCTACAGCATCAGAGTCCCTGGAGGAGCTCAGTACTCGGAAGCTGATTGTCCCCACAGTGACACGGTGGAACTCATTCCACGATGCATATTCACGGATCACAGCAATGCCTCTCGCTGACATCCAAGATCTCAGCAGAGAGCTTCAGATTAAATGTATGAACGACAGGGAATACCTGTTTCTCAAGGAATATTGTGCTGTTTTGAAGCCCTTCACAGTCGCACTTGACATTCTGCAGGGTGAGAACACTTGTTATTATGGGACGCTTCAGCCAACGCTAGAGATACTAATGGACAGAACCATGGCATTGAAAAATGGCCTATCGCAAATGACCGCCGGACTGCCCGAGGCAATAGTGGGTGCAATTCGAGTTCGATTTGGGGGGATTCTCGACTCCAAAGATGCGCTGCTGGCCGCTGTCTCTCTGCCCAAATTCAAATTGCGCTGGGTTAAAGAAGAGGCGAGAAGAGATCAGATTAAGCTGTTGCTCACTACGGAGTGTCGCAAATTTGAGCCTGCACCCAACAATAATCCGACGCCTGCTGTTGCTGCTGCTAGTGAGGAGGAGGATGACTTCTTTTCCTTTGAGGAAGGACCCGAGGGTGAGAGCGCCGCTATGTCTGTGGAAACCGAGGTAATTACTTATCTGAACAGCGCCACAACGATGGAACACCTGCACCAGTTTAATAGAATAAAACAAATTGCAATCCGTTACAACGCGCCAACAGCATCCAGTGCACCGGTAGAAAGGCTGTTCAGTCTTGGCAGTCTTATTATACTCACCCCAAAACGAAATCGTCTCGGTGACCGACGCTTCGAACAGCTTCTTCTGATGCGTTTTAACAGGTACTATACTGTTATGGATTAGGCTCCAGAGTCTATCAAGGAAGGCTGGAAGGCTATGCCTTACGTTGTTTCATTTATTTGTCATTTGTTAATTTAGTCTAGGACAGGTCTAGTAGCCTATATTTATTTTATTTTGAGTCTGCCTACATAATGTGAATAGGACATGGTCATTGTTGTTTCCCTAAAATCTGATCTGTGAACTGTCCTTATTGTGTCCTTGTTGGACTGAAATGAGCCATAGACATAGTAGGCCTAATAATGGTGCACGTTTATTTTAATTGTTGTGGGGGTCCGTGCCCTTCTTCAGTAGGTCTAATATTGTTTAATGTGTATATAGATTTTTTTGTTTGTTTTTATTTGTTTTATTTTATTAGGCTGTGTTTTAAGCTGCAATTGAGCCTAAATGGGACTATTTCGTTGGGTCTTACTCTTAAAGCCAATAGGCATGCTCTTTGTGTGTCATTGTTAAAAATGTATGCATGCCTTGTTCTTGAGTGTAATTGCACTATTTCGTTGGCTTATAAAGCCAGTAACCTTTATTTCATTGTTGAAAACATGTCAAGGCCTTGTTCTCATGAACCTGCTAGCTTTTTTCGTTTATACCGTAGGCTAACAAGTGTTTTGTTTACAATGTGTTTGTTCATTCATTATAATGACCGATGTCTTACAGCTAATATGTAGCCCATGTGTTTGTATTTTCCACATGACTGAAATGGTCCACTTGAAGAAAGCACCTTAAACAGCAATTTAATTTGTATTATATGCTGCTGCTCATGCAGATCTTGTTCTGTGGACTTTAATAAAAAAGGCATAGAGGTTTGTATCTTGTTGTCAAACTTGTCATGTCATTATAGGCCACATTTAAGAAGGTATAGGTCTATTGTGTTTCATATGAAAAAACAGACAAAATATAAAATAAAATAATAAAAAATATAAAATATAATAATAAAATATCTAGATAATTATTTGTTCAATTTGAGCTTTTTTTTTTTTTTTTTTTTACCAAAAAGTAATAAGTAAAGTAATATTAATATATTACTCCTCCTCGGGGGGTAATATGTAACGAAAAATATTACTTTAAAATCAAGGTAATATGTAATCAGTCTATATTACTAAAAAAAGTAACGCTACCCAACACTGCAAATAGCCTACAGTAATTTCCTAATTTCCGGGTCTTAATAAATGTGTTATTGAGTTTTTAAAGGATTGGGGTTTGGAGCTCCATCCTTAGGAGAGAGAACCCATTTATAAGCTTCATTTTTTACAGTGTTCCACTTCCATATTGTGTCTGATCATTTCTCTGAGTCATCACTTCCAATTTCACTTGTTTATCCCAGGGGTTCCCAAACCCAGGGGCGTCACACCAAATTCTGGGCCCTGGGTACAAGGATTCACTCTGGGCCCCCCATGAATGTTAACTATTGAAAAATAGCAGATATACATACAGTATATATGTTTCCATGTCAGTGGTGCTCAAACGTTTTCATGTGAAGGACCCCCAAGATGATATGTGTTTGGCCACGGACCCCCATCTCAAAATATTTCGTTCCAGGGACCCCCCCAGAAGAAAAATTTGTGTTACAAATGTTCGCTTAAGAAATACATATATTCAAAGATTTGCACACATTCTCACGATTTTTCAAAAACAGCAGATCTACAAGATCACAGCGTGGCACTCGGTGCCGCGCTGTGAGCTTATCTGCTATTTTTCAATAGCTAAAGTTACTAGGGCCCCTCCACCTTGGGCCCTAGTAACTCAGTCCCACTTTCCCCACCCTTTGTGACGCCCTGCCCAAACCTTTTTGGCTCAGTGCACCCCTATAAATATTGTTTTCCTCTGAGGCTCCCCTACAATATATATTCATAATTTTCAATCCCAGCACCTGATATTTATGCCATATTTATGCCTTATTACCTTAGCATAACAATATGATTTCACTTTTTTTGTTTGTTTGTTATTAATTATTGTAAGATGATGACAACATCTGAATGAATTTGTGTTTAATTGAGTAAATCAGAATTGCAAATTAATTCACCTCCATATAAGGGACTAAGGAGATGGTGGTGGACTTCCGCACCTCCAAGAGAGTCCCCCCGGTGCCAAGCACCATTAACGGTGAGGTGGTTGAGCTCGTGGATAACTACAAATTCCTCGGAGTACACCTGAATAGTTCACTGGACTGGTCGGACAACGCGCAGGCGATTCACAGCAAGGGGAAAAGCAGGCTGTTCCTCCTGAGAAGACTGAGATCGTTTGGGGTGTGCAATAGGATGCTACAGATGTTCTATCAGTCTGTCATGGCAAGTGTCCTCTTTTTTGGCATAACATGCTGCGGTGGCAACTACAGAGCAGGTGACACGTTTAACCTAAACAGACTGGTGAAGAAAGCAGGCTCTGTCGTTGGGTCCTCTCTGCAGGGGGTGGAAGAAGTAACCAGGGTGCGCACTGCGAAGAAGCTAGATTCCATCTTGGAGAACTCCTCCCACCCCCTCCATCTAGAGATCACCAGTTACTGGAGTAAGAGAGGAAACGACCGCTTTACCTACCCAGTACGGAGATGTGAGAGATTAGGAAAATCTTTTGTACCGGCTGCCCTTAAGCTGTACAACGAGACACATAACGGACGCTTGAAAAGGTCTCCCTTCCTAACTTAGACTTACGGAACCATTGCTGTATTGACTTTGACCTCTAAGGAACAATTGCTGTATTGACTTTGACCTCTAAGGACCTTCCAGGAAGAGTGCTCATGTGCGCCTTGCGGTGACACGCTTCCTAGTTTCTTCTTTTTTTGCACTGATTTTTGACACTGCACTATTAGGTTGTTAGTGTTGGTAGTTTCTGAGTATTTTTGCTTTGTTTAACAATGACAGTGAGATACTTGTTTGCACTAACTAGCATTGACTGCTATGGTCTCTTTTGCAAGACACTTTATGTATATATACTTATATATTATTCGCCCCCTCTATTGATGCACCTTCTCCTTATTGGTACTGTACTGCTCTTGTCTTTGTTTTTTGTTTTTTCCCCTCTTATCTATCTTTCTTACGTCTCTGTAACTTTGTAAATAACTGTATACTGCTGTGCTACTACTGGACAACTAAATTTCCCCCTTGGGATAATAAAGGTATCTATCTATCTATCTAAGGGGAAACACAAGGGAATTTTTGCCATTATTCTCCCCCTGAGATTATGTTTGGAGGAAAACGTTGATATGATAGCCATTTATGTAACGGCTCTTTAGCCTTTGTAAAGTGTCTTGAGATAACTTGTTATGATTTGACACTTTAATAAAATTGAATTAAATTGTATAACTGAAAATAACTTTGTACTTCAAGTTTAAAATCACACAAAATATATATATTTTAAGTCCAAATAAATTCTAAATATTATCAAATGATCTTGCGGCACCCCTGGACTGCCTTCATGTCACGTCACCCCAGGGTGCCCCGTCGTCACCCCAGGGTGCCCCATCGTCACCCACTTTGAAAACCCCTGCTTTATCCTGTATGAGTTCTCTTCCCTGATTGATTAACATTGATATCACCAACCAGAACATGCATTCTCTGTTCATTAAAGAGCCTGAGACATGGAGACTATAGCAATGAGTACAGTCAGAATGAATAGTTATTTAACACAGCAATGACTGAGGAACCAGAACTATTACAATAATCATAAACCTACACTCCTATATACAAGATGTAACAATACACAAACCTTGAACTAGAATGATCACCAGAATAACATCATGTGTATTTCTTTTGAATAAGTTTAAAAGGAAGGAGAACAAGTGGGTTGAGTGTCATGTAGAAGCCATGTTCGATTCTGCTTCAATAACCTCTCAAACTAAAAGTAGGCCTACTCTGTTTTCAGCCTTCCTAGAGAAAATGTGTTACTTAGTTAATCCTTAAGTAAGTAAAACATTTGGCCTTGGAAATGTACTCCAGTAAGAGTAATCAAAAAGAATAATACTCTTGTAAAGTAGGCCTACAAATCCTCAGAATCTTTACTTAAAGGACAACTTTGTTTTTTTTACAACAAGGGTTCATATTTTAGATAGTCATTAGAGAAAAGAAAAGATGAGTGTTAAAATGTTTTCATTGACTTCTTTCTATTGTTTTAGCGATTTTACTATTTTGATTTCAGTGTTTGGGGGCATGCGTACAAGTGTCTTTTTAGACACAATAAGCCGTCAATTTCTTTATTACTATTTACACCAGCCCCCATAAGTCACATCTGACCATGAAAGATTGCGGTGCATCTTGGGAATGGGCTTATTGTGTCTAAAAATACATATTTAGCCACTTGCATGCATGCCCCCAACTTGCAATAACGATAGAAAGAAGTAAATGAAAACATTTTAACCCTCATCTTTTCTTTTCTCTAAACGACTATCTAAAATATGAACCCTTGTTGTAAAAAAACAAAGTTGTCCTTTAAGTACAGTACTCAAGTACATTTACTTAGTTACTGTCCACCACTGATCATGTGTTGTGTGACCATGTTTGTATCCGATTATCTGTTAAGGAAATAATTAAATTACTCAATCAATCAATTTTATTGTTTTTTTTTTTTTTTTTTTTTTTTTCCAAATTAACCAGCAGGTCAAGACCGACCATTCACCCAACAATTCCCCCACGAGAGCAAGCAGCAAAAACAACATTCCATTATGCATTATTAACAACATAATATCTCTAGTAACAATCAGCCTAATATCTCTCTCACACACACACACACACACACACACACACACACACACACACACACACACAGTAAGCTGTGCCACACAGCACATTCGTGGCACATTTTGCCGATAGAGTATAATTATTGACCATGACGGAAGCACGCCGTCATGGACGCTCCAACTGTAGATGGGCCCTGTGCTGTGTGACATCACCGCCGTTGCAACCCGCCGTCATTAAATACACATTCCGATTCCCAACGGTGCAAATGTAGAATCGCATTGGCGGCTACAATTGCAAGTGTTTCAGAAACTTTCAGTGTTCATTTAGAGCACTGTTTCTCAAACAGTGGGTCGGGACCCATTCGTGGGTGCAAAGAATTTTCGGTTCGCTACATTGTGTTTTTAGTTATTCACAAAACATTCCCCCCAAAAACTAAAGGTTTCATGAATTAAAAAACAAATTCAACGATTTTTAGGTAATTTCTTGATGAAACAAACACATTCCATAAATTAGAAAACAAATGTTTAAGAAGTAGTGAAAATAGATGATCTACAAGCTCACAACGTGTCGCTTTTGCGACGCAATGTAAATTGCCTATTAAATCCAAGGGCCCCCCTTTGGCTCAGGGCCCTGTGCTGCACACCTTGCACAAGCCATAATCCGTCCATGCACGGCGTCTCAAGCGACCTTAAGCCACGTGAGACACCGCCGAGTGAGCTAAAGCGAGTAGCCGTGTCGAGCGTTGCAAAGGTCGCTTGAGCCGACTCAATGCCATTTGAGATGTAAACCAGGGGAACAGAATGGTAAATATTGTTTGCTGTGGGGACTGCTTTTATGACCACTCAAGCCTCGATCAGAGTCGGGACCGCGGTGTAGTGCGGTGTAGTCTTTTTGAGTCATAAAACTACAACGTTAACGCTCAAAAAGACTACACCGCACTACACCGCGGTGCATAGCCTTCCACCGCGGACCTGACTCTGTTCGAGGCTTAAAAGGGACTGTAGTGGGTTGGGCTGCTGCATGCAAGGCATGGTGGCTGCTATGTCTGGCAGAAGGCCTTGAAGGAGGATTTCACCCATGTGACTATCAGAACATAGACCCATTTTTGAAATTATTTTAATTAAATGAACTCACTTACCCTACCTTTAATATCTCTGGTAACATACTATCAACTTAATATCTCTCCTAACATTGGCAGCACACTCAGTTACTTGCTAAAATACAGTACAGGTACTTCTAGACATACTTCACACATCTAGCATGTACGTACATGTGACATACTAGCATCATATCCAACGAGTAGGCCTACACATCATTAACAATAAAGCATAAAGGAAAGCTTGGCGCTTGGAGCCCCAGCATGAACAAACTCTATGACGCAAAATGTGTCACTGCAGCCCCATTATGGTCACATTTCACAACCCGGAAGAAGGGGTGAAATCGCCTCATGCGCTGGGTGAGCAACTCAACGCAAGTGGACGGGCGGGGATATCTGGTGTCCTCTCTATTTCTTTTATAACTCTATGGCCACACCCTATAATGACGGTGAAAAATACCTAAATGCTTTTATGTTGTTATGTCTATTTTAAGAATACATTTGTTTTCCATTTGCCTAATACTGTCAATGGCCATGTAGTATTGTTGTAAAGGTAGCCTTTTTCTTGGCAAGTTGAACAAACGTTACCTTTCAACAATCAGCAATATAAGGGGATTTTGTTTTATAAAATATCAATTAAAGGGGAAGACCACCCATTTTCAATATTGAACTATGTCATGAATATACCTTAGAGGAGTTGTGTGGAAATAATAATAAAAAAGTTCCCCCTCTTCTGTGTTGCCTAGAACTGGAGGATTGATTTGGGAGTTTGTATTGTAAAGTGTGTGATGTCATCAAGTTGTAATTTGCAATACAAACCCCAAAATCAATCCTCCAGTTCTAGGCAACACAGAAGAGGGGGAACTTTTCTTTAATTTCCACACAACTCCTCTAAGGTATATTAATGACATAGTTCAATATTGAAAATGGGTGGTCTTCTCCTTTAATGAGGCTATATTATTCAACTTTAAATAGGAGGATGAGGTACACTCACCCAGAACTCTGAGTGTGGTTTGGCCTGTCTCCTGGACTCCTTTGCTGTTTATCGTAGTCACTGCATAAACTCCACTGTCTGTGCTCTTCAGCGGGCCCAACGTCAGGATGCCGTTGGTCTTATTGATGGACACTCGTCCCTTGTAGTCATCAGCGATGTTCTCCACATTGGGGGCGACCATGGTTACAATTGGAACCAGCTCGTCGCCTGCGTCAAACGACCAGACTATGGCCAAGTAGCTTTCCCTGGGTTGCACGTTGGGCTTGAAGGTGAAAGACTTCCCGAAAACTGCGTCAAGGGGTCCGTTTGGGAGAAGGTCCTGCCCCGCACAGCATCCTAAAAGCAATACCACATGTTGGCTAGGGTTTCATCTTATGAATGTGAGAAATTAAAAAAAAACTAAAAAAACACTGTGGACTATCAATTAAAAATTCACGATGAAGCCAAAATGATCTTTAATTTAACATTCTGAATAGGCTATGCCACAACTATATTTCACTTCACGTCATGTCACACACTGTACACCCCATTAACTTCAATACTGAATAAATTATATAAATTCATGTTTTATTGTATCAACACATTAATAAAATAAATCTATGAAATAATGTAGGCCTAAACAATAATAAGGGTAACCGTAATAATAATAACTTGAAAGATGCAATTTGAAATTGCGAGTGTGGTTGCTGACGGTGTGCTGACTATATTCTACAGTAAGCTAACTGTCATGTGAAGCTCCACCAATTGATTCCCTATTGATTATTGATTCTCACTCCCATTGATTCCCTATTGATTCCCACTCCCATTGATTCCCTACTGATTCCCACTCCCATTGATTCCCTACTGATTCCCTATCCCTGCCATTTCCAATGGCAGCGAAAACGTTACCCTAGAAGTCTATAAAGTTTCCCTAGGACTATAATGTGTTGCCCTGTTGGGCAACCACACTAATAATAATCAAATAAAAACTACTCTGAACATCTAGATGGTGAGGTGGTGATATCTGTGATCCATGTGTGTTTGTCCCCTGACAGACGTGACAGAGTCACTTTGCTGCCCTCAACAACTTCTCCTGGTGGATCCACTGATACTGAGGGCTTTTCTGGAGGGTCTGTGGAGGAATAAACATTGATACTAAAATAACTGTAGTATGTATAAGGAATAGGATAGAGTATTGATCACTATAGGAATGAACAATAACAATTAAAGATTTGAATAATGTGGTGTCAACATTACACCAGCTTTGGTCAGAATAATAAAATTCTGGACAATACTTATTTACACACACTTATTTATCATCTTTAACATATCTCTCTCTATCTCTTTCTACATTTACGTGTATTGCAAACTATGATAATATGGACAATACAGTATGCACGCACGCACGCACGCACGCACGCACGCACGCATGCACACAACCTTTTTCCTATCAAGGACTATTATCTATTCAGCATTTGAGCCATGGACCACCATCTGATGAGATAAAGCCCTCAGACCCAAACCGTTTTTGTTTGTTATCGAAAGCCATATCGTCCAACCAAATGGACCCGTAAGGAACCATTTGGTTTCATTTTACACAATCAAGAGTTAAAGATCTACTGCATAAGAGTCCATTTGGTTACCAACTCTCCATCATTTAGCTGGTGACCACCTGGAACCTATGAGCTTGTAGATCGGCTATTTTCCAAACTTCTAGAACATTAGTGAACATCTTTGAATACTTTTTTAATCCAAATTTAACAGTAATTTTCAACACAAATCTTTGCTTCTGGGGGTCCCTGGTACAACATATTTTCAGATGGGGGTCCATGACCAAATATATATCATTTTGAGGGTCCTTGACATGAACACGCTTGAGAACCGCTGGTTTAGATAGCCACAAATTGCAACACTAGATTTTGTTTTAATCTAGGGTTTTGCTATCTGATCGTATTAAACAACGTCAGACTCACCAATATTGCTGCTCTATGGAAAGCTTGAATTATACTCAGACAGACAGACAGACAGACAGACAGACAGACAGACAGACAGACAGACAGACAGACAGACAGACAGACAGATAGACAGTATAGATTAGTGGCATTGTTGAAGTCATTGTTTGTTTATACCTGAACAGATCAGCTCCAGACTGGAGGAGGAACTATATCAGACATCATTTCTCCTAGACACCCCATCAGTGAACGTTCATAACCAACACAGTTACTATCTTTAATCCACCATGTAGGTTGACCTGTAGAACCATCTCTCCTCTCTGTAGAAACAACAGGACCACAGCCCAGTTGTCTACACACTACAGATGAAAGCTTCTGGTTCCAGCCAGCAGGATCCATTGTTCTCCATTCTCCCTGGTGTTTCACCTCCAGTTTACCAGCACAGCGTCTGGCTCCTCCCACCAACCTGACATCATCAGACTCTGTAAACAATAGAAGCTAAATAAAGGTTCAAAGAGTTTTATTGTCATTCCATACCATTACAGAACCAAACGTGTTTCCCAGGTCCTGGTCATGGCAGACTGAAATAAAATAAAATAGATGAACTCTCGCTGCAACACTTTGTGAGCTTGTAGATCTGCTATTTTCAGCACACAGCTAAATATAAATCAGGCATTTCAACTCCATCACAGCTGGCCAAAATACATTTTAGTTGACTAAATCAACACTTCAGGTGACTTAAATATGACTGAAATGAAATTAATTAGTATTCAAAAGACTATGACTTAAAAATAAGTCAAAATTGGCTGTCAAAATCAACAGTGTGCAATGATGATCACACAGTGACAGACAGACAAAGAGAAGATCAGTTATACTTTTATTAGAGTAAAACCTTTCTTCTTATTAAAATGTGTATTGATGTTCATTTACCTGTTGTGTGGAGAGCCTGGAGATCTGCAGAGAAAAAAAAATCACATCAATGAGTCTGAGTGAAACCAGTGCTGGAAGAATGTCACTTTTTATGCTGTGTAAATGATTTAGTAAGCGAACCCATAGTCCGGAAAATTAGTAAGAAATTGCAAATAATAGTAGGAACTATAAACCTTTCAAGAATTCAAGATGTTAAATGATGTCCTGGGAATCCCATGACGTTATACATAGATCTATCGTCTTCATTTTGCTCTCAAAGTGCACCAGAGCAATACATTTAACTTACAAATGCAATGCAAAGGGATAATACCCACTGACCACACCTCAGTACCTGTCAAATGAGGATTTTGTCTTGGACTTGACTCGGACCGCCTTTAGGTGGACCTGACTACAACACTACGGTGATGACATCATAGATCTACTCACCATGGAGGAGAAGAAAGGTCACGATGAGACACAGAACCATCTCCATCCTGGACACACACACACACACACACACACACACACACACACACACACACACACACACACACACACACACACACACACACACACTTTAGTTTAGCTTATTTAGACCAGACAGCTGTGACTGAGCACAGTGACTGAGTGAACAGGGAACCCCGACGCCGCATCAGGTATGATCAGGACCGGCATCACACTCGCTCGCATTCCAATATGTCGATGGTGTCGATGAATGTCTGGCAACGTCATCATTAACAGCCAATGAGGGACCAGCATTCCTGGTGATGCCAGTGGTGATGTCACTGGCATCGGCAGTGGTGATGCCAGTGGTCATGCCAGCACCTCATGGCGCGCTCTGCTGGCGCACAAGTAGGCCATATATGGCCTACTTGTTGTCACCTGGACAGAGTGCAGTTCTAGTCTTGCGTCACCAGGACAGCTGACCAGTGCCTTTGTTGTGCAGATTAGACTCTCAAGGAAAGAAACACCCCCCCCCCCCCCTGTCAGTGTCTCAGTGCAAGGCTATATCGTTCAAACTGATATGGGTCTCCAAATGTCTTCATACCAGGCAGACAGAGGTGTAAAGTAACTATAAGTACATTTACTCTGTCCTTAAGTACAATGTTTAGTTTTTTGTTGTTTGTTTTTACTTGAGTGTTTCCAATTTGACTTTTTTTTTTCTTACTTTTACCTCTACATTTCAAATATTTAACTTTTTACTCCACTACAATTATATGAAAACATACATTAGCCACTTCAGCCCTCCTATACATTTCAGCCATTTGAAAATGATCTACAAGCTCACAATGCGACACATTGTGAGCTTGTAGATCTGCTATTCTCAAAGGATTTGTATACATTTCATACATTTGGAAAAAATATATAGTTACTTTCAGTACATTTTGATACCAATACTATTCTACCTTTACTCAAGTACACTTTGATAACTGGACTTCTACTTGTGACAAAATATGTCTACCTTGCAGTATTGATACTTTTTACTTGAGTAAATAAATCGAGTACTTTTTTCCACCACTGACACCAGGTGACCGCACACATCAATTACTGCCAATAAATCAATATGTGACGACGACACATGCTATTATGTCACACTGATTACCAGGCAGGACCCAAAAGCAGACTGGCAGGCAGGAAAGTTCAACTAACAACAGTTTATTTAGATAAGCAGTTTGAATAATAGAACTCAAAGCATCAAGCACTTAGGCTACATATAACCTCACACAACAGACCAACAAGGAAACAATGCACACACTTAAATAGACAGGGGGTAACAACACCCTAACATCTAAGAGGAAAGCCTGGTGTTCGTTTACAACGGGCCTTTGATCCGGTCTAGGCGGAAACCACAAGCAGAAGAAGCGGCGTCTCTTTGTTTTGGTTCCCCCCGTTTGTTTCCCCAATCCCTATTAAAATGCTGGAGTCTTGCCAGTCGCTACGAGTTGGACTAAAGTTGAAATATGATTATTTTAGGGGTCGCAGCCTGAAAAGGTTGAGAACCACTGCCTTACACAATAAAAGTATAGTCCATCATGTTTCCCCCCCCCCCTCTCTTTGATTGGTCGAACAAAAACCATAGAACATTGCACAAAAACAGATTCCACCCACTTTTCTTTCTTTTTCCTCCTCCGTTCAACCTGTGATGTGATGAATAAATAAAGCAGAATTTTAAATGGAAATTCTCTCACCTTTCACCACAAGAGAAGATGCTGTTGAAGTCCTGCTCTCACAACTGTGTGTGTCTGTGTGTGTGTGTGTGTGTGTGTGTGTGTGTGTGTGTGTGTGTGTGTGTGTGTGTGTGTGTGTGTGTGTGTGTGTGTGTGTGTCTCTCTCTCTCTCTGTGTGTGTGTGTGTGTGTGTGTGTGTGTGTGTGTGTGTGTGTGTGTGTGTGTGTGTGTGTGTGTGTGTGTGTGTGGTTCCAGTTGTACACTCTCAGAGTTACAGACCTGTAAGGGTCCATTTGGTTCCAGTTGTACACTCTCAGAGTTACAGTCCCGTAAGGGTCCATTTGGTTCCATTTGTATACTCTCAGAGTTACAGACCCATAAGGGTCCATTTGGTTCCATGTGTACACTCTCGGAGTTACAGAACCGTAAGGGTCCATTTGGTTCCATTTGTACACTCTCGGAGTTACAGACCCGTAAGGGTCCATTTGGTTCCATTTGTACACTCTCGGAGTTACAGACCCGTAAGGGTCCATTTGGTTCCATTTGTACACTCTCGGAGTTACAGAGCCGTAAGGGTCCATTTGGTTCCATTTGTACACTCTCGGAGTTACAGAGCCGTAAGGGTCCATTTGGTTCCATGTGTACACTCTCAGAGTTACAGAGCCGTAAGGGTCCATTTGGTTCCATTTGTACACTCTCAGAGTTACAGAGCTGTAAGGGTCCATTTGGTTCCATTTGTACACTCTCAGAGTTAGGGTTCCATGTGTACACTCTCAGAGTTACAGAGCCGTAAGGGTCCATTTGGTTCCATGTGTGCACTCTCAGAGTTACAGAGCTGTAAGGGTCCATTTGGTTCCATTTGTACACTCTCAGAGTTACAGAGCTGTAAGGGTCCATTTGGTTCCATGTGTACACTCTCAGAGTTACAGACATGTAAGGGTCCATTTGGTTCCATTTGTACACTCAGGCGGCATTCACACAGGCACGTTTTATTGCGATTAAAACGAATCCTCTAACGTATTGTCGGAAAATACACAACGTTTGGGCATGTGTGAAGATGCATCCGTATTCTTTTTCGAATCAAAGAAACAAATGCAAATCCACAAAAAAACGGTGGTTTCGATTCGCTACAGCAAACGCTTCACTGTTGGTGTGAATCCATCCGTCTTAAATACGGGCAATGAAACATTGTGGTAGGCTATATAGAGCCATGTGCGGGTTAAATCCATAGTTAAAAGGTTAAATCCACCTCCAGACCGTCCGCTCTCATTAGATGTCTGACCATTCTGGCCGCCCCCTCCCCTCATTGATTTAATAGCGACATTAAGCAGACCGTTTCTGCTACCGCAACGTGAGGCGGGACTACGGCTGCTATGACGTAATCGCCGTAGCGATCAAAATGGTTAAGCAAAGCCTCGGCGGCGACGGGTTCCCACCCCTTTCATTGAATGCTTTGGTTCCCATGGCGACGCGTACACGCAGCAGACGGAGTAGGCGTTACGTGGGAAGGGACCTTCTGCCGTAGTAGAGGCGGCCGTGGCGACGGCAGGTTGATCTATCGAGCGCGGATTATTTCCGATTACCGTTGTCATCTGTCGTTGCCGTAGCGTTGCTTAAACTGGCTAATTTCTGATCACCGCTCCCTCGATCGCACATAGTGTATTATTTGTGAGGAGTTTCTCACAGTAGTTAGATAAAAAGAAAGTGCCACTTGAGTCACTTGTATATCATATATAGGCTATAGGCCTAATATAATATAGGCCGATGTGTGGGTCTCTCGCCCTTGCTCGCGCGCGCGCTCTCTCTGTCGCTCTCTGTGCCAAATTATGTCCAAATGGAGACGCTTGTTACGCGCGGAGCGCAGAGGGAGCCAGCGGAGGGCAAGACGAGGGGCAGAGAGAGAGAGAGAGAGAGAGAGAGACGTTGACGTCCTCCTCTTCGTAGATATTCATATATTGCTATTAAAAGTATTTGCTGTCTGGTTTATTGCTGGTAGATTTTGCGAGTCCCTCCGGCCACCGCTGGTTTTATTTTTTGATCGCCCGTTTACGGCCGTCGACCGCAGATAAATAGGCGAACGCCTGCGCTGCAATTTTGCAGGGGTCCTGTGGTTACATTGTGAGTTGAACTTGAAGAATTAATAAACACAGGGAGATGGAGGAGGCATTATTATGCAGCTTGGATACATACATGTCCCGTGGACAGACGTGGACTCAGTGATTCCTTGTTTCGGATGACAATGTGCAGTGTGAGGGCAAACGTATCAATTAAATATGCAAGAATGTGGCAACTTCACCCCTCCCATTCGCACGACTAAACCGAATTATATTATGAGAATGTGTCACTCAGTTACAGACCCTGTAAGGGTCCAATTGGTGCCATTTGTTACTCTCAGAACCTATAAACAGGGGTCCATTTAGAACCCCACAAGGACCCCTGAGGGTCCCTGGACCACACTCTGAGAACCAGTGGGCTACAAAGGTCAGGAGGTCATTATAAAGAATGTGAATTGGTGCCGTTAACTTTAACCCCTTCTCTCCCACACTGTGATCGCTGTGTGTGTGTGTGTGCGTGCGTGCGTGCGTGCGTGCGTGCGTGCGTGCGTGCGCGCGTGTGTGTTTAAGGAGAATGGAGCAATCTTTTTCAGAAACCCACAAATGTCAAGAAACCAATCCATTTCAATGCAGAATCCACCTGCATAGTAGATAATACACTTTGCAGTCAGAAAAGGTCATAAAAATAGCAAATAATACAGCTGATCTACAAGCTCAATGTTCTGCCAATCCACTGGAAATCTGCTGTCTTGCCAGTGGCAGGACGTGTTTTGAAATGGCTGAAATCTGTAGGAGTGTTTGACTGTAAGGAGTCTCAGAAGTAATGTTGGACAACCCAGACGTATCAGATGCAGATGTGAATCGAAGTTTTGTGGCTGTATAACAGGGCATGCATTATACCTGTTCAAGGTTTTGCATTCAATTGATCGCTGCAGCGCCACCCTTTTGGCCAATGGTCATAGGCTTCATGTCACTGACCCCTGACAAAGCCCTCTACCATATTGCCCAGTTTCGTAAAAAACGACAGCACCGTAGAGATTATACCGTGATTATTCGTGAAGCGGCAGAAGAATAATAATAAAAGGTAGAAACATAATAGCATGCATCATTGTTACATTACTGTATGTGCAGAGGTTTCGCCTATACGTCAGAGGCCAGCGAGGTTGATTTAAACCTCTTTGCATGTCCCTTCGTGTCTCATGAGCCTGCAGCACTTTGAATGTTTTGAATGTATAGCTCTTAAACAAACAAGTAGGAAAATGTTCAACGAAGTGAATCCATGACGCTCCCATGGTCTGAATCCAGCTATTAAAGCTTGATGCTGCCAAGCCCTGTCCTGTCTTCACTACAGTCACATGTAGAGAGACAGAGGTGGAGAGGAGAATGAAGACACAAGCTCTGTTGTGTGCTGTGACCATAACAGGTACGTTTCTTCTAGTGTTATTTATGACTGTTAATATGAATGTTAATATGACTGGCTGTTTCAAACTGCTAATATCTCTGCTGTTCTATCATAAATATGAACCAAACCATATCTCTGCTGTCCTGGTGTTTTTTACCCTTGTCTGCTTTTACTTTGACCTCACTGAAGTCAAATGGACATTTTCAGATGTGCAGGTAAATCGCTTTAGTAAATTATGTAAGGAATAACGTCTGGCTGCACACAAAACAAAGTATTTCCTTGAAAAAAGAGAAGGCGGATCCGAGCACTCAAAAAATAAAATAAAAAGGAGGGGAACGGACGTAAAAGCAGTGTACTTTATTTCAAGACATAATAAAAGCCGACATGTTTCGACCCTCTCAGGGTCTTCATCAGGGCATATATGAGGCAAACAGACAAACACAAGTCAATATATACAGAGGGCTGCTGAGTAGCAGAGACCTAGTCAATCAGCACTGAGGACACACACTCAGAATTGCACATGTGTGTGTGTGAGCAGCACAAAAGGTAATTACATAGGAGGGACAATGAATAGAGCAATCAATCAATTAGCCACAAAGACTAAATAAAGAGAACGAAAAAAATAATATAACAACATGCCAATAACAAAGAAGCAAACTTAAAGCAAAGAAAAGTATAATTGCAAAAAAGTTTAAAGAAAACACATAAAGTCTATATCCTCATTTAGACCTGGAGGGCACAATGCGTCTAGGGAGTGGATCCAAAATGTTTCTCTCTGGTTTAATTTTCTGAGCCGATCTCCGCCTCTGGTTAGCGGTTTTATCTGCTCAAGACCAATGATGCGCAGTAAACCATCATTACTGTTGTGCATTTCTTTAAAATGTCTTGCTATAGGATATACCATGTTGTTTGTGCGAATAGCATACTTATGCTCAGCTAGACGGTCCCTAAGGCGACGTTTGGTTCTTCCCACATAGAACACACCAGGGCAGGTGCATGTTAACCTGTAGATGACATGAGTAGTGCTACAGTTAATGAAGTCATTAATCTTATACGTTTTATTAGTCTTAAAGTCCATAAAAGTTTTTGTTTGTTCAACGTTGGAACAATGTGGACAATGCATACATTTATAACAACCTATTGGTCTTTTAAGCCAAGAATCGCTTTTGGGGGGAGGTAAAAAGTTATTGACTAATTTGTCCCTTAAAGTCGGAGCCCTTTTAAAAGAAACCATTGGAGGTTCAGGGAAGACCTGTCTAAGGGTAGGGTCACTGTTAATGATGCCCCAGTTGTTTTTGATGATGCGGCTGATATGGTTGGCAGCAGTGCTATATTGTGTAACAAAATAAGGACGGGATTGAGAGGAATTGGTAGGCCTACGTTTCTTTTTTATTAATAAGTCGTTACGATTAATATCATGCGCCTTGTTGCGGGCACGTACGACCACCTCTTGTTTATATCCTCTGCTTACAAAGCGACCAGCCATATCAGTAGCCTGTGTGTTAAAGTCATCTTCCTCATCACATAAGCGGCGTAGCCGCTGAAATTGACCAAAAGGAATATTATTTATTAAATAAGAAGGGTGAAATGAGTCAGCTCTGAGCAGCGTGTTGCGAGAAGTCTTTTTTCTAAAAATAGTAGTATGGAGATTTCCCAGTAAATCTTTGGATATAGTGAGGTCTAGAAAGTTAATAGCATTTTGAGAATATTCAATAGTGAGTTTGATATTACGATTCAAAGTATTTAGATACTTATGGAATTCAAGCAACTGCGTCTCAGAGCCGTTAAAAATGAGCAAAAGATCATCAATGTAGCGACCATACCAGGTTATGCAAGAGAAAAAGGGGTTAACAGTGTTTAAAACAAAACGTTTCTCCCAATAGCCCAGGTATAAGCATGCATAGTTTGGAGAGAAACATGACCCCATAGGAACGCCAATACACTGTTTATAAATAGCGTCAGTAAACATGAATACATTGTTGTGAATGATCCAATCAGTAAGCTCAACAATAAAATCAATGGGTGGCAAAGCATCTCTATCTGAAAGGAAAAACCTCATGGCCTCCAAACCATCATTATGGTCAATGTTAGTGTAAAGGGATTCTACATCCATGGTAACCAAAAAAATATTTTGTAAATTAGTAAGAGTAGAAAGCTTATTTAAAACATCAGTGGTGTCCTCTATAAAAGAGGGGAGTTGTTGAACATAAGGCTTAATAAAGCTATCAATAAATTTGGAGGCTGGTTCAGTAAGAGTGCCAATTCCAGAGATAATAGGGCGGCCTGGAGGATTATCAAAAGGTTCTTTATGTATTTTCGGGAGTAAATAAAACGAGGCGAGCATAGGGAATTCAACACCTAAAAACTTAAATTCATTATCAGAGATCCATTGAGCCTCCCTAGCCTTGACTAGGAGTTCATGGAACTCAGTTTGCATAGCAGGTAAAGGATTAGTAGACAATTTCACATAATGTTTAGAATCAAGTTGTCGCTCCGCCTCAGAAATATATTGCTCTTTAGACAAGATCACCGTGGCTCCGCCTTTGTCGGCCGGGCGAATAATAATAGAGTCATTCTTTGATAGTTCATCAAGTGCCAAACGTTCACTGTGTGTCAGGTTGGGCTTGGGTGTAAAACCCGAGCCAGGGTGATCAGAGAAAAGTTTTTCGATCTCAAAATCAACTTTCTTGGTAAACGCTAGGAGGGAGGGATTAGAAACAATAGGGGCAAAACGAGATTTGGGTCTGAAGGCAGCGCCAGGAGCCTCTGTAATATCAGACTGAATCTCAATAGAATTCATTTTCTGTTACTGCATCGTCTATTCCTCGCTTCAAATATTAAAAAGAAAATAAAAAACATTCTTGAGGGCAACGTTTAGCTGTAAATGACACTGTGTGTTTGTTTACATGGCTCTCATGTTGGATACGGCACATACATTCATGCAGTGCAGCAGGTGCTCTGTGCTCTTGTTATCAGTGTCAATTCACTGATATAACAAAATGTTTTGATGAATTGACAAAGCAATCAATGGAATTATTGCTAATAAAACATATGGTTGGATTAGTAACATGTACATTGTATTGTGTTGTGTTGTGTCCTCCAGGACTGTGGACTGTGTCCTTATGTCTCTCTCATCATGTGTTGTGTTGTGTTGTGTTGTGTTGTGTTGTGTTGTGTTGTGTTGTGTTGTGTTGTGTTCTCCAGGGTTGTGGACTCTGTCCTTATGTCTCTCTCATCATGTGTTGTGTTGTGTTGTGTTGTGTTGTGTTGTGTTGTGTTGTGTTGTGTTGTGTTGTGTTGTGTTGTGTTGTGTTGTGTCCTCCAGGGCTGTGGACTGTGTCCTTATGTCTCTCTCATCATGTGTTGTGTTGTGTTGTGTTGTGTTGTGTTGTGTTGTGTTGTGTTGCAGGGGCGCTGGAACTCCCAAATCCCAAGGGGAGCTGAGCCTGGAGGAGTTCATGCGTGCGGCCGAAGGCGTTTTTTATCCGGTTTTGGGTTCTTTTTATTACGGTTTCGGGTGTTTATTCCCCGCACAACGGTGTAACAAGGAGCTATATAGTTACTAGTTATTTTAGCACACAGTGCAACACACAGCACGCACGCACACACACACAGTCACTCACACACACTACAAAATCGGGTATTTTTTTTGTAACAGTTTTCTACTGTTTTTTATTCCCCATATACAACGGTGTTAGTTTGCAACAATGAGCCTATAGACAGTTTCTAGTTCTCAAATAAATAGACTTTGGTGTGCCATCAAAGCGGGATTTAAATTTGACTTCCCTTCTGACCGGAAGTGGCAAGGTGACCATGTGATTAGGTCACCATGTGATAATCAAATACCTTTTTTCAACATATTTTATTCCCCAAAGTCAAATACATTATTGTTTTAATATAGCTCTGTGTGTGTGTGTATATATAGGCTTATAAATTATTATTTTTTTTCCCCCTCCCCACCACCAGGGGAGCTGCAGCTCCCTCAGCACCCCACTTCCAGCGCCCCTGTTGTGTTGTGTTGTGTTGTTGTGTTGTGTTGTGTTGTGTCCTCCAGGGCTGTGGACTGTGTCCTTATGTCTCTCTCATCATGTGTTGTGTTGTGTTGTGTTGTGTTGTGTTGTGTTGTGTTGTGTTGTTGTGTTGTGTCCTCCAGGGCTATGGACTGTGTCCTTATGTCTCTCTCATCATGTGTTGTGTTGTGTTGTGTTGTGTTGTGTTGTGTTGTGTTGTGTTGTGTTGTGTTGTGTTGTTGTGTTGTGTCCTCCAGGGCTGTGGACTGTGTCCTTATGTCTCTCTCATCATGTGTTGTGTCCTCCAGGACTGTGGACTGTGTCCTTATGTCTCTCTCATCATGTGTTGTGTTGTGTCCTCCAGGGCTGTGGACTGTGTCCTTATGTCTCTCTCATCATGTGTTGTGTTGTGTTGTGTTGTGTCCTCCAGGACTGTGGACTGTGTCCTTATGTCTCTCTCATCAGTACCATTTAGTAAATGACCAAATGCACTGGACAGATGCTCAGCAGTACTGCAGGGACAAGTTCACTGACCTGGCTACTATACACACCATGGAGGACGTTGACACACTGACCAGTACCCTGGACTCCCAGACTACAGTAAATATTTATACTCGTCTACGCATTTCTTACACCTGCTTTTGAATCATGCAGAGGAGGGAAAAGTACTCTTTTCTTTTCTTTTCTTTTCACTTAAACGGATTTTTCACTTTCAAACATGTTCAGGGTTATTTGAACCCATTTAGGCCTAGAATTATTTAATGCTTTAACTATTGAAAAATAGCAGATATACAGGCTCACAGCGTGGCCCCGAGTGCCGCGCTGCGAGCTTGTAGATCTGCTATTTTTTTTTTTTTGAATCATGAAAATGTGTGCAAATTTTTCAATATATATTTTTCAAAGCAAACTTTTGTAACTCAAATCTCAAAAATAGCCTTTCTTTGACCAATTCAGAATGAGACAACAGGGAACAAGGAATCCTTACAAATTATACTATAACATGTTCTTTGTTTGACAGTGCTGGTGGACGTTTAGAATATAATTATTATATTATACTATAAAATGTTCTTTGTTTGACAGTGCTGGTGGACGTTTAGAATATAATTATTATATTATACTATAAAATGTTCTTTGTTTGACAGTGCTGGTGGACGTTTAGAATATAATTATTATATTATACTATAAAATGTTCTTTGTTTGACAGTGCTGGTGGGCCGTTTAGAGTACAATTTAGGAATGAAATCGTGGGCCGTGCAAAATGTGTCATCGGGCTGCATTTGGTCCCCAGGCCGCACTTTGGACACCCCTGTTTTAAGTCGATCTCCAAGCTTGTAGATCTGCTATTTTCACTGAATGTTCGCGGCCCATATACCCTATAGGTTAGTGATCTTTGGTGTCATTTCTTTTTAAGGAGGCCTGGATAGGCCTGTACAACGATGTCACCAGTTGGAGATGGTCCCTGGCAGACCAACGCTTCTACCAAGATGCAGAGGAACACGCGTTCAGGAACTGGGCTCATGATCACCCCGGCGATAAACTTTGTGCCATGATGCATGGGATTAATGGTTATTGGGCTGCTGTCAGCTGTGGAGCGGGACGCTATGCAATCTGCTTCGACAACAACACAGGTGAGACGTGTTTATTAACTCCACCAGGCCGGAACTGCTTTCTTGATTTCTTCATACGCCATTTCAATTGTCTACGAGTGGCTTTGAATGGTTTTGTGGGAGGGCCCGTTTTGCAAACAATGCCACAAATCATGAACACTGTATAGATAGGTAGATAGGTAGATAGATAGATAGATAGATAGATAGATAGATAGATAGATAGATAGATAGATAGATAGATAGATACTGTAGATAGATGCCTTTATTATCCCGCGGGGGGAAATCATCTGATCTGCCCCACATTTTAACACATTGAGGGACCTCTGCAACACAAAGCCAAAAGCCATTTCACTTCCAACCATACTGCCCTGCAAAGCCAAAGTCCAACTGTGGAAAAAAGACTGACATTTTTGACATTTGGGAAACAGTGTGTCCAAAACATTACTGCACTTTGGCTTTGTACGGCAGCATAGGCCAGCATAAAGGCTACAAATGTCACTGTTGGAGAATCACAACTTTTCACACCCAATTTGGTATAAGAAAGAAAGAAAGAAAGAAAGAAAGAAAGAAAGAAAGAACGAAAGAAAGAAAGAAAAATTGTTCATCATTCGGAGTCCGTATCAAACTGAGGGTGTCCTTATTGTGTTCATTCTGTACAGGAACTGACTGTAGTTTATTTATACTTTCAGATCAGCCAGGGAGATATGTCCTCATTGCAAAGCCACTGTCGTGGTCCGAGGCCCAGAGGTTGTGCAGGGAGAAACACACCGACCTGGCCATTGTGAGGAACCAGGCTGAGTTACAGGACATCCAGAAGGCCGCGGGCCATACTTGGACCTTCTGGATCGGTCTGCACCGACACTCCTGGAAGTGGTCCGATGGGAGCAGCTACTCGTTCTGGTACTGGCGCAACGGGGAACCAAACGGTGGTCTGACGGCGACGTGTGTTTTCATGAGGTTTGACAAAAAGTGGGGAGACGGGGGGTGTAACAACAAAGCTTCCTTCATCTGCTACAGCGGTAAGTGATGACTGATAACTCACGCTTACTTTGGCTATACATTTCTGCGGTTCAACGTTTTTTTGGGGGGCCCTGAATGTATATTCTACTGCAGCGTTTTCATGTCAAGGACCCCCAAATTGATGTATATGACACCCAACTCTACCCTTACCCTAAACCTAACCTCTGTGGGGTGAGTCGCTAACCCTCCCGACGCTCCTTTGTCGAAATGACGCTCGTTCGAAAGAGCGAGAATTTCCCCTTAATATTAATTTGTAATGTTTAGAATCAGTCTCAGTACTTAACTGATTGTATTTGTCAGTATGAAAAGGACATCTAGGATGAGATAAGTGAGGGCAAAGGTATATGGATGTTAAAGGGATAAATCACTTTCAAAAAAACTTTTTGTCATTTCATGGTCTAATCAGACTTTTATGAACACCTGAACAGATTTTAATTTGACTGATTCAATATTTAGATGTTTGATGTAAATGTTACCAGGCCCTCCTGCAGGAGGCCTCCCCACACACACCCATTGTAACTTCAAACTCCATTTTAACCATGATGGATTCATTAAAAACACCCAATATTTTTTTCTGGTGACTCATACTACCCTCCTAATATGTGAGCAGGCCGTGTATTTTTTTTATAAAGTTTTTTTCATTTATTTTTAATAATTCTTTGGGGAAAATGGAAAAATGTAATACAATAAAAATAAATGAAAAAAGTTATAAAAAAACAGCCTTAAATTTGGATTTGCCAAGAGAAATAAGGAATAAGGAAGGATTATACAAGTACAAAAACATCACTTCATTATGCTGTGTGAAGAATATTTATTGAACTCTAATCCAGTAGTTCTCAACCTGTGGGTCAGGACCCCCAGGGGGGTCCCCAAATTATTTTGGGGGGTCCCCAGATAATTAACTTAATGTGCAACATTGTTTTCTCACTCAAAAGTAAACAAACCAACATAAAGTTTAAGTGTATAGAGGGTATCAGCACATTTCTAAATTGACAATTTAAGGACTTTTTAATGTCTAGAATGACAAATTAAACATTGGCCAAATTGTCAAATATTAGAGGCAAAAATTGTGAAAATAGCTGATCTCTATTTCCACAAGCATGTAGATTGTCTATTTTCTCAAGCATGTAGATCTGCTATTTTCACAATAAAACAGTGTTATAGAAAATGTAATGCCTCAACTCAATTATTTTGGGGGTCCCCAGTTAAAATATGATTATTTTGGGGGTCGCGGCCTGAAAAGGTTGAGAACCACTGATCTAATCAATCAACATCAACATCAACAACAACAACAAAAAACAAACAAAAAATAAATCTAATGTTTCTTTTCAATGTTCCAGAGAAGAAACCAGTGCTGAGAGTGAAACTGACCATAAACTCCTCCCTGGATGTGAGCGACCCTGCAGTACAGGACGCCATTTTGGAGCAGGTAGAATCAAACTGGATTATTAATTAAAGGAGAACTTCACCCATTTTCAAGCTCATATAATTAGTCCTCAGCTGGTTATAATATGGAACCATTTCTGTCAACTCAGGAGGGCTGTGGACAGTTCAGAAACCTGCCTACCAGTGACATCATTAGGCAGTTTTGGTCATTTCAAACACAAATTCAAACTTTTTCTTTTTAATGAAAGAACAATGGCTTCTATTTCCAGTAAGAGAAAGGCTGTACTTTCTAAAAGCTTGGTATCCACATTGATGATGTCATTAGTACAAAGTAGGCACTAGGCAGGTTTCTGAACTGTCCACAGCCCTCCTCTGAGACACAGACTGAGTAGACAGGTTTCTGAACTGTCCACGGCCCTCCTCTGAGACACAGAGTGAGTAGACAGGTTTCTGAACTGACCACAGCCCTCCTCTGAGACACAGAGTGAGTAGACAGGTTTCTGAACTGTCCACGGCCCTCCTCTGAGACACAGAGTGAGTAGACAGGTTTCTGAACTGTCCACAGCCCTCCTCTGAGACACAGAGTGAGTAGACAGGTTTCTGAACTGACCACAGCCCTCCTCTGAGACACAGAGTGAGTAGACAGGTTTCTGAACTGACCACAGCCCTCCTCTGAGACACAGAGCGAGTAGACAGGTTTCTGAACTGTCCACAGCCCTATCAGACAGTGCTATCAGACTGAAATGGTTCCATCATATAGCATGTACTGTACTGTATTGCAACTCATTATTATGCATGTTGAATGATTTATATATATATTGTGGTAGGCTGAGCTGTTCAGTGGCGCCACCTGTAGGAGATGATGAATCTACAGGGCAGCAATAAGCTTCAATATCTGCTATCCATGCTAGGACCACCACCAGTAATGTAGACAAACCCCCTAGATGATTCTATACAGAGATATGGTTTTCCTGCTAGACCAACAGTGCCCATGGCATAGTCCTCTTCCCTGAGTCAGCAGGCCTAACTTAGGCCTGCTGCCATACCAAATCGTCTTCCGTCGTCTCATCCGGAGCCAGTGGCTTTGCTTTCTCCACTTTTCCCCCGAGAGTTATTTGGTAATCCAAATCCAGTAGAGGTGGGAGATAGAGGCACTCTGCAACTAAACAGATCTGCACATTTTCCCATCTTTCTTTCGTTGCAGGCAGTTTCCATGTGGCACTGTCAGCTCCATCAGCAGCGCTGACTTTTGCATTATCATAATAACGATAACTTATAACTTATAATGAGAATCACTCTGTTTGTCTCAGTTGAAGCAGAACGTGAAGGACCACCAGGGGGCGCCAGCAGACATCAGAGTGAGGTGGGTGGAGCAGGCTGATGGAAGGATCTTCCACCAGGAAGACAACAAGAAGAAGAGAGAGATGAAGAAACTAACAAAGAGGGAGCTTTAAACCACTTAAAGAGGTGGTGCCATGATTTCCCCCCCCCCCTCTAAAACATGATTATCAGATATTATGATTATACTAGGAGGAAGATTTTTCCCAAAAAAGTATACAGAAAGAGTTAAAATTGGGTTTTTATGTGGCCACACCCCCAGTGCATTAAGTATGCATGGATGGCATGGTGGGTGGTGACCCAGCTGATATAGCCACACCCCATAGTGTTGGGTGAATGGTAATTAGGGGAGGAGTTGATACTGTGACATACTTAGTATCTGTGTTTTTTAACTGACACTTTTGACCACAAGGTGGCAGCCTCCAAGAGAAAACAAACAAATACTAAGAGAATACATAATTTCTCATAAAAACCACACCAGGGGGTCTAATGAAGTACTTTCAACCTCCTAGACACATGAAAAACAGAAAAGGTACAAAACTATGGCACCACCTCTTTAAAGTTTAAAGCAGGATTTTCAACCTTGGTGTAACTGGTCCTCGCTAATGTTAATTATAAGATGGAGCCATTTCCATCCACTCACTTTGTGTCTCATTGGTGGGCTGTGATGGACAGTTCAGAAACCTGCCTACCAATACTGATCAGGAGTCCCTTTTTTCTCCTGTCTTTCAGTCCACGTGTGTCAAAAAAGCACCTTGGTTAAAGGGATATTCCACTTTCAAAAAAGTCATTTTATCGTCTAATCAGGTTTTTATGAACACCCTGAACAGATTTTAATTTGCTTCATTCAATATTTAGAATTTTGTGTGTTTTTTTTTTTTTTACTTTTTTCATTTATTTTTTAATAATTAATTTTTGTATTACATTTTTTCCATTTTCCCAAATAATTATTACAAATAAATGAAAAAGGTTATCGAAAAAACACGGCCTGCTCACGTATTTGGAGGGTAGTATAAGTTACTAGAACAATAATGGGTGTTTGTAATGAATCTATCATGGTTAACTCCCTGAGTGCCAAAAACGTCTAAAACGTCTTTTTTAACAAGGGCTCCCAGTACCATAAACGTCTAAAACGTCTTTTTTTAATATACAAAAAACCCCCCCCCCTTTTTTTTTTTTTTTTTTTCATTTTTTTTCCACTTATATAGGTGTATATATACAGGAAATGAGCGAAAACTTGATATAATATGATATCATATCAATTTTGCACGTATTTCAAATATGACATATTTCCTCTATTTTCCTTTTACACCAGATTACATTATAAACGTTTTGGCCTATATCTCCATAACCGTTTATCGGATTGTCTTACTTTTTTTTGCTATGTAGACAGAAACAAATCGCAGACCCAACCATTCTATGTTTATAGCCCGGCCGTGCACGCTCGTGCACGTTAGCCCTTTAGCCAAATTAAACAAAATGGCTGGCATCGAGGCCCATTAAATAATGTAAAGTCAGGCATTCGGTGAGTTAAAATGGAGTTTGAAGTTACAATGGGTGTGTATGTGGAGAGGCTCTGGATCAAGCCTCCTGATAACATTTACATCAAATATCTAAATATCGAATCAAGCAAATTAAAAACTGTTCAGGATGTTCATAAAAGCCTGATTAGATGATAAAATTACCAAAAGTTGTTTTGAAAGTGAAATATCCCTTTAATAAAATGGAGACGACGGAAGCGTGCCGTCTCAAGCGGACTTGAGCCATGTGAGACACAGCCAAGCGAGCCGACTCAGCGCCGTTAGAAGTTGTAAACCAGGGGGCCAGAATAGTAAATCTTCGTCCCCCTGACTTGCGGCACCGCGCAGCCAATCACAAGCTTCCGTGGGCGGGTCTTGCCTTGACCGAGTTTTTGATACACACAGACTGAAAGACCTGCAAAAAAGGGACTCCCCAATGACATCATCAATGGGGATTCCAAGCAAACAGAAACCACAGCCTTTCTCGTCCTGAAAAGTTAGTATGCTGAAATAGACATTTCTTTTGCTTTAATAGAAACATAAACTAAATTGTTGGTTAATTTTGGTTTTAAATACCAAACCTAAATAGTGGTTTCTGAACTCTCCACGGCCGTCCTCTGAGAAACAGAGTGAGTCCCAAATGGCTTATGTGCATTAATTATTTTACCGCTATGTACGTTAATAACGTTCGCCCCCATTCTGGCGAGGTATTGTTGCCAATAAATACGAACGCTTGTTCTTTTACCTTGTTTGAGCACTGTAATCTGATGAGGGGTCGCGCGGGTGTGTACAGTAAAAACATCTCACGTAACGCTGCTCTCAAATCTCCACCACACAAACAATAATGGATGTCGAAATCACTTCCTGGCTGTTTTCTGTGGACCTGACCTAGAAAATGCATTTCTATGCTCTGAGCTACGGATAGAGGGAAGTGCCATTTGCACATTCATTCATTGCATTTGGCTGCCCCCCTGCAGTCAGTTTGGTGGATTTAAAGCTATATTTATATTTAATATTTAAAAAATAATCTTTGGGAAATAATGCATAGATAATTTTCGATAACATCGCAAAGGTAAGCTACTTTTTGATGGCAGTAGCACAAATAAATACATAATAAATAAAGCAGTAAAAGAGTTAATGAGGACCAATTATATGAAGATACGTTGAAAATGGGTGAAGTGCTCCTTTACTCACTGTTCCACTTCCATGAGAAGAGAGGATAGAGAAAGAGTGAGAGAAAAGGGAAAGGCACAAACAGGTTGAATAAAACATTTAAATGTGTGTAAACAGATAGTGTATGTGAAAGCAGTTATATACATGATATTTAGAACATTATAGCATCATAATTATGCAAGAGAGATGCAGGATCTAAATGCAACAACAGGGAGTCACACACTGTCACAAGGCAGTAGGCTATGAATCTAGTTTGTTGCTGGCACTGCAGTGCCTGTACTCTCAAATGTTTTCAGATGCATGTTTTGGACTGTTTGAAAGGAGAATGTTTTGTGTTTAGATTGAGCAGAGTAACAGCACCCTCTAGTGTCTCCATAATGAATCAGTTGAGCTTTGGAATAGGGACACTGAGATGTGGGAATCATCACATAACAAGAAGATTGGTTGAAATTGGTTAATAAACTGCCAAGGTGATCACACACTATGTTTAAGTTTGATGGGAAATAATTAATATTGGACTTATTATAAAAATAAATACTATATATTATTTTGTACATCATTATTCCCATGTGATAAATGCATCGACTTGATGAGTCAACTAACGATAAATTGATATTCTATGATACACATGGATGGATACACTACAAGATAAACAAGTGAAATTGTAAGTGATGAAACAAATAAATAAGCTTGCTCTCTCTCATGATTGGATAACGACGTGTGTTCATTTCTTTTTAAAGGTCTCATGACGTGCTGTTTTTCACAAAACATAAGCTGTACTTGTATACAGTACATACTGTACACATACTGTACACATACTGACACATTTTTTTTTTTTTTTTTTTTTTTGCTGTTCTTGTACTTGTATTTGTCGCATTCCTAAGAAAATAATTTGATTACTGTAAATTTACCCCCATTGATTCCAGATCTGGAATCAATGGGGGTAAATTAACTATAATACAAAGTACAAATACAAATACAAAGAAATATCATTGAACTCAAGTCTCCATGGCGAGAGTAATCAATAGAAAAAAGTCATTTTGGGGGTGAACTACTCCTTTAATGCTATAAGCCCTGTCTACGGTACATGTAGAGAGGAGGACTGGAGAATGAAGACACCAGCTCTGTTGTGTGTTGTGACCATAACAGGTAAGTGCTGCTAGTCTCAGCAGTCCATGAATTAAATTCATGTCCATGAATTAAATACAGAGGGCTCCCAATGTAAAAAAGACTGTAAAAGGTCTTATTTGAGATGTTCCTTTTAGGCAGGGTGTTTAACTGTACTTATACTGTACTACATTTAAATTGTATTGAAAATACTTGCACTGTTCTCCTGTTTTGTCTATTAAAATAATCAATCAATCAATATATGAATGTTAACACAGTTAAACATACAGTTAAAGTGCATACATTACATTAGCCTACATTACACTACATTATAGAGCCAACACACCCTACTAGCGGATATGGGAATAAATTAGTATTTGTTTCTATTCAGATATCTTTTATTTTTCACTGGACTCTGTAACGTCTGCCAGAGGGTAGCAGTTCATATTCTGAGTACAGGTGTTGGTACAGGACATGAGATGGGTTAGCAATTATTTTCTTAGCTTTCCTAATTACACTTTCCTTGCAGATTGTTTGAAGGGTGGGGTTCTGCTCCCTCACAGTCACCTTCAATGCAATGCCAGCTAATCTTTAATTGATTTGTGCTTTTGACCTCACCGTCAAATTACCAAACCAAACACAAATTGCATAATGAAAGATACTTTAAATCACAGCATGATCAGGCCTGGGCCACAGGGTAATGGTCCAGGCACTTAGGCTGCTAATCCAGCCCTTGCAACGTTGCAGGTTGGAGTCGCGATCTTGACGACATTTGCTAGGGCTGTCACAATTATTACACAATCGTCTAATCGCAATTATTTGATATAATCGCAATTATTTGATATAATAGCAATTATTTTGTCATAATAGTCTTTATGAGTCAACAAAAACACAATCGTCAATCGCAATTATTTCAGTGACAATTAATCGTGACAGCCCAAAGTATGTCACCCCAAAATCACAGCATGATAGAAAAGCAACATCACTCTCTGCTGGAAACCAAACACCCTGAGCCTACGGAGAAAGTGAAGTCGCTGCTGGATCTTGGTACAAACATGATTAACATGGACATCCCAACTCTGTGTGGAGTTTGCATGTTCTCCCCATGTCACCTAGGGTAGATGCCCTCACAAAAAACATGCAGTAGTCCTGGTTTCTATACTACCTCCCCCTTGTCAGCCAGGTGCTCCCCAATTCCCCTGGCGCGGCAGGGGGAGAACGGAAACCAGGTTAGGTAGTTGGCACTGGGTGAGAAAAATGGGTTGCAAAAACCGCGGGATATATATATTTTTTTAAATAAAACATGGACATCCTAGGATAGCTTACTGTCGATATGCTCGCCCAAGTATTTGTATGAATCCACCTGAGCAATATTGACATTGTTTATGAGTAATGGAGTGTGGTCCCCCACATGACCTGGATCAAAAAACATTTCTTCTGTTTTGTATTCCTATTCACTGTGAGGTGATGGTCCTCACACACTGTACAAAGCTGTTTACCTCCTGCTCTTAAACAGAGGTGTTTGTGTCTTCAACCATAAGACCCAAAATGACCATGTCAACAGAAAACATAATATATCCTATAGGAATCACTAGGATCACTGCTGGTACAGTCATTAGTGTATGCTGTGAATAAGTAGGGACTACTCACACACCCTTGAGGAACAGGAGATGCAGATGTGTATCAATGTTTTGTGGCTGTAGGTCAAACAGGGCATGAGTTGTACCTGTTCAAAGTTTTGCACTCAATTGCTCACTACAGCGCCACCCTTTGGCCAATGGTCATAGGCTTCATATCACTGACCCTTGACACAGCCCTCTACCATACCCAGTTTTGTAAAAAAAACGACAGCACCGTAGAGATAATAACGTGATTAATTGTAAAACGGCAGAAGAATAATAGTACTGAAACATAATAGGGGCTTTGCACTTCTTGCTTGGCCCATTATGTGCAGAGGTTTCGCCTATACGTTAGAGGTAAATGTTTGCATGTCCCTTCGTGTCTCATGAGCCTGCAGCACTTTGAATGTTTTGAATGTATAGCTCTTAAACAAACAAGTAGGAAAATGTTCAACCAAGTGAATCCATGACGCTCCAATGGTCTAAATCCAGCTGTCTTCAGTACAGTCACATGTAGAGAGACACAGGTGGAGAGGAGAATGAAGACACAAGCTCTGTTGGGTGTTGTGACCATAACAGGTAAGTGCTGCTATAGTCTTATTATTTATAACTGATGTTAATATGACTGATTTGCTTGGCTGTTTCAAACTGCTAATATCTCTGCTGTTCTATCATAAAGATGAACCAAACCATTTCTCTGCTGTCCTAAGAGTGTTTTACCCGTCTGCTTTTACTTTAACCTCACTGAATCCAAATGGACATTTTCAGATGCAGACAACAAGGCAGTTAATCAAACGAATCGCTTTAGTAAATTATATAAGGGATAATGTCGTTATCGAGAAATAAAGGTCCCGACAGGCTGATTATCAGACTGAAGGGACAACTCAAATAATGTATTTGAATTCTTTTTTTTTTTTCTATAATTTTTATCCCACAATTTTGTAACCCATTTTTTCACCCAGTGCTAATTGCCTATGTAATCCTGGGCTCTGCTCTCCCTCTGCCACGCCTGGGGAGACAACGGACTGACCTCATGCTTCCTTCTATGCATGAGGAGTCCAAGTTGCTTCTTTTCACCTGACAGTGGAGATTTCCCTGGTTTGGACGTAGCGCGTGGAAGGAACACGTTATTCCAACCAGTTCCTTTCCCCTCCATCAGGCGCCCCGGCTGGCCAGGGGGAGGCATTATTGAGACCAGGATTACGTGCATGTTTTTGTGAGGGTATCAACCCTAGGAGACACGGGGAGAACATGCAAACTCCACACAGAAGGGCCCTATCGCCATTGCCCCACCTAGGGTGTGGGCGCTGATGACGCGGAGGAGGAACACGCCGCCAGCGCCCACAGCGTCCCCCGGTGGGAATCGAACCCAGGACCTTCTAGCTGTGAGGCGAAGCGCTAACCACTGCGCCACCGTGTCCCCCATGTGTATTTGAATTCTATTGTGTCAATTCACTGATATAACAAAATGTTTTGATGAATTGACAAAGCAATCAAAATAATTGCTATTAAAACAATGTATGGTTACGGTGGTAGGAGACACTAACATATTGTATTGTATTGTATTGTATTGTGTTGTGTTGTATCCTCCAGGACTGTGTCCTTATGTCTCTCTCATCATGTGTTGTGTTGTGTTGTGTTGTGTTGTGTTGTGTTGTGTTGTGTCCTCCAGGACTGTGGACTGTGTCCTCATGTCTCTCTCATCATGTGTTGTGTTGTGTCCTCCAGGACTGTGGACTGTGTCCTCATGTCTCTCTCATCAGTACCATTTAGTAAATGACCAAATGAACTGGACAGATGCTCAGCAGTACTGCAGGGACAAGTTCACTGACCTGGCTACTATACACACCATTGAGGACGTTGACACACTGACCAGTACCCTGGACTCCCAGATTAAGGTAAATATTTCTACTCGTCTACGCATTTCTTACACCTGCTTTTGAATCATGCAGAGGAGGGAAAAGTAATCTTTTCTTTTCTTTTCTTTTCTTTTCTTTTCTTTTCACTTAAACGGATTTTTCACTTTCAAACATGTTCAGGGTCATTTGAACCCATTTAGGCCTAGAATTATTTAATGCTTTAGCTATTGAAATATAGCAGATATACAAGCTCACAGCGCGGCCCCGAGTGCCGCACTGCGAGCTTGTAGATCTGCTATTTTTTTTTAATCATGAAAATGTGTGCACATTTTTAAATATATATTTTTCAAAGCAAACTTTTGTAACTCAAATCTCTTCTTCCGGGGGGGGGGTCCCTAGAACAACATATTTTGAGATGGGGGTCTGCGGCCGAATAAATGTAATTTTGGGGGTCCTTGACATGAAAGAGTTTGAGAACCACTGATTTAGATAGAAGGATTTAGAAGTCGGGTCAAAGATTGGGTAAAAGATATTCAAAGACTTGCAGACATTTTCACGATTTTTCAAAAATAGCAGATCTGCAAGCTCGCAGCGTGGCACTCGGTGCCGCGCTGTGAGCTTGTATATCTGCTATTTTTCAATAGTTAAAGCATAAAATAATGGCTAAAGTGTTTCAAATCTAATGCGACTCGGGCGCGTTCCAAGGTCTTTGAGGGTTTTAAGTCAGGGGTGTCCAAACATTTTTCAAAGTGGGCCCCATTGGAAAATATGAAAACACCCAAGGGCCGACTACTGTACTGTGTATCTCCTGTGATCTCCAATGATCTTTTGTCAGGTGTGTGCTCTGAACAAAACACAAATAACTCCTTGTTTCACATTACCAAATGTAACGAGTCGGGCAAGGTCAAAAATACAACAAAATAGCCTTTCTTTGACCAATTCAGAATGAGACAACAGGGAACAAGGAATCCTTACACATTATACTATAACATGTTCTTTGTTTGACAGTGCTGGTGGACGTTTAGAATATAATTATTATATTATACTATAAAATGTTCTTTGTTTGACAGTGCTGGTGGACGTTTAGAATATAATTATTATATTATACTATAACATGTTCTTTGTTTGACAGTGCTGGTGGGCCGTTTAGAGTACAATTTAGGAATGAAATCGTGGGCCGTGCAAAATGTGTCATCGGGCTGCATTTGGTCCCCGGGCCGCACTTTGGACACCCCTGTTTTAAGTCGATCTCCAAGCTTGTAGATCTGCTATTTTCACTGAATGTTCGCGGCCCATATACCCTATAGGTTAGTGATCTTTGGTGTCATTTCTTTTGAAGGTGGCCTGGATAGGCCTGTACATGTACAACGATGTCAACAGTTGGAGATGGTCGCTGGCAGACCAACGCTTCTACCAAGATGCAGAGGAACACACCTTCAGGAACTGGGCTCCCGATCAACCCAACAATAAACTGTGTGCCTTCATGCGTGGTGATAATGGTTTATGGGCTGCTGACAGCTGTGGACTACAGATCTATTTTATCTGCTTCGACAACAACACAGGTGAGACGTGTTTATTAACTCCACCAGGCCGGAACTGCTTTCTTGATTTTTCATAAGCCATTTCAATTGTCTACGAGTGGCTTTGAATGGCTTTGTGGGAGGGCCCGTTTTGCAAACAATGCCACAAATCATGAACACTGTATAGATAGGTAGATACTGTAGATAGATGCCTTTATTATCCCGCGGGGGGAAATCATCTGATCTGCCCCACATTTTAACACATTGAGGGACCTCTGCAACACAAAGCCAAAAGCCCAAAGTCCAACTGTGAAAAAAAGAGAGACGTTCTTTTGGCAGTCCTCTTTTCGGTAACACTTTATAATAACTATCCGTTATAAGCAGTTAATAGACCATTAACAAACTATTAGTTAATGAGTTATTAATGCCTTGTTAAGTATTTGTTAAGGATTATTAACGTTTATTAACAGTTAGTTAAGGAGTTATAACTATGCCTTATAAATATGTAATGGATTATGAACAAGCTATTAGTAGACCACTTACTAATAGATAGTTAAGTATTTGTTAATAGTTTATATGTAACTATTCCTAATTTACTCATGTTAGTAAATGAGGAGTAGTTGCAACTTTAGAATAACGTCCCAATAGCACATATAAACTATTAAAAAAAATATTAACTTACTGTTTACAGTCAGATCAGTTGTTAATGATTTGATTAACATCTACTAATATAAGAGACACTTTACAGAGTTAGACAGAAAATGGGTGGTACAGAAAATGTGATTTTATTATTTCCAAAATACACAAACATACAGTGATGAATTAATGGATATGGAGGAAGGGCATAAACAAAACCATAGCTGTTCGTATCCTTACTGGGATACAGCAAAATAAAGAAGAAAAAAAAGGTAGGACTGCTAGTTATAGATTTAGCACAATTCAAATAAATAGATTAATGTGGACAAATTGCACATTGCACTTAGCTTAAAACACCTCAATCAAGGAATTGTAAAGAAATAAACAGCACCCTTCTCCCTGGAATTAGCCATAAATTCAACCCATTCACTTAGACTAAAATACACAGAGTAGTCCCTGTTAGCTAACATAGCTTGCTTGCAAACAGGCTGAGTCCTGCTAGCTCAACCACCAAACTTTAGCAAAACTTTTTAAAGAGCATATAAATAAATTCTGGCCAACTAAATTGATACAAGATTAATTAATATTGCACTATATAGACACACAATGAACTTGTGTACATAATGTTTACCATAGCTGCACAGAGAATGGGGTCCTGTATCAACAGCAGTGCCAAAATAAAAGCCTGTACTAAAATAGACAGCTGGGTCCCTAAACATGACTGGTTGCCTGAAAATAGGCCTGCACCAAAGAGTAAATTGAGCATTACTTACAGTATTGATGACCCTCTAGTCATGTTGGAGGCCCCTTTTTTCTATTTTAGTCTATTATTTTAGTATAGGCTTCTGTTTGGGCACTGCTGTTGATAAAGGACCCCTCTGGAGTGCAGCTATGGTAAACAGTAGAATGTGTTTTGACTAAGCAATTCATTATTTGTTTATTCAGTGCAACATTAATTCATCTTGTATCAATTTAGTTGGTCAGAATTCATCAATATGTTCTTTAAAAAGTTTGTTTTGTGCCTATTTGCTAAAGTGTGGTGGTTGAGCTAGCAGGAGCTAGACTGTTTGTAAGCAGGCTATGTTAGCATAACAGGGCCTACTCTTTGTATTTTAGCTAGCTATATTAGTGAGTGAATGGGTTGAATTTATGGCTAATTCCAGTGCTGTTTATTTCTTAAGATTTCTTGATTGTGTTTAAGCTAAGTTTGAAAACTTAAATTATATGTTTTTATTGTGTGCTAAATCTATATCTAGCAGTCCTACCTGAATTGTTTCTGCTGTATCCCAGTAAGGATAAGAACAGCTGAGATTTTGTTCATGCCATTTCTCCATCTTTATTATTCAGTAATTTTTCAGCTTGTATGTTTGTTTATTGTGGAAATAATAAAATCACATTTTCTGTACCCCCATTTTCTGTTGTGAAGTGTCTCTTATATTAGTAGATGTTAATCAAATCATTAACAATTGATCTGTAGTTAATATTTTTTAATAGTTTATATATGCTATTGGGACGTTATTCTAAAGTTGAAACTACTCCTCATTTACTAACATGAGTTAAGTATTTGTTAATACTTTATATATGTTATTGGGACGTTATTATAAAGTTGCAACTACTCCTCATTTACTAAAATGAGTAAATTAGGAATAGTTACATACAAACTATTGACAAATACTTAACTAGCTATTAGTAAGTGATTTACTAATAGCTTGTTCATAATACATTCAATATTTACAAGGCATAGTTATAACTCCTTAACTAACTGTTAACAAATATTGAACAAGACATTAATACATCATTAATAAATGGTTTATAAATGATCTATTAACTGTTTATAGGGTCTTGTTAATAATCCTTAACTAACTATTAACAAATGCTTAACAAGGCATTAATAACTCATTAACTAATAGTTTGTTAATGGTCTATTAACTGCTTATAACAGATAGTTATTATAAAGTGTTACCCTCTTTTCTCATTGGACAATATTTATTCACAGGGCTGGGATATTTTGGACTAGCTAGAAAGTCTCCCTATCTGAAAGAATACGCCCAGGAGGGAAAATTCTAAATTTGATTGGTTAAAGAACCAGCCAATAATAAATATATTGCCCATTCACTTCAAAGGCAGCAGGCATTCAACTGAGCTTCTGAAAGTCTCATTCTTACCCAGAGACAACACAAGAAAACACCTGATTGCTTTTTTAGACGCTCGCCCTAGTGGAAGCAGTGTGCCCAGCCTGACTGAGTGAGAGACAGACAGACAATGAAAGCAGCGAAATAAATTACAATGAAAAATAAATATATATTATTAATTATAAATGTCTTCATCAGGCAAGTGCAGGGCTAGCAGAGAAGGCTTTGCTAGCCCTGACAGCCCACCACTTGTGGAACTGACTGTAGTTTATACTTTCAGATCAGACAAGGAAACATGTCCTTGTTAAAGAGTCACTGTCGTGGTCCGAGGCCCAGAGGTTGTGCAGGGAGAAACACACCGACCTGGCCAGTGTGAGGAACCAGGCTGAGTTACAGGACATCCAGAAGGCCGTGAACCATAATTGGCACTTCTGGATCGGTCTGCACCGGCACTCCTGGAAGTGGTCCGATGGGAGCAGCTCCTCGTTCAGACACTGGAGCAACGGGGAACCAAACGATGGTCTGATGGGGACGTGTGTTGCCATGCTGTTTGACAGAGGGTCCAAGTGGGGAGACTGGGGGTGTAACAACAAAGCTTCCTTCATCTGCTACAGCGGTAAGTGATGACTGATAAACTCACCAGGGGTGGACTGGGCAACTGGCATACCGGGCATATGCCCGGTGGGCCGACTATACAAGTGGGCCAGTGGTCCTGTCCTAAAAAAAAAAAAGTACAGTAATGTTTAGGCTGGGCGGACGCTAAGTGGAGAGGGCCAATCCTTCAGCAGCACCGGCCCACAGAGCAGAGAGACATCACATGATTGGCCCACTGGCTTGTCTATTATCTAGTGGGGCTGTTAAGCTCATGATATAGAAGGTATTGTGCATTTTATGACAGAAGCATGAAACTTTCTACAGTGTTTCTATATACTATGAAGTTTGTTTTCAGACGTGGAACCACTTCTGAATTGACCTCTGCGGCCCCCGAAATCCAAGATGTCCGTCCAAAAAAGTGTTTTTACCTTTATAACTCCAAATGCATTGATTTTAAGACCCATAAATGTATTAAAGTTGAATATGAAATCAGGCATTGCGGACATTTTGGTACCAGGTACGTGTCTGTATCCATTTCAGTTCTTGAGATACAGCATATAGGTACACCTGAGTCTGTAAAAGTACCTATATGTTGTATCTCAAAAACTGTAATAGTTAGTATACAGACACATACTTGGTACCAAAATATCCGCAATGCCCAACTTTATATTCAACTATAATATGTTTATGGGTCTTAAAACCAATGCTTTTGGAGTTATAAAGGAAAACACACTTTTTTGGACCGACATCTTGGATTTCGGGGGCCGCCATCTTTGATTTTCACGTGGCTCGGCCTCTTAAATCAAAGAGTGGCCTCCAAAGATGATGTGTACCAATTTTCACGCTTGTATCACCGAGTGAACGATTGCTCTTATTATTTCCTGTACTATGAGGCAAGACTCCTGATCAAGATCTAATTCTTCATTGTCAGTTTCTTCATTGTCAAATTAGTTTTTGTACCAAGCTGCACAGGCACATCCATATGCTCCACTTCAGTAAAGCCCTCTTTTATGACAGAGACAATGCCCTATAGTACTGCACTGGTTTACACTTGCCTGTAAGTGGAAACCAGTGCACAAACTGTTCCAAGCATCTGGCCTGAAGAGGTTCTTAAGTTTAAAGCTGGGGGACCAACCTGCCTTCTACCATGTGCCAGCCACAATTCATTGGTGAGGGCTTTGGATACCCTTGTTGATAGCGGGTCCTCATGATGTGCAGAGTCAGGGCATCACTTGTTGGCGGCATTGTATCAATATTGGCTTTCAGTTTTCAAAACAGGCCACAGAAACTGCATGAATTGATTTGCTGTTGAGTTGGGGTCATAGAGTGTGCATACAAACTGCCAATGAGATAGTAGCTGTACTTGGTACTTCATCCTCACCAAAGTTATGGAGAAGTTGAGGACTGGAACAATTTCCAGGCTCTCTTTTTTCCTATAGTGAACTGGCAGTGAGAGCACTCTGCACTGTAGAGGCTTGAGGATGTTTCTGGAGAGGCTGTCGTGGAAGTCTTTATTCTTTGTGACCAGTTGGTTCCCAACAAATTAAGTGATAATTTTCTTGCCAGACTGCAGCATTTCCAAGGTCCTTCAGTGTATCTTCTGAATCAACATCACCAGTTGTCAGAGACACTAGATCATAAACATTGTCCTATTGGAAGATGTGATATCTTTTGATTCTTGCTGTCTTCATCATCATGTGTCAGTCCAAAACATGATCTGGTATCCTCTGCCAAGGTTGCACAAACACCTTCATTGTAGGTTTATAACTGTCTCATGTCTGTGATCATAAGCAGCAAACCAGGGCATCATGCTCTTGAAATAATATTGACCCTTACTCTTGCCAGCATCAACTAATATTAGCTTTGCTACCTGCATTTTCATTACAATACCACATTAGCAGTACATTTACAAATGCAACTTTGCTCAACATTATTGCAGCAAATTTAAAATAAATGGTCAGTACTGATTTGTGAGAATACAACCAGGAGGTGTTATCTTAAGTCAAGTCAATATCAGCTTTGGCCCCCTGACAACCAGGTATGACTGCACACACAGAATCAGCCATATCCTCCATCACACCCAAAGACAATTATATTCATTATCACTTTTGCCAGCATCAATTTGCTTTGCTACTTGCATTTTCATTTCACTACCACATTAGCAGTAATACGTTTGGAAATTCACTCAACATTATAGCAGCAAAATCTGATTTAAGTATACAGTGAGGACCCACTATCAACAAGGGGATCCAAAGCCCTCACCAATGAATTGTGGCTGGCACATGGTAGAAGGCAGGTTGGTCCCCCAGCTTTAAACTTAAGAACCTCTTCAGGCCAGATGCTTGGAACAGTTTGTGCACTGGTTTCCACTTACAGGCAAGTGTAAACCAGTGCAGTATAGGGCATTGTCTCTGTCATAAAAGAGGGCTTTACTGAAGTGGAGCATATGGATGTGCCTGTGCAGCTTGGTACAAAAACTAATTTGACAATGAAGGAACTGACAATGAAGAATTAGATCTTGATCAGGAGTCTTGCCTCATAGTACAGGAAATAATAAGAGCAATCGTTCACTCGGTGATACAAGCGTGAAAATTGGTACACATCATCTTTGGAGGCCACTCTTTGATTTAAGAAGCCGAGCCACTTGAAAATCAAAGATGGCGGCCCCTGAAATTTTTGTCTTCATGTGGGGACTACGGATGAAATTTAGCATTCTTGCTAATTCCGGTGTATTTACATTGCATTCATGTAGTGTTCATTAATATGCATTGTCCCGTCTAAATAAACAAATAAATAAATACAAATCCAAGATGTCCGTCCAAAAAAGTGTTTTTCCCTTTATAACTCCAAAAGCATTGGTTTTAAGACCCATAAACATATTATAGTTGAATATAAAGTTGGGCATTGCGGATATTTTGGTACCAAGTATGTGTCTGTATCTATTACAGTTTTTGAGATACAACATATAGGTACTTTTACAGACTCAGGTGTACCTATATGCTGTATCTCAAGAACTGAAATAGATACAGACACGTACCTGGTACCAAAATGTCCGCAATGCCGGATTTTATATTCAACTTTAATACATTTATGGGTCTTAAAATCAATGCATTTGGAGTTATAAAGGTAAAAACACTTTTTTGGACGGACATCTTGGATTTCGGGGGCCGCAGAGGTCAATTCAGAAGTGGTTCCACGTCTGAAAACAAACTTCATAGTATATAGAAACACTGTAGAAAGTTTCATGCTTCTGTCATAAAATGCACAATTGGTTTGGTTAACCGCCCCACTAATCTGACCAATACCAGCCTAGTAGCCCAATCACAGGCTACTGTGGCTCAGTAGTCCCACCCAAACATTGAACAGCATACAAGCCCACAACGGGCCACTGCCTCAATGTGTTGTGGGCTTATAGATCTTCTATGTTCGGTTGTGGTGGGCCGGTCTGGGCCAAGATACCAGGGCCCAATTTATGTCCCAGTCCGGCCCTGTAACTCACACTTACTTTCGCTATAAAATGCTGCGGTTCAACGTTTTTTTGGGGGTCCTGAATGTATTTCTACTGCAGCGTTTTCATGTCAAGGACCCCTAAATTGATGTATATGTGTATACTTAATATTAATTTGTAATGTTTAGAATCAGTCTCAGTTCTTAACTGATTGTATTTGTCAGTATAAAAAGGAAATCTAGGATGAGATAAGTGAGGGCAAAGGTATATGGATGTTAACTGTGGATTTGTCAAGAGAAATAAGGAATAAGGAAGGATTATACAAGTACAAAAGAATCACTTTGTTATACTGGTTGAAGAATATTTATTGAACTCTAATCAATCAACATCAACATCAACATCAACAACAACAAACCAGTAAGACTCCCTAATCGGGAGATAAGCGACCGTTGGTCGCTTATCTCCACAAATAGGCCAAAAGTTTGTTTTACCAATTATCAAGACATACGGGCAGTTGACAGTTTGCCATGGTTACTCATTGAAGTTGAATCTCCATATATGGAGATAACCTACGCATCACACTAAGTCTGACCTCACCAGCCCATATTTGGGCATGAGCAACTTATGTCTCCATATATGGAGATATGATGACATCACGCCACATCATCGGCTGAGGACTGTGTGATGTCATCATATCTCCATATATGGAGACATAAGTTTACAATACACAAACATAAGTTTACAATACAACAAACAAAAATAAATCTAATGTTTCTTTTCAATGTTCCAGAGGAGAAACCAGTGCTGAGAGTGAAACTGACCATAAACTCCTCCCTGGATGTGAGCGACCCTGCAGTACAGGACGCCATTTTGGAGCAGGTAGAATCAAACTGGATTATTAATTAAAGGAGAACTTCACCCATTTTCAAGCTCATATAATTAGTCCTCAGCTGGTTATAATAGCCTATGGAACCATTTCTGTCTACTCAGGAGGGCTGTGGACAGTTCAGAAACCCAGTGACATCACTAGGCACTTTTGGTCATTTCAAACACAAATTCAAACTTTTTTCTTTTTAATGAAAGAACAATGGCTTCTATCTCCAGTAAGAGAAAGGCTGTACTTTCTAAAAGCCTGGAATCGCCAGTGATGATCAGTGTAGGCACTAGGCAGGTTTCTGAACTGTCCACAGCCCTCCTCTGAGATACAGAGCTATCAGACTGAAATGGCTTAACAAAAAAAGGAACAGCCTTCTTCTTCAACCAGAACAATTTATTCCTGGTGGCGGCAGTGATCAGGGACAGTCATGACATCCCCTGCTGCTCAGCTCAACTTATTTAGATGTTACTGCCCAAGCCTCGTCTCATCGTCTTAGCCGGAGCAAGTGACTTTCTCCACTTTTTTCCCAGAGAGTTCTGTGGTGGCTTTGCACAGTCTGGCTCCCGCTCGTAGTAGCAGTACTAAGGATGGGAGGATATGAAAATGTCATGTCACGATTATTGTGACCAAATAAACTGCGATTTACGATATTATCGCGATAATCAAAATATCCCTAACATCCATTATCCTGGAGCCGATCGTTTGCCAAAGAATAGCAGATCTGAGCTTGTAGATCGGCTATTTTTTGGCAAGGAGACTTGGTAAAGAGTGAAAAAAATACTAAAAGTTATTTCCAGGTCAGTTTGACCAATTATAGAGTGTTTAAATGGTACTGGATGAAGCTCGGCAAATAAAACGTGAATTGATCCTCTTCTCTGTGTGTCTCAGTTGAAGCAGAACGTGAAGGACCACCAGGGGGCGCCAGCAGACATCAGAGTGAGGTGGGTGGAGCAGGCTGATGGAAGGATCTTCCACAAGGAAGACAAGAAGAAGAAGAAGAAGAAGAGGGAGAGGAAGCCTGTTCTGACAAAGCGGGAGCTTTAAAACCACTTAAAGTTTAAAGCAGAATTTTCAACCTTCGTGTAACTGGTCCTCGCTTATGAAGCAATAAGCCACAAGAGGCGAGTGGTTACCTGGTATTTTACACCGGCTGTGAGGCATAGGGAGACACGAGACGCAGCCGAGTGTCTCCAACCCTCTCAGCCGGTGTAAAATACAGGTAAACACAAGCCTTGCGTGGCTTATTGCTTTTCTAAAACGGTTACAATATGGCAACATGAAAAATCATAGACATGTACCAATTAAAACTGTTCTATGTCACTAATAATTCACTATAAGGTCTGCTCTGCAAGAAAGTAGTCCCCAGCTACAAGAAAGTAGTTCTCAGCCAGGCTGCAGAAACAACACACCTGTTACTTGCAATCAAGTTCTCTAGTCTAGCTTCACAACACTGTGGAAAGAAATAACGCACCTGGGTTTGATATAAACTGATTAAAGGTGTGGGTTATAGTCTCACATACCAGAGCAATTAAAGGGAAACCAGCCAATCAGAATCAAGGAATGGAACTAGCCTTTTAGAATGTTAATTATAACATGGAGACGTTTCCATCGACTCACTTTGTGTCTCATTGGTGGGCTGTGATGGACAGTTCAGAAACCTGCCTACCAATACCGATCGATCGGGAGTCCCTTTTTTACAGGTCTTTCAGTCCACGTGTGTCAAAAAAGCACCTTGGTTGAGGTGGAGACAACGGAAGCGTGGCCGTCTCAAGCGGACTTGAGCCACGTGAGACACTGCCAAGCGAGCTAAAGCGAGCGAGTCGCCGCGTCGAGCGCTGCGAAGTCCTCTTGAGCCGAAGTTGTAAACCAGGGGGCCAGAATAGTAAATCTTCGTCCCCCTGACTTGCGGCACCGCGCAGCCACTCACAAGCTTCCGTGGGAGGGTCTTGCCTTAACCAAGTTTTTGATACACACAGACTGAAAGACCTGCAAAAAAGGGAGTCCCCAATGACATCATCATCTGAGACACAGAGTGAGTAGACAGGTTTCTGAACTGTCCACAGCCCTCCTCTGAGACACGGAGTGAGTAGACAGGTTTCTGAACTGTCCACAGCCCTCCTCTGAGACACAGAGTGAGTAGACAGGTTTCTGAACTGTCCACAGCCCTCCTCTGAGACACAGAGTGAGTAGACAGGTTTCTGAACTGTCCACAGCCCTCCTCTGAGACACGGAGTGAGTAGACAGGTTTCTGAACTGTCCACAGCCCTCCTCTGAGACACAGAGTGAGTAGACAGGTTTCTGAACTGTCCACAGCCCTCCTCTGAGACACAGAGTGAGTAGACAGGTTTCTGAACTGTCCACAGCCCTCCTCTGAGACACGGAGTGAGTAGACAGGTTTCTGAACTGTCCACGGCCCTCCTCTGAGACACAGAGAAATATTATTGGGAAATAATACATAGATAATTTTCTATTACATCGCAAAGGTAAGCTACTTTTTGATGGCAGTAGCACAAATAAATAAATAATAAATAAAACAGTAAAAGAGCCAATTATATGAATATACGTTGAAAATGGGTGAAGTGCTCCTTTACAGTCCATCTGCCACTCGCTGTTCCAGGAAGAGAGCATTGAGAAAGAGTGAGAGAAAAGGGAAAGACACAAACAGGTTAAATAAAACATTTAAATGTGTGTAAACAGATAGCTTATGCGAAAGCAGGTATATACATGATATTTAGAACATTAGCATCATATGCAAGAGAGATGCAGGATCTAAATGCAACAACAGGGAGTCACACACTGTCACAAGGCAGTAGGCTATGAATCTAGTTTGTTGCTGGCACTGCAGTGCCTGTACTCTCAAATGTTTTCAGATGCATGTTTTGGAATGTTTAAAAAGGAGAATGTTTGTGGTTAGATTGAGCAGAGTAACAGCACCCTCTAGTGTCTCCATAATGAATATGGGAATAATCACATAACAAGATTGGTTGAAATTGGTTACTAACTGCTGAGGTAATCACACACTATGTTTAAGTTTGATGGGAAATAATTAATATTGGACTTATTATAAAAATAAAATACAATATATTATTTTGTACATCATTATTCCCATGTGATAAATGCATCGACTTGATGAGTCAACTTTAGTAAATAACAATAAATTGATATGCTGTGATACACATGGATGGATACACTACAAGATAAACAAGATGCACTACAAGATAAACAAGTGAACTTGTAAGTGATGAAACAAATAAATAAGTGCTCTCTCCCCTGATTGGATAACTTGTGTTCATTTCTTTTCAAAGGTCTCATGACGTGCTGTTTCCATAAAAACATAAGCTGTACTTGTATACATACTGTACACTTACTGTACACATACTGACACAATGTATACTTGTATACATAAGCTGTTCTTGTAGTTTTGTTTTTTTGCTGTTCTTGTACTTGTATTTGTCGCATTCCTAAGAAAATAATTTGATTACTGTAAATTTACCAGATCTGGAATCAACGGGGGTAAATTAACTGTAATACAAAGTACAAATACAAATACAAAGAAATATCATTGAACTCAAGTCTCCATGGCGAGAGTAATCAATAGGAAAAAAGTCATTTTGGGGGTGAACTACTCCTTTAATGCTATAAGTAGAGAGGAGGACTGGAGAATGAAGACACAAGCTCTGTTGTGTATTGTGACCATAACAGGTAAGTGCTGCTAGTCTCCTACTGTATCCCAATGTAAAAAAGACTGTAAAAGGTCTTATTTGGGATGTTCCTTTAGGAAGGGTGTTTAACTGTACTTATTACCCGGCTTGGTTGAATGCTTGATTCTGATTGGTCGAGCGCTGAAATCAGCGGTGAATTATGAGCGTATAATGACCGCTCCGCTCTATAATTCACCGCTGCCTAATCAAAGGCTCATAGCAGCTGCTGTATTCAGGCTGTACTGCGTGGATTTCTTGCTGTATCCAACATGTCAGCCATGTAAACAAACACACAGCGACATTTACAACCAAACGTTGCTCTGAAGAATGTCTTTAAAAACATTTGAGGCGAGAAATAGACGACGCAGTAACAGAAATGGATTCAATTTGATCAGCACTTCCTTGTTTTCCAAGGCGACCGTGTTGCGCTCGGGGGGACGCACTTTCAGCCGTCTGTAAACAAGGAAACACTTTGTTTTGATTTTAGTTTTGAGTCAAATTATTAATTTTATGTATTAGCCGGGTAATACGTGCTATAAGGTCTTGCTGCGCGGTCATTATGGCTTACATGGACACGACGGGGTAATAATTCCCCGAGGCGGAGCCGAGCGGAATTATCAGCCCGAAGTGTCCATATAAGCCATAATGACCGCGCAGCAAGACCTTATCGCATACTTATACTGTACTACATTTAAATTGTATTGAAAATACTTGTACTGTTCTCCTGTTTTGTCTATTAAAATAATCAATTAATCAATATATGAATGTTAACACAGTTAAACATACAGTTAAAGTGCATACATTACATTACAATAGCCTACATTACACTACATTATATATATGAATGTTAACACAGTTAAACATACAGTTAAAGTGCAAACATTACATTACAATAGCCTACATTACACTACATTATATATATGAATGTTAACACAGTTAAACATACAGTTAAAGTGCATACATTACATTACAATAGCCTACATTACACTACATTATATATATGAATGTTAACACAGTTAAACATACAGTTAAAGTGCATACATTACATTACAATAGCCTACATTACACTACATTCTATATATGAATGTTAACACAGTTAAACATACAGTTAAAGTGCATACATTACATTACAATAGCCTACATTACACTACATTCTATATATGAATGTTAACACAGTTAAACATACAGTTAAAGTGCATACATTACATTACAATAGCCTACATTACACTACATTCTATATATGAATGTTAACACAGTTAAACATACAGTTAAAGTGCATACATTACATTACAATAGCCTACATTACACTACATTCTATATATGAATGTTAACACAGTTAAACATACAGTTAAAGTGCATACATTACATTACAATAGCCTACATTACACTACATTCTATATATGAATGTTAACACAGTTAAACATACAGTTAAAGTGCATACATTACATTACAATAGCCTACATTACACTACATTCTATATATGAATGTTAACACAGTTAAACATACAGTTAAAGTGCATACATTACATTACAATAGCCTACATTACACTACATTCTATATATGAATGTTAACACAGTTAAACATACAGTTAAAGTGCATACATTACATTACAATAGCCTACATTACACTACATTCTATATATGAATGTTAACACAGTTAAACATACAGTTAAAGTGCATACATTACATTACAATAGCCTACATTACACTACATTCTATATATGAATGTTAACACAGTTAAACATACAGTTAAAGTGCATACATTACATTACAATAGCCTACATTACACTACATTCTATATATGAATGTTAACACAGTTAAACATACAGTTAAAGTGCATACATTACATTACAATAGCCTACATTACACTACATTCTATATATGAATGTTAACACAGTTAAACATACAGTTAAAGTGCATACATTACATTACAATAGCCTACATTACACTACATTCTATATATGAATGTTAACACAGTTAAACATACAGTTAAAGTGCATACATTACATTACAATAGCCTACATTACACTACATTCTATATATGAATGTTAACACAGTTAAACATACAGTTAAAGTGCATACATTACATTACAATAGCCTACATTACACTACATTCTATATATGAATGTTAACACAGTTAAACATACAGTTAAAGTGCATACATTACATTACAATAGCCTACATTACACTACATTATATATATGAATGTTAACACAGTTAAACATACAGTTAAAGTGCATACATTACATTACAATAGCCTACATTACACTACATTATATATATGAATGTTAACACAGTTAAACATACAGTTAAAGTGCATACATTACATTACAATAGCCTACATTACACTACATTATATATATGAATGTTAACACAGTTAAACATACAGTTAAAGTGCATACATTACATTACAATAGCCTACATTACACTACATTATATATATGAATGTTAACACAGTTAAACATACAGTTAAAGTGCATACATTACATTACAATAGCCTACATTACACTACATTCTATATATGAATGTTAACACAGTTAAACATACAGTTAAAGTGCAAACATTACATTACAATAGCCTACATTACACTACATTCTATATATTGTGATGCCCCACACATTTAGTCGGTCATTAGAGGTGTGCCTGCCTTGCTTAACTGTGTCCTAATAGGTGAGCTGGGTGGGGCCTCATTGGCTCGTTGGGCTAATGGCTCATTGGAGAGCACCTGGGCCCGGTGCCTCCAGGAGTCTATAAAAAGCCAGCCCATGCCATTCTGAAGGAGAGATCCGGAGGAGGCAGATGTCTCCACCAGCCTTTGCGCCATGCCCTTGTTCTGTTATGTTTAGTTAGTTCTAGCTTTACTTTCCATCCAACACCCTGCACTACACCATGTTCCACTCATCCACATTTACACCACTGATCACTGACTCCACACTTCATAGGATCCTTTTTGCCTTGGTTGCTGTTGACAACCTTATTTAGGTTTATTGTCCTAGGCCTATCTTTAATAAATACACTTTGTTACACTTTTGCCATGTCTCCTCTCCCCTTCGTTTTGTTACTGCTTGAGCCAGCCGTGACAATATGAATGTTAACACAGTTAAACATACAGTTAAAGTGCATACATTACATTACAATAGCCTACATTACACTACATTATATATATGAATGTTAACACAGTTAAACATACAGTTAAAGTGCATACATTACATTACAATAGCCTACATTACACTACATTCTATATATGAATGTTAACACAGTTAAACATACAGTTAAAGTGCATACATTACATTACAATAGCCTACATTACACTACATTATATATATGAATGTTAACACAGTTAAACATACAGTTAAAGTGCATACATTACATTACAATAGCCTACATTACACTACATTATATATATGAATGTTAACACAGTTAAACATACAGTTAAAGTGCATACATTACATTACATAGCCTACATTACACTACATTCTATATATGAATGTTAACACAGTTAAACATACAGTTAAAGTGCATACATTACATTACAATAGCCTACATTACACTACATTCTATATATGAATGTTAACACAGTTAAACATACAGTTAAAGTGCATACATTACATTACAATAGCCTACATTACACTACATTCTATATATGAATGTTAACACAGTTAAACATACAGTTAAAGTGCATACATTACATTACAATAGCCTACATTACACTACATTATATATATGAATGTTAACACAGTTAAACATACAGTTAAAGTGCATACATTACATTACAATAGCCTACATTACACTACATTCTATATATGAATGTTAACACAGTTAAACATACAGTTAAAGTGCATACATTACATTACAATAGCCTACATTACACTACATTCTATATATGAATGTTAACACAGTTAAACATACAGTTAAAGTGCATACATTACATTACAATAGCCTACATTACACTACATTCTATATATGAATGTTAACACAGTTAAACATACAGTTAAAGTGCATACATTACATTACAATAGCCTACATTACACTACATTCTATATATGAATGTTAACACAGTTAAACATACAGTTAAAGTGCATACATTACATTACAATAGCCTACATTACACTACATTCTATATATGAATGTTAACACAGTTAAACATACAGTTAAAGTGCATACATTACATTACAATAGCCTACATTACACTACATTCTATATATGAATGTTAACACAGTTAAACATACAGTTAAAGTGCATACATTACATTACAATAGCCTACATTACACTACATTATAGACGGCCTGAGTTTAACAGAGTAACGGATATGGGAATAAATTAGTATTTGTTTCTATTCAGATATCTTTTATTTTTCACTGGACTCTGTAACGTCTGCCAGAGGTTAGCAGTTCATATTCTGAGTACAGGACATGAGAGATGGGTCAGCAATTATTTTCTCAGCTTTCCTAATTACACTTTCCTTGCAGATTGTTTGAAGGGTGGGGTTCTGCTCCCTTACACCCATCACCTTCAATGCAATGCCAGCTAATCTATCATTGATTTGTGCTTTTGACCTCACCGTCAAATGACCAAACCAAACACAAATTGCATAATGAAAGATACTTTCAATCACAACATGGGCCACAGGGTAGTGGTCCAGACACCTAGGCTGCTAATCCAGCCCTTGCAACGTCGCAGGTTGGAGTCGCGATCTTGATGACCTTTGCTAGGGCTGTCACAATTATTACATAATCGTCTAATCGCAATTATTTGATATAATCGCAATTATTTTGTCATAATAGTCATAATCGTTTACATTCGATTTTTTTCCAAACATTATCAAAAATAGTGGAAATAGCAGATCTACAAGTTTGTGGATCGGCTATTCCCACTATCAATGTTCTTTTTCAAGTATAACGTTGTCAAATATGTAAGTAATTTCTTTGTATATTTAGGTTATGTGTCATATCTGCCACATAATATCATATCATATCTGCCATGTGCCTACAAGCCGTCAATCGCAATTATTTCAGTGACAATTAATCGTGACAGCCCAAAGTATGTCACCCCAAAATCACAGCATGATAGAAAAGCAACATCACTCTCTGCTGGAAACCAAACACCCTGAGCCTACGGAGAAAGTGAAGTCGCTGCTGGATCTTGGTACAAACATGATTAACATGGACATCCCAACTCTGTGTGGAGTTTGCATGTTCTCACCATGTCACCTAGGGTAGATGCCCTCACAAAAACATGCCGTAGTCGTGGTTTCTATACTACCTCCCCCTAGCCAGCCGGGTGCTCCCCAATTCCCCTGGCGCGGCAGGGGGAGAGCGGAAACCAGGACTACAGGTTAGGTAGTTGGCACTGGGTGAGAAAAATGGGTTGCAAAAACCGTGGGATAAAAAAAAGAACTAAAAAACTAAAAAAAACATGGACACCCCAGGATAGCTTACTGTCGATATGCTCGCCCAAGTATTTATATGAATCCACCTGAGCAATATTGACATTGTTTATGACTAATGGAGTGTGGTCCCCCACATGACCTGGAGCAAAAAACATTTCTTCTGTTTTTTTTTTCTTCTATTCACAGTGAGGTGATGGTCCTCACACCACTGTACAAAGCTGTTTACCTCCTGCTCTTAAACAGAGGTGTCTGTGTCTTCAACCATAAGACCCAAAATGACCATGTCAACAGAAAACATAATATATCCTATAGGAAACACTAGGATCACTGCTGGTACAGTCATTAGTGTATGCTGTGAATAAGTAAGGACTACTCACACACCCTTGAGGAACAGGAGATGCAGATGTGTATCAATGTTTTGTGGCTGTAGGTCAAACAGGGCATGAGTTGTACCTGTTCAAAGTTTTGCACTCAATTGCTCACTACAGCGCCACCCTTTGGCCAATGGTCATAGGCTACATTCACTCACTGACCCTTGACATAGCCCTCTACCATATGGCCCAGTTTTGTAAAAAACTACAGCACCATAGAGATAATAACGTGATTAATTGTAAAACGGCAGAAGAATAATTGTACTGAAACATAATAGGGGCTTCGCACTTCTTGCTTGGCCCATTATGTGCAGAGGTTTCGCCTGTACGTTAGAGGTAAATGTTTGCATGTCCCTTCGTGTCTCATGAGCCTGCAGCACTTTGAATGTTTTGAATGTATAGCTCTTAAACAAACAAGTAGGAAAATGGTCACCCAAGTGAATCCATGACGCTCCAATGGTCTAAATAGCTTGATGCTAAGCCTTGTATACACAGTACTACAGTCACCTGTAGAGAGACAGAGGTGGAGAGGAGAATGAAGACACAAGCTCTGTTGGGTGTTGTGACCATAACAGGTAAGTGCTGCTATAGTCTTATTTATGACTGTTAAAGGAGTAGTTCACCCCTAAAATGACTTTTTTTCTATTGATTAGTCACGCCATGGAGACTAGAGTTCAATAATATTTTTAGTTTTTTGTCGCATTCCTAAGACAAAAATGTGATAACAATAAATTTACCCCCATTCGTTCCGGATGGTGACCCGTTTTGAAACGGGTCACCATCCGGAATCAATGGGGGTAAATTTACTCGAATCAAATTTTTGTCTTAGAAATGTGACAAAAACCAAAAAATATTATTGAACTCTACTCTCCATGGCGTGACTAATCAATAGAAAAAAAGTCATTTTGGGGGTGAACTACTCCTTTAATATCACTGTTAATGACTCATGTTAATATGACTGATGTTAATATGACTGATGTTAATATGACTGATGTCTGCTTGGCTGTTTCAAACTGCTAATATCTCTGCTGTTCTATCATAAATATGAACCAAACCCAGTGTTGGGGAAGTTACTTTGAAAGCGTAACTTGTACAGTTACAAGTAACTCACCATGGCAGTAACTTAATCAAGTTAAAGTTATACTCCTGGAGAAATGTAACTTATAAAGTTTCAAGTTACAAAGAGAAAGAAACTTGAGTAACTTGAGTTACTTTTTTTCCCCCAGCGTTAAATTGAGAATGTACATTTGGTGTACATGAAACAAAATATAATATCCTACAAAAAAAGACACATGCCAGCAGAAATATGCCTTGTAAACATCTGTGTTCCTAAAATAAAATTCCACAAAAAAAGAGGATCTGTTGAGGATACTGTATGACATTTGATCTTCAATTTGATCACATCTCTTGTAAAACTGTAACTTAACTGTAAAAAAAAATAGGAAAGGACTAGTGCCTTGTATAGTGATAGCTACACCTTTGCTATATATTTATTAAACTGTTTCATGACATTTGATCATCAATCTTAACTCATCTGGTGCCGATCCCGAACTAGTTCGGCTTTATTTCAATCCAATACAATCTTTTTTTTATTAATTCACTTACCCCGAGCTGCTTGTAGAGTCGTGGGTGGTCCTGGCTCGCTAGCCGCTAGCCAGCTAGCCGTTCTACTCTGTCCGACGATATATTCCATTAAAAATGGTTTAAAATACATTTTTGAGCTCCCCAATGTTCACCCGATGTTCGGCGCCGCTTCCGATGAGTACACGAGTGTGCCGATCCCGAAGTAGTTCGGCTTTATTTAATTAAATGAATAAAATGATAAGAGGCCTTCTGAAGCCTGGCTTGATTTTTGTAGCTACTAGCCGAAAGCTAACAACGTCCCGGCCGGCCGTAATTTGCGAACGCAATCGCCAATCTCCGCCTAATCCAATGAAAGACCGCATCTTTAAAGGCTTATATCTCTTTTTTGTGTTTTAGGAAAGCGGCGCGAGGTTTATTTACGGCGAAATCGCCCAAAAATGATCTTTTAGATGACAAAATGGGAATAGCCATTCTGTTAGCATCTTCATCCGGGACATTTCCATGCCGTGCATGAACGTGAGGACGTCAGGTCCTGGAAGCTGAAGTCCTGGAAGCTAAAGCGCTCGCCTATGAGAGATGCGCTGGCATTCTTTGGCCCCTAGAGGGCGCTGGCGCTCAAAGAGTTAACAAAACTTAAATGTAAAATTATAACTTGTAACTTGTAGCTTGTAACTTCTTGTAACTTGTAACTTGAGCCAAAAATGACCCAAAAAGTATCTCAGTTACAGAGTTACAAGTTACAGAAATATGAATGTAACTCAGTTACCAGCAAGTTAAAGCAAAATGTAACTTAGTTACGTTACTTAGTTACATGTAACTTTAACTTCCCCAACACTGACCAAACCAGTCCTGGAGTTAAGAGTGTTTACCCATGTCTGCTTTTACTTTGACCTCACTGAATCCAAATGGACATTTTCAGATGCAGACAAAAAGGCAGTTAATCAAACTAATCGCTTTAGTAAATTATGTAAGGGATAATGTCGTTATCGAGAAATAAAGGTCCCGACAGGCTGATTATCAGACTGAAGGGACAACAGCTGTGCTGTGCTGGGCGCAATCAGAATCAAAGCATTCAACCAAGCCGTTTAATAATTAAAAAATAATGTGTTTGAATTCTATTGTGTCAATTCACTGATACAACAAAACGTTTTGATGAATTGACAAATCAATCAATATAATAATTGCTATTAAAACAACGTATGGTGGTAGCAGACAATAACATATATTGTGTTGTATTGTGTTGTGTCCTCCAGGACTGTGGACTGTGTCCTCATGTCTCTCTCATCATGTGTTGTGTTGTGTCCTCCAGGACTGTGGACTGTGTCCTTATGTCTCACTCATCAGTACCATTTAGTAAATGACCAAATGAACTGGACAGATGCTCAGCAGTACTGCAGGGACAAGTTCACTGACCTGGCTACTATACACACCATGGAGGACGTTGACACACTGACCAGTACCCTGGACTCCCAGACTACAGTAAATATTTATACTTGTCTGTTCCCTCTTGTATCTTATTTTCATTAACTGACATTGTTTTTCCCCAATTAAATTGAGATTGAGACTTGGGAGGCCACGGCCGTCGTGGCCCCTCAGTTTGGCCTTGTGCCCCACAAAATAATTTACATTTTACATTTCACTTTTCACTGTGGTGTCATGTCCTTTTAAGGTAGCCTGGATAGGCCTGTACAACGATGTCAACAGTTGGAGATGGTCCCTGGCAGACCAACGCTTCTACAAAGATGCAGGGGAACGCACGTTCAGGAGATGGGCTCCTGGGGAACCAGCCGGTCGTGGACCTTGTGCAATGATAAACCGTGGTGTGTTTTATGATCGCAGTTGTGAAAGAAAACACCATGCCATCTGCTTCGACCACACAGGTGAGATGCAGTGGTGGCAAAGTTCACGCAAAAAAAAAAAAAAAAAAAAAAAAAAACGTTTTCCCCCCTATCGATGACTCACCCCATGGAGACTGGAATTCATGGATATTTTTCAGTTTTCATCACATTCAAATCTTTGTCTCCCCATAAGGAACAAAGCAGGATCCTTGTGTCTCCATAGGGAACAAAGCAGGCTCTTTGTGTCTCCATAGGGAACAAAGTAGACTCCTTGTGTCTCCATAGGGAACCATTGCAGTTCATCAAATTATTGGCCTTGGAACGCGACAAAAAACTTAAGAATATCCATGAATTCAAGTCTCATTGGGGTGAGTAATTGATAGAGAAAGTTTTTTTTTCTATGCCTTTATGTTATGCCAGAGGTTTCCATGAAACGTTGGTTAACTGCCATAATCAAATCCTATGTTATTTACCTGATTTTTTTCTGTTCACGGCCGGCCCACGTGTCTTCTTTCACGCGGAGAAGAAAAAAAATACAACCGCAGCGATCCATGAGTCAGATATAGTCAATAGAAAACGGGGCTGTTTCGACCAAACGAGCAACGTGGGAAAACAAACGGAGAAAAAGCCATTTTACAGCAGCCAGATAGAATGGAGGTGAATGGCGGAGTGGAAGTCAGCCGATGCGGCTTTCGCGAGGCATCATGGGATATTGAGTTTTTTCGCTCACTATAGCAGCCGCCACAGCGTGGGGGCTATGGGTTACCATGGTAACCAGGTAGGACGTCTGTGAGCATCTTAACGGGACCGTGGCACTCCACGGGGGATAAACGTTAAGACGCCTGTGGATGTCTTAAAGGTATATTCAGTGATTGTATTTCATTCAAATAAAAATATAATTGGTACATTTTCCATTCATTCTCCTCACTAGAATGTGTGCTGACCATATAAGGACTTCCACCATGGCCCGTGTTGCGAGCATAGCTAGATTCAGTTTTCAGTGGTTGCCAGCCAGTCCTCGACCAATCAGGGTAGAGTATGGTCGTAGTTATATTATGATGTTTAGTTATGATGGTCAAAATAAAAGTTTTGAGAACCACAGTCGCTCTGAATTAAGAACGTCTGTTAAATGCCTAGATTGTAAACTACTGAACTCATAAAATGCCACAGTCTCGTAGTAAATCAGTATCATACATATCCTGAAGCTGGAGACGTAGGCCTACCGATATTCAGTGATTGGGTCTAACGATCAAAACGAGAAGATTATAATGGTGTAGAAAATCTATAAAAAACTAAACATTTCCACGCTGTGACAAGATGACCCCCGGCCACTTTCATTATCACTGAATACACCTTTAAGTACTCCATGTCTTAAATGTCCATGACCCTTATTGTGTAACCCGTACATGCAGGAACTGAGAAGAAATATGCCAGAGTTAGAGCTGACGTTACGTGGGCCGAGGCCCAGAGGGAGTGCAGGGAGAAACACACCGACCTGGCCAGTGTGAGGAACCAGGCTGAGTACCAGGAGGTCCAGAACATCAACCCTGGGGGGAACTACTGGATCGGTCTGTACCGAGACTCCTGGAAGTGGTCCGATGGGAGCAACTCCTCGTTCAGACACTGGCTGGACGGGGATCCAAACGGTGGTGTAACAGACACATGTGTTGCCATGGTGTTTGACAGAGGGTCCAAGTGGGGAGACTTGAACTGTAACTTAAAAAAGTCCTTCATCTGCTACAGCGGTAAGTGATGACTGAGAACTCATACTTTGGCTATAAGGCATAGCAGCAGGCATGTGGACACATTGACATCACAGGGGGCTTGAGCCCCATGCACTTTTATCCGTCTTTTTACTATGGTGAAAGAAATGCACCCTCTTTCCATGCCATACCTGAAGGCAGCATTCAAGAGAATTGCCTTGTCCAAACTCTCCTGAACTTGAATGCATCATCTTATGTTGAAAGAATTGCCCTCTCTGTGTAGGAGTCCAGAACTCCACATTCCTGAAAGTTTTATTTACCTGCCAGGGCAAGGTGGGCAACCCTGGCTAAGTGTCAACGCCTGCTTGGATTTGATCTTTTTTTTTTTTTTTTTTTTTTAAATCATCCCCCCTTTGGCAAAGAGAACATTATACATTAATTTCACTTATTAGACTATATTAATGTTACTTTTCAATGTTCCAGTGGAGAAACCAGTGCTGAGAGTGAAACTGACCATAAACTCCTCCCTGGATGTGAGCGACCCTGCAGTACAGGACGTCATTTTGGAGCAGGTACAATCAAACTGGATTATTAATTAAAGGAGAACTTAACTGCATTTTCAACCACATGTTCATATAATTGGTCCTCACAATGCTCGATATAAAATGGTACAATACCAGTCATTATAGGTAGGTTTGGTCATTTCAAACTAGAATGATCTACCACAGTGTTTTGTTATCAACCTTTTTAGGCCGCAACCCCCCAAAACAATCATGTTTGAACTGTGGGGATCCCCCACTCTGACAAGGACCTGGACTTTTTGAAACTGCATTTCATAAATTCCATAGCGCTAGAAAGAAATGAATGGGATATCGGTCTGTGGCACCCTAAAATGGCTGCCACTGCTATGCCATATTACTAAGTACTTATTTGACAACAAATACAAAGTTTACCAGCGACCACTCACATACAGACTCAGGCTAGCTCTGGTCCATAGTGTTAGGAGTTCTCCTTAAAGCTATGTCAACGATGAGCCCTTTCACTCACAGCCGCGGTAGCCCAGGTTGCTCAGCCTCTCGTCTGTAGACAGTCAAAAAATTAAAATATACTTTAGCTACTCACCAAAACAAAGACGGTTATAAGATACACTTTTTTTTTTTTTTTTTTTTATAAGATTTGTTTTTGGGCTTTTTATGCCTTTATTGATAGGACAATAGACTGACAGGAAATGGGGGGAGAGATGGGGAATGACATGTGGCAAAGGTCATCCGGATCGGGAATCGAACCGGCCACGCCAGCAGGCATCATAGCCTAGTATGTGGTATGCGCCTTGACCACCAGGCCAGCGGGCGCCCCATAAGATACACTTTTTGACCAGAAAAGAAAATATTTCACTGGATGTTATAGCTACTCCACTTGTGCCCTCTACAAATCTTGTCAATAGCAATTCCGGTGAAATGTTTTATTTTCTGCTTAAATAGTGTATTTTAGACGTGAGGTGGGGGCTCCGAGTTAAGGAAAGTAGGCTTTCAACTCCCTAAAGCCATCTTTGTTTTGGTGAGTAGCAAAACTATATTTTAATGTTTTACTACAGACGAGAGGGTGTGCAGCCTTTCCTGCTGGCAAAAGGGATCAGTACCATAACGCTATGGACCAGAGCTATAGGCTCTGGCTAAGGGCCCCCTGAGCTCTTGGGCCCCTGGGGGCCTGTGTGTACTAATCCACCCCTGACCATGTATAACACAGCATGATGATGACCAGACACTGTTGAAGAGAAACACTCTGCTCTGTGTGTCTCAGTGTTGATGAGAATCACTCTGCTCTGTGTGTCTCAGTTGAAGCAGAACGTGAAGGACCACCAGGGGGCGCCAGCAGACATCAGAGTGAGGTGGGTGGAGCAGGCTGATGGAAGGATCTTCCACAAGGAAGACAACAAGAAGAAGATGAAGAAGAAGAGGGAGAGGAAGCCTGTTCTGACAAAGAGGGAGCTTTAAAGCACTTCTTAACCCATTTAGAACGGGTACACATTATTGTGTATCATTATTTTTTGCTTTAACTATTGAAAAATAGCAGATCTACAAGCTCACAGCGCGGCACCGAGTGCAGCGATGCGAGCTTGTAGATCTGCTATTTTTTTTAAATCGTGAACATTTGAATTTTGATCCGATTCTATAAGTGTCTTTTGAATCCTTCTAAGACTTTTTGAAAAACCTATGTTTCTATGTCAGCAATCTGGCCAGCCATCGTCAAAGAAAAGGTCCTTTTCACTTAACTGGAGCTCAGTTAGTCTGTTTTTGAGAGACTACTAGTGTCAGTGGTTCTCAAACCTTTTCATGTGAAGGACCCCCAAAATGACATGCATTTGGCCACGGACCCCCATCTCAAAATATTTAGTTCCAGGGACCCCCCAGAAGCAAAGTTTGAGTTACAAACGTTCGCTTTGAAAATACATATATTCAAAGATTTGCACAAATTTTCCCGACTTTTTCAAAAATAGCAGATCTACAAGCTCATTGTGAGCTTGTATATCTGCTATTTTTCACTGGTTAAAGCATTCAATAATTCTAGGCCTAAAGGAGAGCAAAAAGGCTATATTTACCTCTAAAGGACTTTATTTTGCCCCCCAAAAGATGGTCCAGGTGGTCTTTGTTTCAAAAGATGCAATATTATTCCATGTTGCGTCCATTTGTCCTACCCGACCAGGGCTTCAGACAGGAGCGATCGGATAAATTGTTAATCCGCGAAAGTCCATTTTTTCAATACATGCCTGCAGCTGATAATAGAGTCAGTATGCATTGTTATTTTCCACCCAGCTCCACCATTATTGCCGTAAAGCCGCTAAACTTGGAACCCCCGTTGAAATCTTGAGTCTCGTGCTGCTTCTGGGAGCCGTTCACTTGCAGTGCATTGGAAGTAGCGGCTTGAAAAAAGGACTTTCGAGGCGAGCGAGATAAATATGTGGATTAACAATTTATCTGAGCGCTCCTGTCTGAAACCCAGGTGGTAATATTAAATCTCAGTTAAAGACCTGTTTGCGGTGGACTTTTACAATTTAGTTTTTTAATGTATCCTACTTTCCTGTGCTTGACGATTTGTGTAAAGCACATTGAATTGTGCTGATGCTGAAATGTAACAAACAATACCCTGGGCCTTGCATTGCCTACAGTTTTGTGTGAGTTTGACCCACATTGTTGGGTTAAATGCCTGGACTAATAGAACCAGGACCTGCTGACGGCTGTTGTACCCTCTGAGGCAGTTAGTGTACTTTTAACCCAGACACTATGGGGTCCTTTTAACCCAGACACTATGGGGTCCTTTTAACCCAGACACTATGGGGTCCTTTTAACCCAAACACTATGAGGTCCTTTTAACCCAGACACTATGGGGTCCTTTTAACCCAGACACTATGGGGTCCTTTTAACCCAGACACTATGGGGTCCTTTTAACCCAAACACTATGGGGTCCTTTTAACCCAGACACTATGGGGTCCTTTTAACCCAGACACTATGGGGTCCTTTTAACCCAGACACTATGGGGTCCTTTTAACCCAGACACTATGGGGTCCTTTTAACCCAGACACTATGGGGTCCTTTTAACCCAAACACTATGGGGTCCTTTTAACCCAGACACTATGGGGTCCTTTTAACCCAGACACTATGGGGTCCTTTTAACCCAGACACTATGGGGTCCTTTTAACCCAGACACTATGGGGTCCTTTTAACCCAGACACTATGGGGTCCTTTTAACCCAGACACTATGGGGTCCTTTTAACCCAGACACTATGGGGTCCTTTTAACCCAAACACTATGAGGGTGTCCTGAGTGTCCTTTTATATTAATAGCCGGGGAGCCACAGGCCCAAAAGCTCAAAGAATAGGGTTTTACCTGTGACGTCATGACATACCTTTTATTTTTGTTTTTTCTATTCATTTGGTCATTAAGGTACACAGAATGAGAGGCCTGCTCTGCCGGAAACTCTGCGAAAAAAAGTTATGGCCATTTGTATATTCACTCCATCGACTTCAATATACAGGAAAGAAACAAACCAAAAAAATATGCTTTAAGTAGCATGTGAGGGGTCAAACTAGGGGTTCTTGATGATTCTGAATCCATTGCAAGCATTTGTTTTGCATGAAAAACATTCCTTGGGCTAGAAACGGACCTAAATAACAGTGAAAAGTGATGACTCATCACTTTTCACAGGTTTGAGAGGCTGAAATCTAGCCCAAGGAATGTTTTTCATGCAAAACAAATGCTTGCAATGGATTCAGAATCATGAAGAATCCTTAGTTTGACCCCTCACATGCTACTTTTTTTGGTGTGTTTTTTCCAGAATAGTGAAGTCAATGGGAAACTTTCTTTTGCAGTGTTTCCGGCAGAGCAGGCCTCTCATTCTGTGTACCTTATTGACCAAATTAATAGGAAAAACTAAAAATTGGAGTATGTCATGACATTACAGGTCTTCTCTCATTTTGGCACAGTGGCTCCCCGGCTATAATGTCATTTATTTATCACTTGTTACATTTGATTTATTTTGTGTTTTATCCTTTTCTTTGTCATTTAAACTGTTTTGTTTTAGGGTGTGGTCACACTGAACTTGGAAACATTTTTTCTTTTTCTTTTCTCAGAAATCAGCAAATCCCAAACCCCTGTGTTACCATTGAAAAGCATTGTCAGAATGTATTTTAGTAGGCTACTTTGGTTTAACACTGTTGTTTTAAATGTGCACTATAATTAAAGTAGTTAGAATTGGAGTCCATGGGAGACTCATTCGAGTAACGAAGCAAAGTTTGAATATTTACCAAAAGTTTACTACTGACCATGTATTTGAATAAACATTTATTCAGATCAGATGTGTGTTTGACTGTGATAATGTATGAACTTTGAAAACGCACGGCACACTTATTACAGACATGAATGAAGACAGATGTTTCTCAATTTAGATTTTTTTTTTTTTTTTTCACATTTTATCACATCCATTTATGTATGGGAACCAGCGTAATGAAGTCATTTAAGCGTCATTCCCACAGGGGCACGATAAAGATATAGCCTAGTTTTAAAAATCGTCAACGTAGTTTTTCACCGAAAATCGACCTTCACTTCATGTACATATTGCCCGCCCGTCCTTATGACTATGACTTTCCTGCTTTACCCCCTGATGCCAATTACACATCACCTTGCTGCCTAAACACTACACACTACTGTACTTTCAGTTGTTGCACACACTTCTCACATAAAATCTCAAGGCATCAACGTACAACACACAAATATTCAAATCTCTGCATGTCCATTACATATTACCTTGTTGTCCAAACACTCAAAACACACACCCACACACACACACACACACACACACACACACACACACACACACACACACACACACACTGATGCCTATTTCACTAGTAAGAGACCACACCTCTGCTGAAGTTGAACACATTTAATAAGCAAAGTGAATATGGGTGTTGAGTGGTGTAACTTGGGTGTGTGGGTAGTCTCTGGAGTGACGGCACGGATGGAGAAGGAACAAAAAAACGAGGATAGGAGAGCAAGGATTGTAAAATGATTAGGTGTTTGTGGAAGGAGGGCGTTTGAGACCTACTACAGCTATTGCAGATACAAACAGGTAGGGGAGGCAAACACAGGTGCTTTTATACTGTGGTGATTGCAAAGGGGATTGGCCAGGAGATAGTGAGGCAGGTATGTGACCGGGGAGTGGCAAGGCTGAGCAGAGGTGGGTCTCCACTCCTGAACCTACGTTGCATGCAACTACATATCATGGTCCGAAATAAAACCTTTTTGGCTGCACATTTGTGTGCTGTTTTGTGCTGAGTCATGGCATCCAATTCATTCCCAATGGAAGTCAAATGTTTGGTTTTTTTGCCTCTTGGCTTACAGTTTTTCACGGTTGTTAACACACAAAAATCAAAAAATCTGGCACAATTTGCACAACCTTAACTTCATGTACCTATCGCTCGACCCGATTTGGCACTACTTCACACTCTCTTTTCTGCATTAGACTCGGATTTTCCTTCCTTACACTCTTTTTTTTTCTATTTTATTTCTCTTTATTGACATAAATCACATTACAGACAAGACGAAACAATACAACTGACATTACAAACACAAACACAGCAGACATCACAAAACTACATTATTACAATAGTAAGACAGTGTGCAGTACAGTATGTTAAAAGAGGACAGACCCTAGGAGCTGGTACATTATGTTTATGGTTCAAGCCCAGGCAGGTTGTTGACAAAGTCTATGAACTCACGCATAACATCAATAATCCACTGATTATGTGATGGAGGTGTTTCATCTTTCCATTTGAATAGAATAATGCGCCTAGCCAACAGTGATGTGAATGCGACAACTCTCTGTATATGTGCAGGGGGGCCTCACGCCACCCTTCCTTACACTCTGATGTCAATTACACATCACCTTGTTGTCTAAACACTACACACAATGTTCAGTTGTTGCACACACTTCATGCGTAACATCTCTAAGCATCAACCAAAATGTGTGCATATCTAATGAGCCCGTGATGTAGACGAGGTCCTCTGGCCCAACAGGAACTGGAGGGATGATGCCTAAATCTACTGTAAATCATGTCCCGAAATACAACTGCATATATCTCCAAACGGGCTTGGGAACGCCTCGGTATACTCCCTGAGGGAGTGGAGGAAGTTGCTCGGGATAACGAAATCTGGAAGTCTCAGTTGGAACTGTGACCCCCGTGGCCCAATTCCGGATAAGCGGTTGAAGATGGATGGATGGATGGATGGATGGATGGATGGATGGTTTGGGGTGCCGTTTGGTTTGACTCATTTTACAAAAGGAGAAATGTCTCATTCTCCAGAGTCATTGTCATTCATATGGTGTGTTCCATTTCTATGATTGTGTTTTCAATTTTGCACTTCATTGTGCTGTAAATGCTTGGTAGTGTGCAGCAAATGCTTTGCAATACAAATGCAGTTATTGTACTGAGAAACGTGTTGTGAAAAACTGTAATACCCAGTAAGGTTTGTTACTTTTCACAATAGGCTTACAAACAGCAATATGTTTTTAATAATGAGAAATAAACCGATTTAAATACAATGACATGGTTAGACTATTCGACCATTCATTCATTCATTCATTCATTCATTCATTCATATATGAATTGGACCTCTTGGGTTAATAGGCCAGGGGTGTTGCACGACACTGGATGATTACAATAAACCCCAAAACCAGTGCTGTCAGTAGTAAAATAGAGGTAAGGCAAAACAGCAGCGTGTTTCTTCTTCCCCAAGCCTGTGCAGTCGAGGGCAAAACGCACCACCTCACAGTTGTAATGCCCCTGGACATGCTGCTATGTATGAAGCTACAAGGCATAGGAAACTCCAGCACACTGCAGGGGCTGAAATGGCAAAACCACCCGTACAATTAATGACCTTAAAGGGGAACTAGGCAACTACTCCCCAGTAATGGAAGTAGCTAGTGGCTCTCACAGAAGTAGCTAGAAGTCTCTAGGGGTGGGGTGTGCGCGCACAAAAAAGCGCGTGCACGTGAACAGATGCGCGTGTGCGTTTTAACTCAGTCGGTGCCATATTTAAAGTGGGATGACCTCTTATATTGCCGGTTCGCCAACAAAGGGTTAAAAAAATAGTGTGCACGCTGGTGCACACATTCGTGCACAGATCATGCACTATGCATGTGCATGCTTTTCACAGCTTTCAAACAAAAAAATCCGCTTGGAAATCCGTTCAGGCATTCAGGAGAAAGGAGCCCTTATGTTTTCTTCAAATGTAAACAAACATGGCTGCCATGTTTGAAAGATGGGGTTGGTATGGGGGTTAAACATGCAATTTCGCGATCGCGATCATGCCTAGTACACTGTTGGAGGTCCAAAAAAAAAAATTTCAAAATTTTTTTTTTCAATTTTTTTTTTTTTTTTTTTTTAATTATTTTTTTAAAAAAGACGTTCAGAAGACGTCTGGCAGGGAGGTCCATAGTGAAAAAGACGTTTTAAAGACGTTTTTATCATAGAAACATATTTTTTGGCAGGGTATGAGTTTAAGGGTAATAATCATATTCGTGTACACTGTAGGGAGCTACAATGGAAAAAACTATGGCTCGTGGACCAACCGGTGACTTTGTACACGACTTCGTACATTTCCCATAGATTCTATGGGACTTGACCACTTGCTCCTGCCCTTCGTGTACACGGTCTGTGCCGTCTATAGTTTCTTAATGGGGGGCAGCAGAGAGCCATATGTACACAGGCCCTAGGTGGTGTCCACGACCAGTAGTTTTACATGAACCCTCAGAGGGACACTGTGGGCTTAACAAGTGGTCCGTGGTGGTTCTCAAAGTGAGGTCGGGGGACCCTCAGAGGGACACTGTGGGCTTATCAAGTGGTCCATGGTCGGTTCTCAAAGTGAGGTCGGGGGACCCTCAGAGGGACACTGTGGGCTTATCAAGTGGTCCGTGGTCGGTTCTCAAAGTGAGGTCGGGGGACCCTCAGAGGGACACTGTGGGCTTATCCATACCTTGGCTACAGGGGGGAAATAATTAAATGTACTTTTCATCGTGCCTGTTGCTAAGGTATGGCAACATGATTGGTGTCTTGCAAGACACCAGTCATGTTGCCATACCTTAGCCTTTCCTGAACTGACGCAGCTGTGAACATGTGTACACAGCCAGCATATTACTCAATGCCAAACTTTGCACACACACTCCTTGCCTGCCAATCCACAACCTCCACCCCTCCAGGGACCCCCAGGGCTTATCTCCCGATTAGGACACTTTCCAGCATAGTGACATGCAGAACAAACTGTCCATATAGTATGGTTTACATAAAAGTCAGTTGTCTTTCACACACACACACACACACACACACACACACACACACACACACACACACACACACACATATATATATATACATATATATATATATATATATATATATATATATATATATACATATACATATACATATATATATATATATATATATATATATATATATATATATATATATATATTTCATTTATTTATTTCATAAATATTTTTCATCACAATTGGGTTTGTGGGGAGCCATCCCTGCTTCAAGCTGTCACAGCATGGCACCAACACTTCAAACTAGTTAAAAAACCCAATACAGCAGATCTACAAGCACCTCACAGATCTACAAGCACCTCGCACATGCCAGGGACAGAGTAGGTTGGCCTGTATAAGCCTTGCTGTCAACACACTATACTACACCACTCAGGCCACCAAGCCAGGTGTGGTCAATTAGTGCCTTCTTTTGATCAGTGGCTTCTGCTTGATGAGTGGCACCAGTCTGTCTTCGTTCCCTGGTCAGTCAAGTTCACTGGGAGAGAATGTTTCAGATCAGTGCAAGTGTATTTGTTTTCCATTTGGACTTACTGTGTTTTGTTGGTACAGTATGCGTGCGACTAACTAATATTTCTGATAATTCCAATTTGTTTGTTGTTTAATTAGCCGGATTGTGAATGCCCTGCATTTTTCTTTCATCTTTAGAACCACACGTGTGTAACAAAACAGAGTGGTGATCATTTGGTGTGGGTGAAGAGAAGAAAAACATTTCATTAAAGGAGTAGTTCACCCCCAAAGTGACTTTTTTTCTATTGAACTCAAGTCTCCATGGCGTGAGTAATACATTGAAAAAATAAGTCATTTTGGGGGTGAACTACTCCTTGAATGTCAGTTTTGTGGTGTTTTGACTGGACACCCTGAGGATATTGCCAGATAGACAGACAGACAGACAGACAGACAGACAGACAGACAGACAGACAGAGAATTGTAGGCCTTGCATTTATTTGACTTGGTTCCAACAGATGGCGAAAATAGCTAATCTTCAAGCTCACAATGCCTCACTGTTTGGACAAAGAGTTGAGGCGTTACATTTTGTAAAACACGGCCTTGTGAAAATAGCAGATCTACATGCTCACAACACCTCACAACGCAGGGCGGCGTGAGCATGTAGATCTGATATTTTCACAATTTCTGCCCCTAATATTTAATTTATCATTTTAAAAGTATTAAAAAGTCCTTAAATTGTCTCTTTAGAAATGTGCAGATAGCCTCTGTATACTGTTGAGTGGAAAAACAATGTTTCACATTAAGCTAAACATTTGGGACCACCCAAGATCATTTGGAGACCCCTCTAGGGGTCCCATAGTTGAACCACTGACTTATAAGGGGAGTATGGAGACCCCTCTAGGGGTCCCATAGTTGAACCACTGACTTATAAGGGGAGTATATGAGGCTGGATCCGTCTGGAACACTGCACTAGGCTCTCGCCAGCTCTGTAGCTCTCCACACTTGAACAGTTGTGTCCTTAAATTCAATTATAATAATTAACCCCTGTATATACGGGCAATAGTTTCACATGACTTTGTGTACACAGCCAATAGTTTTACATGAACATGTTCAGGCTTTAGTACTGTACTGTCTCGTGTAGCCCAACAGAGCCCATCACAGCACAACACGGCCCACCAGAGCCCAATACAGCCTACCAGAGCCCAATAGACTCCAGCAAACCTAAGTCCAGCCCAGTCCTGCCCAATAGGAGTATAGACCAGGGAAGGGGGGTAGTTAGATGACTGCACCAGACTCCACCAGGCTGCTCCATGCTCCAGCCAGCTCTGTAGATCCTGTGTACACGGCACTCCTAACTCGAAAGGTCAAGGAAAAGGGTCGTTTTAGGCGTCAAAACAGGCCCTTTGTCCTTAAAATGAATAAAAAAATCAAAAAAATATGTTTTGTTTCAGGCAGGACACACGTTTCATATTTGAAGCATGCCCGATCTGGTCCATGGCCGGTTCTCAAAGTGAGGTCGGGGGGCCCACAATGTCCCTCTGAGGGGACACGGCACAGATTGTGTACACGAAGGGCAGGAGCAAGTGTTCAAGTCCCATAGAATCTATGGGAAATGTACACAGGCGTTTACAAAGTCTCTGAGTGTCCCACCAGGCTGGAGCAGCCTGGTGTTGTCTGGTGCAGTCCTGTCTACCCTAGTCTGGCCTATTCAAGCCAGATCTGGACAGTAATGGCCTGGTGGAGTCATCTAACTACCCCCTTTCCCCGGTCTATACTCCTACTCGGCTGGGCTGGACTTAGGTTCTCATGACCCTTTACGATTGCGAAAAAGACACCGAAACCCGGATTTTTGTCCTTAAAATCAATAAAAAAATCTAAAAAAATCTGTTTGTTTTACGCAGGAAACACTTTTCATATTTGAAGGATGCCTGATCCGATGGAATGGGTTTCGTGTCTCTCCGACACTTTGAACCCTTTATGATTGCGAAAAAGACACGAAATTTGCACGCCACCAACACGATTACACATTCTTTCGGATAAAAGACACTTATTCTGACTTACTTTTTGACGCTGAATCCAACAAACCCGTTCTCGTGTCTCTACGACACTCCTAACTCGAAAGGTCAAGGAAAAAGCCACTGTGTACACAGGCAATAGTTTTACATGACTTTGTGTACACGGCCAATAGTTTTACATGAACATGTCTAGGCTTTAGTACTGTACTGCCTCGTATAGCCCAACAGAGCCCAGCACAGAACAGCACAGCCCACCAGAGCCCAATACAGCCCCCCAGAGCCCAACAGAGTCCAGCAAACCTAAGTCCAGCCCAGTCCTGCCGAGTAGGAGTATAGACCGGGGAAAGGGGGTAGTTAGATGACTCCACCAGGCCATTACTGTCCAGATCTGGCTTGAATAGGCCAGACCAGGGTAGACAGGACTGCACCAGACTCCACCAGGCTGCTCCAGCCAGCTCTGTAGATCCTTGCACATGCGATTAACCACTGTGTACACGGGCATTAGTTTTAAGTTTTACATGAACCCTCAGAGGGACACTGTGGGCTTATCAAGTGGTCCATGGCCGGTTCTCAAAGTGAGGTCGGGGGGCCCACAGTGTCCCTCTGAGGGGACACGGCACAGACCGTGTACACGAAGGGCAGGAGCAAGTGTTCAAGTCCCATAGAATCTATGGGAAATGTACACAGGCATGTACAAAGTCACCAGTAGTTTTACATGAACCCTCAGAGGGACACTGTGGGCTTATCAAGTGGTCCATGGTCGGTTCTCAAAGTGAGGTCGGGGACCCTCAGAGGGACACTGTGGGCTTATCAAGTGGTCCATGGTCGGTCCTCAAAGTGAGGTCGGGGGACCCTCAGAGGGACACTGTGGGCTTATCAAGTGGTCCATGGTCGGTTCTCAAAGTGAGGTCGGGGGCCCACAGTGTCCCTCTGAGGGGACACGGCACAGACCGTGTACACGAAGGGCAGGAGCAAGTGTTCAAGTCCCATAGAATCTATAGGAAATGTACACATGCATGTACAAAGTCACCAGTAGTTTTACATGAACCCTCAGAGGGACACTGTGGGCTTATCAAGTGGTCCATGGTCGGTTCTCAAAGTGAGGTCGGGGACCCTCAGAGGGACACTGTGGGCTTATCAAGTGGTCCATGGTCGGTCCTCAAAGTGAGGTCGGGGGACCCTCAGAGGGACACTGTGGGCTTATCAAGTGGTCCATGGTCGGTTCTCAAAGTGAGGTCGGGGGCCCACAGTGTCCCTCTGAGGGGACACGGCACAGACCGTGTACACAAAGGGCAGGAGCAAGTGTTCAAGTCCCATAGAATCTATGGGAAATGTACACAGGCGTGTACAAAGTCACCAGTAGTTTTACATGAACCCTCAGAGGGACACTGTGGGCTTATCAAGTGGTCCATGGTCGGTTCTCAAAGTGAGGTCGGGGGACCCTCAGAGGGACACTGTGGGCTTATCAAGTGGTCCATGGCCGGTTCTCAAAGTGAGGTCGGGGGGCCCACAATGTCCCTCTGAGGGGACACGGCACAGATTGTGTACACGAAGGGCAGGAGCAAGTGTTCAAGTCCCATAGAATCTATGGGAAATGTACACAGGCGTTTACAAAGTCTCTGAGTGTCCCACCAGGCTGGAGCAGCCTGGTGTTGTCTGGTGCAGTCCTGTCTACCCTAGTCTGGCCTATTCAAGCCAGATCTGGACAGTAATGGCCTGGTGGAGTCATCTAACTACCCCCTTTCCCCGGTCTATACTCCTACTCGGCTGGGCTGGACTTAGGTTTGCTGGACTCTGTTGGGCTCTGGGGGGCTGTATTGGGCTCTGGTGGGCTGTGCTGTTCTGTGCTGGGCTCTGTTGGGCTATACGAGGCAGTACAGTACTAAAGCCTAGACATGTTCATGTAAAACTATTGGCTGTGTACACAAAGTCATGTAAAACTATTGCCCGTATATACAGGGGTTAATTATTATAATTGAATTTAAGGACACAACTGTTCAAGTGTGGAGAGCTACAGAGCTGGCGAGAGCCTAGTGCAGTGTTCCAGACGGATCCAGCCTCATATACTCCCCTTATAAGTCAGTGGTTCAACTATGGGACCCCTAGAGGGGTCTCCATACTCCCCTTATAAGTCAGTGGTTCAACTATGGGACCCCTAGAGGGGTCTCCAAATGATCTTGGGTGGTCCCAAATGTTTAGCTTAATGTGAAACATTGTTTTTCCACTCAACAGTATACAGAGGCTATCTGCACATTTCTAAAGAGACAATTTAAGGACTTTTTAATACTTTTAAAATGATAAATTAAATATTAGGGGCAGAAATTGTGAAAATATCAGATCTACATGCTCACGCCGCCCTGCGTTGTGAGGTGTTGTGAGCATGTAGATCTGCTATTTTCACAAGGCCGTGTTTTACAAAATGTAACGCCTCAACTCTTTGTCCAAACAGTGAGGCATTGTGAGCTTGAAGATTAGCTATTTTCGCCATCTGTTGGAACCAAGTCAAATAAATGCAAGGCCTACAATTCTCTGTCTGTCTGTCTGTCTGTCTGTCTGTCTGTCTGTCTGTCTGTCTGTCTATCTATCTGGCAATATGTTCAGGGTGTCCAGTCAAAACACCACAAAACTGACATTCAAGGAGTAGTTCACCCCCAAAATGACTTATTTTTTCAATGTATTACTCACGCCATGGAGACTTGAGTTCAATAGAAAAAAAGTCACTTTGGGGGTGAACTACTCCTTTAATGAAATGTTTTTCTTCTCTTCACCCACACCAAATGATCACCACTCTGTTTTGTTACACACGTGTGGTTCTAAAGATGAAAGAAAAATGCAGGGCATTCACAATCCGGCTAATTAAACAACAAACAAATTGGAATTATCAGAAATATTAGTTAGTCGCACGCATACTGTACCAACAAAACACAGTAAGTCCAAATGGAAAACAAATACACTTGCACTGATCTGAAACATTCTCTCCCAGTGAACTTGACTGACCAGGGAACAAAGACAGACTGGTGCCACTCATCAAGCAGAAGCCACTGATCAAAAGAAGGCACTAATTGACCACACCTGGCTTGGTGGCCTGAGTGGTGTAGTATAGTGTGTTGACAGCAAGGCTTATGCAGGCCAACCTACTCTGTCCCTGGCATGTGCGAGGTGCTTGTAGATCTGTGAGGTGCTTGTAGATCTGCTGTATTGGGTTTTTTAACTAGTTTGAAGTGTTGGTGCCGTGCTGTGACAGCTTGAAGCAGGGATGGCTCCCCACAAACCCAATTGTGATGAAAAATATTTATGAAATAAATAAATGAAATATATATATATATATATATATATATATATATATATATATATATATATATATATATATGTGTATATATATATATATATGTGTGTGTGTGTGTGTGTGTGTGTGTGTGTGTGTGTGTGTGTGTGTGTGTGTGTGTGTGTGTGTGAAAGACAACTGACTTTTATGTAAACCATACTATATGGACAGTTTGTTCTGCATGTCACTATGCTGGAAAGTGTCCTAATCGGGAGATAAGCCCTGGGGGTCCCTGGAGGGGTGGAGGTTGTGGATTGGCAGGCAAGGAGTGTGTGTGCAAAGTTTGGCATTGAGTAATATGCTGGCTGTGTACACATGTTCACAGCGGCGTCAGTTCAGGAAAGGCTAAGGTATGGCAACATGACTGGTGTCTTGCAAGACACCAATCATGTTGCCATACCTTAGCAACAGGCACGATGAAAAGTACATTTAATTATTTCCCCCCTGTAGCCAAGGTATGGCAGCTGCCATAGCTTGCCATACCCAATTGACGCCCCTGCATGTTCACCTCCAGTAGGTTGGGAAAGTAGCCTGCCACCCTGTGGAAATAGGCTTGAACTGCAAGATAGGACCCTAAAACAAATAAAATGGAATAAAAAAGCATCCGTAAGACGGATGGGCGAACAAGTGGTGTCCATACGTAGATGGGGTCCCAGAGGACATGTAGAGCCCACCCCCTTATTTTTCACGCCCCCAGGGAACACACAGCGGGGTTTGGAAATTTGTCGTGTACACCAGCCCTAGGACCTCGGCTTCGTGGACCGATTTAACGATAGGGGTAATAATTGGTTTTATTTTTTTACTTTTTTATTATTATTTTTTTGCACTGCAGCAGTACCTTGGGGGAGAAAGTTAACTCACTCAAACAGTAGTGAGTGAGTCAGTGAGCTCTGCTGAGGCCAAGAGAGTGTGTGTGTGTGTATGTGTATGTGTGTGTGTGTGTGTGTGTGTGTGTGTGTGTGTGTGTGTGTGTGTGTGTGTGTGCGTGCGCGCGCGCGTGCGCGCGTGCGTGCGTGCGTGCGTGTGTGCGTGCGTGCGTGCGCGCGTGCGTGCGTGTGTGCGTACGTACCTACATGCGTGCGTGTGCGTGTACTAGCAGCAGGGGGAGGAGGAACTGAGTCGAGGAAGACAGAGAGAGAGAAAGAAAGAAATGGAGGCAGAGAGTGGAGACATTTTAGTGTTTTATCTCTGGCTCCTGTCAACAATATGTGTCCCCAAATCAGCAGAAAAAGTAGCCAGAATTGTAGCGTCAAATCCCCTATATGATATGATATGATATGATATGATATGATATGATATGATATGATATAGTACTTTGTCAGTTCACACTGAAATTTGTCTTGCGACACAGCAGCCATGTATGTGACAACATATGTACAAACAATTGACACAAAGGAACAAAGACAGGATTACATATACAGACAAAGAGCAATGTCCACCACCTAGCCTACCTCTGGCCAAACTCCTGATTAAGCCTTAAAGTTGACTGATGGACAAAGGACCTTTTTAGTCTGACCTTATTGTATGCTGGAACACCGTATCTCCTTCCTGAAGGCAGCAACCTATATTCTCTAACACATGGATACTAGAGGTAATTTTTCTTGCCAACCTTAGAATGCTGTTATAATACGTAGATGTATTATAGCCTCTGAAGTGGTTGTCTATCTATCTTTGAACAAAATGTTCAGTTGTTGCAGCAGTTGTGACTTTAGGGCTGCAGACAAGCATCCATGCCAGGTGGTTGCGACCGTCAGGTCGCACTTACTATCAAAACCTCCACCGGCTGTCTGTCCGTCTGTCCGTCAGTCACACGTCACACGTCACACTTTTGCCCTGCTCATATCTCCGCAACCGTTGCCCCGATCCATGCCAAATTTTGCACACACACTCCTTGCCACCCATCAATTCTCACATGGCCCTCTTCTAGCGCCACCATGAGGCCAATTCTTGCAAAACACATTTTTGGACACTGCTCCTACAATTTTTGCCCTAAAATCACGCCAATCGCTACACAGTATTTCTACATTCATGTCATCAACATGGATCTGTCCCATATAGCGCCACCATCAGGCCGATTTTTTCAAACACATTTTTGGACACTGCTCCTACAGATTTTGCCCTAAAATCACGCAAATCGGTACACAGTATGTCTACACTCATCTCATCAACATGGATCTGTCCCATATAGCGCCACCGTCAGGCCGATTTTTTCGAACACATTTTTGGGCACTGCTCCTACACATTTTGGCCTAAAATTACGCTGCAACCTGACGGTCGCTTATCTCCCGATTAGGGAGTCTTACTGGTACTACAGTAACAGTACTGAAGAACACTCATAATAACAGAAGTGAAAAAATGTGTTTGAAAAAAATCGTCCTGATGGTGGCGCTATATGGGACAGATCCATGTTGAAGACATGAGTGTAGACCAAGTGTGTACCGATTTGCATGATTTTAGGTCAAAATTTGTAGGAGCGGTGTCCAAAAATATGTTTTGCAAGAATCGGCCTCATGGTGGCGCTAGAAGAGGGTCATGTGAGAATTGATGGGTGGAGGTTGTGGTTTGGCAGGCAAGGAGTGTGTGTGGAAAATTTGGCATGGATCGGGGCAACGGTTGCGGAGATATGAGCAGGGCAAAAGTGTGACGTGTGACAGACTGAGACTGACGGACAGCTGGTCGAGGTTTTGATAGTAACTGCGACGAAGAATCTGTCTACTAGGACCAATTGATCTTAAACGGCGAAGGAAGTAGACTCTTTGCTTTGTTTTCTTACACACTGATTCAATCTGATCTTTCCATGACAAAAGATGGTCTATTACTACTCCGAGGTACTGTATGTATGTTTACGAACATACTTGGTTGGCAACACTGCCACAGCGCCGTTGTGCATTTCTGAACACACCCATAATAACCCCTCCTTTCTCATCAGTTGTCTTGTCAGAGACCAGATTGAGGCAGAGAGAGTTTTCTTGAGAGAGAGAGAGAGAGGGCAAACAAGAGATAGACCAACAGACGACGGACATTTTGCTGTTAAAACTGAGTGAGTAGAAATGTATTTTCATTCTATTCTCAAACCACAATAATAGGTGTTATGTCAAGTTAAAATAATAACAATAAATAATATATATATATATTATATAAAAAATGTAATTAACTCACCGCTATGCTAATCGCGATTAATTATTTTAATCACAATAAATCGCATAGCCTATTTATTTATTTTTGCCATTTGGCCTACCCGTAGTTTAGGACGGTGGTTCACAACATTATTATTATTATTAGATGGGGAGAACCACCCATTTCATTTCACATAACTTTGAGTTATGTGGAAATAAGAAAAAAGTCCCCATTATTAGGGTGATTCCATGTGCAGGTGTGTTGTTAGCCGCAAATTCCAACGTTAGATTTTTTTCTTTATCGGTTGAATCTAGTGTTGCAATACATCCCATAGGCAGCCAATGCATCAAAGATCAAACCTGTTTTTTTGCTATCTGATTGTGTTAAACAACATCAAACTCACCAATATTGAGGCTCAATGGAAAGTTTGGAGTATCCTCTTTCTATCTGCAAAGTTTTTGTTTCATAAAAATCCACCGTAGAATTGTTATGAGTTATATATGTCAATAAATGCAAGCAGACATGTTTTTTTTTTTTTTTTTTTTTTTTAACTTTGGAAGCGCTCGTCTTCTATAACACCATGCCCTGCTGCCACCTGACATATAGAACCAGCTGGTACACAGGAGGCTGAGTGATTTCCCACAAGCGCTTCCAAACTCCAGCACTTTAAAATTGCCCTGAAAAACCACTTACAGGCAGCAGCCGTTCGCAACTGGTAAAAAAAAAACACTAACCTAGCCCAACCCTACCCTCCCCTGCCCCTTCTTTGTATATACTTACTTACTCTACTGCATAGTACTGTGTTCTATTCGTCTGTCATTCAATGTTATATGAGATACTTTAATGGTTTCCTGTGGAAATAAGCTTAGTCTTTTCATGGATCTCCTTTTAGTAGACCTTGTACCAGTGAACTGTACCGTCATGAAACTGTACCTTTTCCTACAGTATGCAAACTTCTAATAAAGTCTTCAATCAATCAAACTCCAGAATCACCTGAACTGAATTTATTGATAGAAAGTAGCTCATAAACATGTCTACGCTGGGTTTTTATGAAACAAACACTTTGTAGATAGAAAGAGCACGTTCAAGCTTTCCATAGAGCCCCAATATTGGTGAGTTTGACGTCGTTTAATACAATCAGATAGCAAAAAGAAAACAAAACAGGTTTGATGCATTGGCTGCCTATGGGAGGTATTCCAACCCTAGATTCATTCGATAAAAAAAAAATCTAGTGTTGCAATTTGCAGCTAGTGTGTTGTAAGGTGTGCGTGCTACTGTACACCTGACACATGCTTATTGAATGATGGAATTCCCATTAAACATACTGGCTAAGGACAGGGTTACTTGAGGACAGGAGGGGATCAAGTTCTACCAGTTCTACAACTTCTACCAGACAAAACAGATGCTGTACATGATGAGTGATTAGATCATTGAGCATGGCAGGATTTTAAGGAATGCAGTGTCACACCGAGGTAGATGTGTCCTGATGCATCACAATAGTTTCATGCTACAAGGAAGATTTTTTAAATATAAATACAATCCCATGAGATCCCCTTTCCAAATTGTGTCTGGTAAATGGTTCATTTATATAGAGCAGGGGTGGGCAACTTTGATGATGGAGAGGGCCACTACATTTTCACACTCACTCCAGAGGGCCACAATGCATAATAGCAAAAATAGCCGATCTACAAGCTCAAAACGCATCGCAGTGCGATGCGTTTTGAGCTTGTAGATTTGCTATTTTTTAATGGGAATCCTGAAAAGTAACTTTTTTTCTTCTTAAAAAAAAAAAAAAAAAAAAAATCAAATGCATTTATATGTTCTTACAGTATGTTAACGTTATGAACTTAAATACCAATACATTGGACATGTACAGAAAATACAGAAACATTTTAATACTAGTCTAGTCATTAAGCTAAGTAATTAAAGTGGGTAATTTTTTTATGTTTGGAATTGTTAACAGCTGAAATCAATAATATAACAGTATTCCAATATCAACCTGCGGGCCGCATTAAGTGAAGGTGGGGGCCGCATGTGGCCCCCGGGCCGCCAGTTGCCCATGTATGATATAGAGGGTATGCGCATGTATAAGGTGAATGGCAAATCGAGTGGCAAAGTGAGTGGCAAATTGAGTTTAACGTTGTTTAATGCAATCAGATAGGACTTTTCTGTTTTGATGTATGGGCTGTCAATTGTAGCCCAGCCCCGGCCCCCCCCCCCCAAAGTCTCACTCCTAACTTCTTTCTGAAACCTGTCAGCCCAGGGTGTCACAGTGAACAGAGGTCACTCCAGTCTCTGCTCTCTGTTGTGTTCTTCATGCACTTATCTCAGAGATATGATCATGCATACAGATTAGAGATTCGCCTTAAACTGTAGTTAATTCATTTTTAACATTAAACTGGGGAAATTGTTGCTTCTTTTTTTTGACTTCTTGAACAACAATGACCGCAGGAGCACAGAGGAACCAGCGGCTGCGTGGTCGTTTTTTGGTGGTGGGAGCTGATCGAAGGAGACTTCAGGATCATCAGAAGAACATCAGTCTTGGAGGTGTATTAAAGTGTAAAGGATAAAGGAGCCATGTGTGATACGTGGAAGGTGGTTCTGGGGGTGGCGGCAGCTCTGGTTCTGATTGTTGGTGTGGGATTGATCTGCCATTTCCACTGTAAGTATACTGTCTGTCTGTCTGTCTGTCTGTCTGTCTGTCTGTCTGTCTGTCTGTCTGTCTGTCTGTCTGTCTGTCTATCTACCTACCTACCTGACTGGACTGTTGGTCTGGCACTTTCACTGTAAGTATTATTATTATTATTTCCTATCTCCTATTATTTATTTCCTATCCTACCTACCTACCTACCTATCTATCCATCCATCCAACCATCTATCCATCCATCTATCCATCTATCCATCTATATTTGACCGAACTAATGGGACGGTAACAAATCGAGTTAAAATGAACGGTAATTCGTTTCGTAAGTTTTACGATTTTACGATTATGAGGTTAGGGTTAGGGTTAGGGTTAGGGAGGCTCCTCACTCCTTACTTTTTTGATCACCATTGTTGCCATGCTATCCCCAGACAGGTATTTGTCAAGAATAGGCCTACAGCCCAAATAGGTCATCTCTTCCTTGCTAGAGACGACTGTGTCATGAACTTTGACCTTGAAATCGTGCACATTCATCTCACTCAGAGAATGTCTGGTCCCAAAAAGAATGGATTCTGTTTTACCAAGGTGTAGAGACAGTTTGTTATCAGTAAGCCAAGTACAAATTTTGGTGACTTCTGAGCTGAGAGATTCCTCAAGCTTCAATTTGTCCTCTCCCGAGATCAGGAGTGCTGATCAGCGAACAGGAACAGTTTGCATTTAGCATTCATGTTGTTAACACAATGACTGCCCTTGCCCGAGTTGCACGAGCTGGGCCCGGTGTGTACTCATGCCACGGCCCGAGTTGCCCGAGTTGTAATTTTATCATCATTAATGATTTTACACTGATTACTTACAGTACGTCGCTCCGGTCATAGGCGTACCGTTAGGTTCCCAGGTGGGGGGGTCCTATTTGGACTGGCCCAGCCCACAACAGCCTAGTCCAGTATGATTCGCCGGCGCCGCTAGGCGCCGGCCGAAAAATCGCGGTTCGGGTCGGTTCGGATCGGCCGAAAATTCGGTTTGGTTTGGGTTTCTGTGTGCATTTCCAGGTCGGTTCTGGTGTGTAACAATGAGTTATAGCCTACCACACAGCGCAGCATGTACATACGTGCACACTACACACATGCACTACACTAGTGATGCACGTGTAGGGTTTTGATGGACACATTTACATTTTCTGGCCCAGCTCAAACTGCCCCAACACAGCATCAATTTTCACAGCCCAGCCCAGCCAGCCCAGCCATTAAATACATGTCAAATACGTCTTTGAATGTGGATTTTTAAGCCAATTTCAACTGTGCAAAAACAGAATGGAGGAGAAACTTCAGCACTGATTTAGAGCACATAGCCGAACAGTGCAGTGCAACAGAGCCATACAAAATATCATTAGAACATTTAAAAGCAATGAACCGTTAATTACATGACGGCATGATGAGTGACGACATGCATGCTTGTTTTAATTGATAACACTCCTGTATATGATTGTACACACGGAGCACAACTACTACTGTATCACAGAGAGATGAGACAAAATAAACAACTATAAAGAGAAAGAGACGGTCGAAACACCAAAGCAACAGCTCTATGCCTCTCAACATAATTATTTTCTACAATCTATGCTCTTATCAGTTATCACATAACCTCGCCTCACCAGGCTTTCCCCTGAGAGAAAGCCTGGTCTTCGTTTACTAAACGGGCCGTTTGATCCGGTCGGGAGCGGAAGAGCTCCTGCGTTTTTCTGTAGTCCAAAACGGACTACACTTTGGCCGGAAACAACGACCGGAAACAGTTTCAACCCAGTTTAGCGCATGCGCAAGTAGTTAGCGCATGCGCAAGTACGGGTTAAAACTGTTTCCGGTCGTTGTTTCCGGCCAAAGTGTAGTCCGTTTTGGACTACAGAAAAACGTAGGAGCTCTTCCGCTCCCGACCGGATCAAAAGCCCGAAATTGGAAGCCAGCCCAGGCTAGTTATCACAAGGCACAACAAGAAGCCAACTAGCAGAAGGTAATTATAACCAGCTCCTTACCTAATCTGCTGCGGATGTGCAAAGTTTAACAAACTTTCAAAGGGTGTACGTTGTTTAAGTCAAAGGAGCATTGTTTTCATATCATAATATGAACTTTAGTTTAGTCAAAAGCTTGTACAATCCACACTGGTCCACACGTGAGTTATTCTGTTTACATTGGGCTACTAACAAGCAGAAGCACTTCACTTCCTCTCTAGATTTCAAAATAAGAGGCTACTCCCGTTGGGAACTGGTTTTATTTTTAACTCTACTTACAGGAACTTGGGAAGTAATGGACTTAATTAGAATTACATGACACGACCAGTTTCTAGTGGGTTTCGAGCATAGGGAAGCCTACGGGCTGACCGCAGCCTCTTCTAGCGTCCGCGTGGTCCTAGTGCCGGCCCCATTTGAGGCTTTTTTCCTCTCCTTTTTGGATTTCAGCGTCGCGGCAGCCCAACTGGTGGTCCGCAGCCCACGGGGGACAAAACGTACGGGACCCCCCCGTCTCCTACGCCGCTGGCTCCGGTCCCGTGTGAATCGGTAAAAGTCCGCGATTCGATTACAATGCACGTTGGCCGTGCATGTGAAGTGAAGCCCGGGCCATAAAGAATGCATTATATCCCCAAAAAGAAATCTCCATTTTCTCAAAAACAGACTTTTACAGCCAAAACATGGCAGAAAATACATGTTTTCATGTTCTTCACTCTGTGTAGTGCTAGTGGCCATCTTAGACTGTGTCATGTGACCCACGCTGGACCAATCGTGTGACCAGATCGCTTACACAAGGGCTCTCATTGTTGGAAAGACCCAGCCTCCCCCAGCCAATCACAGTCAAAGCAGCAGTGCCACGTGATCTGGACAAAAACCATTAACCCTTTGTTGCTGGCGGCCGATGAAGTGTGTAACTAGAGACTCTCATCTTTCATATGGTGCATGGTTTGACATTCTCACACCAACACAGAATTAGGAAAAAAATTGTAAAAAAAAAGGTGTAAAAAGTGTGTGGCAGGGAACTGGGTAAGTCGATTTTTAAAGGTGGCAGTCATTGTGTTAATGTAAAGGAGCAACAGTAACGGCCCTAGAATGCTTCCATGTGACAAACAAACAAAACAAACAAATACAATTAAAGGCTACCCACCTCAATGAAAACCCAGGCTATTAAATACACTGAACATCTTTATTAACAAATATTATACAACTAGAAGCAGTGCTCTTCCGAGCACAGGTCTCCACCAGGCCACACAAATTGCCCTGTTATAGCGCCACCATCAGGCTGATTTGAGAAATGTATTCCTCTACCTAGTGGGAATGTGCACGCCCAATTTCATCACGATTGCACGCTGTGTTCATGATTTGAGGCATTTTGTTCAAAACGGAGCAATCCTGCAAACTTTGGAAGCCAATTGTAGCCAATCAGGATGGAATATGAAAGATCGGACGTATCCATGATGATCACATGACAGTAGAGATACTGTCTACCGATTTGTAGGATTTTTGGAAAAAATCTGTAAGAGTAGTGTACAAAAATGTGTTTTGCAAACATCGGCCTCATGGTGGCGCTAGAACAAGGCCATTTGAAAAATGTGGGGCAGAGGTTCTGAATTGGCATCCAGGGAGTGTGTGTGCTCAGTTTGGCAGCGATCGGGCCAACGGCGCCGGAGATTAGCTGTACACAAACTCGGAGGACGGACGGACGGACGCACGCACGGACGGACGGACGGACGGACGGACGGACAGGGGCGAAAACATACTCTCCCCCTGCCTTCGGCTGGTGGAGACACAGAGTGGCAGGTTGGCTGGCAGTCTGGCTAGAGTAGGGGAAACCTGGCCTTTTAAACTTCCCTTCAGAAGTTTGCAACATATTATGGACATGCCCTTAGCCTACATACAGTACATATGGACATGCCCTTAGCCTACATACAGTACAGTACATATGGACATGCCCTTAGCCTACAGTACATATGGACATGCCCTTAGCCTACATACAGTACATATGGACATGCCCTTAGCCTACATACTACATGTGTCAGGTCTAAATGTTGAATTGTGATATTTGGTTCTGGATTTGTTCAACTGAAGTTCAACGTAATTGAAAGGTGTGGGATGCTTTCAACAAGCAAAATAAATAAATAAAATAAAGGCAAAAATATATACTGTATGTACTGGATACTCATACAGTATTAATTTAAAAAGCTAGTAAAAACAAGACAGTTTAAAAGGTAACACACTCGCACATGCACATAGAATATATCATATTCTATAGGATCCTACAGCATACAAATCTTCCTGTAATTGTAATACTGTATAAATGTCCAAAGGCTCCGTCAAGTTAATATTTTCATAGCATTTTATTCCATCAGAAATGTCACCATGCAGGTGTGTGTGTGTGTGTGTGTGTGTGTGTGTGTGTGTGTGTGTGTGTGTGTGTGTGTGTGTGTGTGTGTGTGTGTGTGTGTGTGTGTGTGTGTGTGCGCGCGTGTGTGTGTGTGTGTGTGTGTGTGTGTTTCAGTGCGCGAAGAAGAAGACGAGAGTGTGAAGAAGGTCTACATCGGCTCCTTGGGGATCTCCAACCATAGGTTTATAGATGCTTATGAAGACCCAGACAGCAGAGAGTTTAAAGCTCTGGCCGAACTCGTCAACAAACAGGTCAGTTTGATCACGGCGCACTTCAAGGTTAACATGTTATTCATATAGCTTGTTATTTAGACAGCTGCAGGTTTCTTTTGTTTCAATGGCATGCACAGATTATTATTTATGATTGAAAATTTTTTAGACTGATGCTAGGTTATTATGTTACCTGTGATCCTAGCCATAAATCATTACTCTTGTAGAGGTTGTTTATATTGGGACGTTTACTCTCTACAAGAGTCAGAACGCTCTTGGGCGCACCACAGACATATTATGCGTGAAACATCTTCTCCGTATCGTCTGAGAATGGCCACTGGGGGCGCCGTACTAATGCATTGTCAATGGAAGGTTGTTTGGTGTTTTGTCGTTGCCGTGTCTCTTGGCCAAAAGACAGGCTGCGGTTGAACTTGAGACATGGCAACGACAAAAAACCAAACAACCTTCCATTGACAATGCATTAGTACGGCGCCCCCAGTGGCCATTCTCAGACGATACGGAGAAGATGTTTCACGCATATGTGTGAGTCCAGCCTTACTCTTGTAGAGGTTGTTTATATTGGGACGTTTACTCTCTACAAGAGTCAGAACGCTCTTTCTGGTTGAGCCCTAACGTCCATTTTCATCTCTAAACATGTACAAATCAATATATAAGGTGCTCACCACATTGTCAAAACACTCTTTTTCCGTCCTGTCCACTTGTCGGCATGTGTTAGTCCAGATATGTTTCCAATAAATTAATGTTTACTCAAACTTCTCAGAGTCTCATCGCTTTCCTTAGTTTTGTAAAAAATGGCCGAACATATCACGTGACGTTGATCGCCGTCGCTATTCGCTCATACTAGCACATGACGTTTTTGTATGCCAACAAGTGGACGGGACGGTAGATAGAAAACTGTTTGGACGATGCGGTGAGCACCTTATTGATTTGTACATGTTTTGAGCCGAAAATGGACGTTAGGGCTCAACCAGCAAGAGCGTTCTGACTCCCCTTTATAACTCTTGTAGAGAGTAAAGAGTTAGGATTTATGGCTACTGTGATCCTAGTTTAGAGGCACTACGCTGTCCGTTAAGACACCCTTGCTCAAACAATATTTAAAAACACATTATAGGGATTTCCACAGTCAAATGAACGCACAATCAAGTCAACATTTCAAGGTGTTACCTGTGCAAAAAATAAATAAGAATAATCACCTGTTCTAATTTGCCTTTTATTCTTAATAAGAGTAGTTTTGCATACGAGCACGAGCGAGCAAGTTTTAAAATGTGCCGGAGAGGAGCGAGGTTTCTCCTCCGCTCTTTGGTGCGAGGACCGTCCCAATTCCGCTCCTGTTGGGACCGCGAACCACATTTTGCCAACATTTGCGCTATCTGACACCCATCAGACACAACGTGAGCACAGCAGATGCCAGAGAAGAATGCACAAACAATTCAGCGCGTGTCGCTGATCAGGATTTCACTTAAATGCCTCCGTCATCCACACAAGTCTGTTTATAAATACTTTGTGTCGGTTAAGTTATATAACCAGCCAGTCAACGGATACGATTTGATTTTTTGACTGAATTAACCAACCACGCTCACCTCGAGTCGCTCCCGTCTTTTGCTGTCTGTTTAAAGTGCGAAACGCCATTCTTACCCCGACGATGCCCTCGCGATTTAGAGAGAATGAACGTCTTTGAATGAATGTCTTTTAGGCTAAACCCCAATTTGAACAACACGTTTGTTTATTTAGCCCATGACAATATTGTGCTACTGTAAACCTTTCTGTAAAGCGACTTTGGGTACTTAGAAGAGCCGTATATAAAGATGAGCTATTGTGGAGATGATATACCATCTTTTTTTTAAATGCGGGTTGCGGGGCGGGCGGATTCGTTGATTTGTATATTGTTCTGCGGTGCGGGCGGGCGGGTTACGTTCCGTGCGGGCTGTGGGCCGTGCAGGTTATGAAAAAAACCTGACCTGCGCATCACTACTATTCACCCATAGCCTTCCATAGGAGACAGCATATCTGGCCTTACAACCCAGATATCCCTGCGTTATACAGGGATCCTCAGATCCATTATCCATATTATGGATGTACTCAAGAAACTTAAAGGAGCTATAGTCAACTTTTTCCCAGCAAGAGCCGCTGATACAAACGACCTACGGCCTGGTCGCGACTTAGGCCACGACTTGGAGGTCGTAGGTCCCGGTTCTGGAGGTTTTGCGCGATCTCGGTCGTAATTCAGCGACCTGGGAAGTCCGCGATCGAAACTCTACGCTTGCTAAGGGAAGGGACGCGAGTTTAGAAACTCTACGCTTGCTAAGGGAAGGAGCGCCGCGATCGAAACTCTACGCTTGCTAAGGGAAGGGACGCGAGTTTAGAAACTCTACGCTTGCTAAGGGAAGGAGCGCTCGTTTTCAACAGCGTCGGCAGGTTAGCTACTCAGTGTCGGCAGGTTAGGGTTAGGGTTAGGGTTAGGGTTAGGGTTAGAGTTGGGGTTAGGGTTAAGGTTAGGGTTAGAGTTAGAGTTGGGGTTAGGGTTAAGGATAGGTTTTGGTGCACCTCGCGCGGTCCAAGTGACTACAATGGAGCGCTTCCTACCTCCGGTTCAGCCAATCACAAGCTTCAAAAGGTTGAATAGCGCTGCTGCTCTAGAATATTCTGCAAAAAGACCTTTTAAATACGACCGCGGACTTCCCAGGTCGCTGAACAACGGCCCGATCGCGCAACAACGGCCCGGGGACGACCGAGGTGGCGCAACCACGGCCGGGGGTCGCGAAACTAGACCGGCCGCGACCTAACAAGTATGTACCGCGAACTACGACCTCCAGAACCGGGACCTACGACCTCCAGGTCGTGGCCTAGGTCGCGACCAGGCCGTAGGTCGTTCGTATCAGCGGCTGTCTCTCCTTTTTCTTGAAAAACGGATGCTAAAATAAAAATTATGTTCCGAAAATATTTTATTAAAAAAACAAGCTTCATATATGTGTTTCTATTCAGAAATGACCACAAAAAAGTGTCAAATAATGATAAAATAATAATTTTGGCCATTGTCGGACCGACACTTTGTTTACATTCTAGTCTATTCTTTGATAGTGTTAGACTAGGATGTAAACAAAGTGTCGGCCCGACAATGGCCAAAATGATTATTTTTATCATTATTTTACGCTTTTTGTGGTCATTTTTTAATTGAAACATATATAAAGCTTATTTTTTTTTACAAAATATTTTCGAAACATAATTTTTATTTTAGCATCCGTTTTTCAAGAAAAAGTTGACTATAGCTCCTTTAAGAGTATACAGTCTGTAGACTTCCCTTCCTCTGTTAAATGTCTTGCAATACTGACGTATTTAGCAAGATTATATTTAAAATAAAAAATAAAATGATACGTAAAGCAGTATATTTGTAGCTCTAATACATATTTTGAATAATCTTAACGTTATTTTTTATGGAATCAAACAATTAAGATAAACATGCTTCACATGTGTTTCAGTTTGAAATGTTACCAGGATTAAACCTCACATTCCCATCTTTCAGAATTAACCTCATACTTCTTATTATTACCATAGTTTTAGAAATGAATGATGAATGAATTTGCACCAGTTTGTTTTATTATCAGATGGATAGTGATAACATTGAATCAAGTTATATATATATATATACCGTATTTTCCGGACTATAAGGCGCACTTAAAAGCCTTTAATTTTCTCAAAAAACTACAGTGCGCCTTATAGTCCAGTGCGCCTTATATATGGATCATTCATTGACATTGACATTCCCTTTAGCACAGCTCTATCTGTTGGATGCATAACGCAACGGTAGCGTCTATTATGTGCGCCTTATAGTCAGGTGCGCCTTATATATGAAAACAGTTTGAAAATAGACCATTCATTGACAGTGCGCCTTATAGTCAGGTGCACCTTATAGTCCAGAAAATACTGTATATATATATATATATATATATATATAACGGTGTATTCTCACATTTGTTGTTTCCCACGGTTGGTTACCGAATATTAATCAGTTTAAAGTCCACAGTAACCATTAAAGATGCCAAAATGGATAAACTCACTAAATGAAAGCCAAAGCATGTTGTGGCCATCTTGGAACCGGAAGGTTCCCGGTTGAATCCCCACCTCCTCCTGGCTGTGAGCAAGGCACTGAACCCTTAACCAAGACCTGGAACCTTTTAATCACTTAACCATTATTTTATGCTTTAACTATTGAAAAATAGAAGATTATGCAAGCTCGCTTATAGATCTGAAGTCTTTGAATATATTGCCTTGAAAATGTCTTCTAAATCTTTCTAAGGTTTTTGAAAAACTCATGTTTCTATCATCAGTGGCTCTCAATCGTTTTCATGTCAAGGACCCCCAAAATGACATGTGTTTGGCTGCGGACCCCCGTAAAATTATTGTTCCAGGAACCCCCCCCTCCCCCTGAAGCAAATATTTGAGTTACAAATGTTCGCTTTCAAAAATATATATTCCAATATAATAATAATGCAGAATAATGTGTTCCAGGTGTAATTGCTCATGATGTGTCCATGTGTGAAATGTGAATGGGTGAATGTGAAATGCATTGTAAAGCGTTGTATAAACTGCTGTATGAATGCAGTCAATTTACCATCACACCATTTATGAATAAACATGTTGTCTCGTTCCTTTCAGCTGAAACTGATTTATGACGAGAGCGCAGAGCCGAGCAAGTATTTCACGGGATCAACGGTTCAAGCCTTCAGGTAAGATTCGTGTTAATTTATTTGTACAGCGCTTTTCCAAACAAGGTCCCAGAACTGTAACCTTGAACGAAGCAGCATGATTACCACGAGAATTAAAACGGCGAAGACATTTTGGTTTAGAAGGCAGCAAGAGAGCAGACCGAGTACAGTTGCAACTTAGATCTGTTTCGCTCCTGACTGGGTTTAAGTGGCTATAGATAGTTGGACAACCACTTCAGAGGCTATATACGACTACGTATGATAACAGCATTCTAAGGTTGGCAAGAAATATTACCTCTAATAGTAGCCATGTGTTGCATAGAGAATATAGGTTGCTGCCTTCAGGAAGGAGATATGGTGTTCCAGAATACAATAAGGTCAGACTAAAAAGGTCCTTTGTCCATCAGTCGACTTTAAGGCTTAATCAGGAGTTTGGCCATAGGTAGGCTTGGCGGTGGACACTGCTCTTGTCTATATTATCCTTATGTATGTAAACATGTCTTGTTTTTGTTACCTGTGTTAAATGTTTGTATGTTATGTGTCGCATACATGGCTGCTGTGTCGCAAGACAAATTTCAGTGTGAACTGACAATAAAGTACTATATCATATCATATCATAATGACAACCTTCAGAAGGGATCTTCGTTAACTTATGTGCTCACTTATTAAATTAACCGAAATAAATCATTGATAGAATTAGAATAATCACTAATAAAATAATCACTAGTTGCAGCCATAAATAGGCTTAGCCTACTTCCTTGTCGCTCGAAACAGACTGCTGCCTCACACAATTCAAATGCTTCTGTCATACAGTCATCATGAGTCATGATTCGGACGCCCCGTCTCCCCCTGCTTCCATTTAGTCTTTGCAGTCACGTAAATTTGTCCAACTGTAAATCGTTGCTGTCGGGCAGAAACCTCTTATCTCCATAATTTAACTTTTGTTGTGTTTTTTTTTTTTTTTTTGCAAATTAATGCCCTACTTGTACTTGATCATAAAACAACATCACACCAAAGCATCAAAAGTAGCAGATCCACATTGAAAGCTTGAACATGTTGAGCTTTTAAATCTGCAGCTTGTTGCTGTTTTTTAATTTTCAATTCAGAGATTGTAGAATATGTTGTCTGTCTACAAGAAAGAGAGAGAGAGAGAGAGAGAGAGAGAGAGAGAGAGAGAGAGAGAGAGAGAGACACTACTTACTTAAGCCCCTTTTCCACTGACATGGCCCAACACCACACCACTCCACACCGCCCACTTGTGCCAGGTTTCTCACTACAAGGACCTGGGTAGAGTGGTGTGAAAGTGGTACTAAACCTGGTACTAAAAAGTATCCAATCCAGAGTAGGTCTGAGCTAGGCTAAACAGGGCCAAACAATTCATAATGACTGATCACTCACTGACTTTTCCCTTAGACCACCAGGATATATGATTGCGACCGCCAGGTCGCAGTTACTGTCAAAACCTCGACCAGCTGTCTGTCTGTCTGTCTGTCAGTCACACGTCACACTTTTGCCCTGCTCATATCTCCGCAACCGTTGCCCTGATCCATGCCAAATTCTGCACACACACTCCTTGCCTGCCAAACCACAACCTCCACCCATCAATTCTCACATGGCCCTCTTCTAGCGCCACCATGAGGCCGATTCTTGCAAAACACATTTTTGGACACTGCTCCTACACTCATCTCATCAACATGGATCTGTCCCATTTAGCGCCACCTTCAGGCTGATTTTTTACAACACATTTTTGGACACTGCTCCTACACATTTTGCCCTAAAATCACGCAAATCGCTACACAGTATGTCTACACTCATGTCATCAACATGGATCTGTCCCATATAGCGCCACCTTCAGGCTGATTTTTTACAACTCATTTTTGGACACTGCTCCTACAGATTTTGCCCTAAAATCACGCAAATCGGTACACACTTGCTCTACACTCATCTCATCAACATGGATCTGCCCCATATAGCGCCACTATCAGGCCGATTTTTTCAAACACATTTTTGGACACTGCTCCTACAGATTTTGCCCTAAAATCACGCTTCGACCTGACGGTCGCTTATCTCCCGATTAGGGAGTCTTACTGGTAATAGATTCTATTGTGTTATACCCACTATTATAATCTAGTATAGTGCATTATAGTTATCATAGTAAAACATTAATACTTTATGTGTATTATAATCACACATATAATCCAGTATAGTCTATTATAATTAGGATAGTTGTAATACAAATTTATATTGCATTAGAATCACAGTTAAAAGGGTCAATTTGTTTCTTACCGATAGGGGTACTTTTGTGTAATGGAAAATGTAGATATTTTTATGCGGATGATGTAGTTGCGACCGTCAGGTCGCAGTTACTATCAAAACCTCTACCAGTTGTCAGTCAGTCTGTCAGTCAGTCAGTCAGTCTGTCTGTCAGTCACACGTCACACTTTTGCCCTTCTCATATCTCCGCTACCGTTGCCCCGATCCATGCCAAACTTTGCACACACACTCCTTGGCTGCCAAACCACTACTTCCACCTCATTTCTCCCATAGCCCTCTTCTAGCGCCACCGTGAGGCCGATTCTTGCAAAACACATTTTTGGACACTGCTCCTACAAATTTTGCCCTAAAATCACGCAAATCGGTACACAGTATGTCTAGAGTCATGTCATCAACATGGATCTGTCCCATTTAGCGCCACCTTCAGGCTGATTTGTCGCTTATCTCCCGATTTAGAGAGTCTTACTGGTGTTGTGTTTACTGTGGTGTCGTCATGCAGTGAAGGGGATGACTCCAGAGGGTCTGACGGGGTGGTGGCCTACTATGAGTCCCAGTTCCAGCTGCCAGGGTCCAGGCTGGGCTCTCTGGACGAGGCCCTCCAGAACGTGGAGGACGACGACACAGACGGACAGCCGTGGGAGCCACAGGGACGCCTGCTGGTCAGACCTACCGGCAAAAACCTGCTGAGCTACAAGAACGTGGTGGCAGGAGGTAGGTTCACTGTCTTCCACATTGTATGTGAGGACCTACAGAAGGGTCTGTAACAGTTATTAGCTGTTGTGGTTCTCAAAGTGGGGTCCGGGGACCCACAAGTGGTCCCTGCATCATGAGGGGGTCTCCTGTGAAAGTTAATATAGCATCACAATCACTTCAACCACTTGAACCCCTCATTTACATACATACATCTACAAGTACACAACTGATCTACTTTTCTCTTGTTTGATTCAAATTGTAATCTTTGAAGCTTTAAGATGGTTAAGATTCCTTTGTTTTGCTTTTTTAAATTATTATTATCATTATTGTTATTATAATTTTTTTTCTCTCTGTGCGATTTTGATCATTTATTTTTATATGAAAAAAGGTGGGCATTATAAGCTTCAGCTTCAGCCCATACCTTTTCGGACAATTTGCATTTTGATGACAAAACTGCACTGTATTTGTTTTTAAAATGATTAACCGAAATAAACTATACTAAACTAAAAACTTAACGACACCTTGTGTGCTTGTAGATCGTCTATTTTCTATTTTTGGAGAATCGCTGGCAAGCAATCATCATTCGTTTCAGCGATCACTATTATTTTAGTATAATTATTCAAATGTTTTCCATTCTACTGTATAAAGCTAGATAAAATTAACAATGTCATTTACACTTACACATTGAAAAAGAAACAGATGTTGAAAATGTTTCATAAATGTTTTATTATTAATAATATTGTTATTACACTTATTATTATCCTTTATAGCAAACTGCAGATATCTAAGCTCACAAGCTCATTTTTTCATTTTCTCAGCTTTGGACCCCCGTATGATCAAGAAAGATCTTGGTAAGATGTATTTCTAATAATACTCATCAAATTACTGTACTGTTACCAATGTTTGGTTAATGTATTGTATTGTTCACACCTGCAAGTTTAACCATAACTCTACATAGTTTAACCAAAAAACATTTGTGAGAAAAAATAAAAATAAAATTATAATATATATAATATATTAAATATAGAGGCTGTTGTCTGATGTTTTTTTGTCAATTAAGGATTTAAATGACCAGTCAAGTGACTTTTCCTTTTGGTTGGTGTTTTCAGTTTCAGCTTTCAGTAAAAGAACGACAAAACAATATGAAACACAAATAAACTATGCATTTTTTATGTTTTGGAAGTTTTTCAAAAGTGTGTAATATTTAACATTTGATTGTTTTCAGCCCGGAAGTCGTTTCAAATCCACACCAGTAAGAACGGGACGCTCCTGTTTCCTGGTTTCCACCCAGGAAATGCCGTCCTGCAGTGGGAGCTGAGGGCGACGTCCGGTCACCAGGTCAAACTGGACTTGGACACCTTGGATCTGGGGGACGACTGCAAGCAGGACTTCATCAAGATCTACGACTCCATGGCTCCCATAGAGAACCTGGTGCTGACTGAGTGAGTAGCAGCGGTGGAAATTAACTAAGTCAATTTGAGTTATTTGTACTTTATTGTCTCCACCAGCCGAAGGCATGGGGGAGAGTATGTTTTGTCCAAAAATCCTACAAATCGCTAGGCAGTATCTCGACAGTCATGTGATCGACACGGATCTGTCCGATTTTGCATATTCCATCCTGATTGGCTAAGATTGGCTTCCAAAGTTTGTAGGATTGAGCCGTTTTGAACAAAATGCCTCAAATCACAAACGCAAACTGCAATTATCATGAAATCGCGCACACACGTTCCCACTAGGTCGAGGAAGAAATGCCACTTCAAATTTTTGAAATCAGCCTCATGGTGGCGCTATAACAGGCCGATTTGTGGTTTTACCTATAACTCCACCGATCAGTTTATTCCATCCTGATTGGCTAAGATTGGCTTCCAAAGTTTGTAGGATTGAGCCGTTTTGAACAAAATGCCTCAAATCATAAACGCAAACTGCAATTATCATGAAATCGCGCACACACGTTCCCACTAGGTCGAGGAAGAAATGCCACTTCAAATTTTTGAAATCAGCCTCATGGTGGCGCTATAACAGGCCGATTTGTGGTTTTACCTATAACTCCACCGATCAGTTTCAAACTTTGTAAGCGCACTCCCTAGAGGCCAAGGAAAACCCATTTCTCTGCATTTTTCACATCAGCCTTTTATAGCACCACCTTTGGGCCGACTTGTGTAAAACACATTTTAGGATATTACGCCTTCAGATTTTCTCCAACAATAACACAAATCAGTACACAGTATCTCTATAGTCATATGATCAAGTCTGATCCGTCTGATATTTCATATTCCATCCTGATTGGCTACTATTAGCTTCCAAAGTTTGCAGGATTGCTCAGCTTTTGAACAAAATGCCTCAAATCATCAACGCAGCTTGCAATTACCACGAAATTTGCCACACATATTCCCACTATGTGAAGGAACAAATGCTACCCTTTTCACATTGGCCTGTTATAGTCTATAGACTAGGATGTAAACAAAGTGTCGGCCCTACAATGAACAAGTTGACTATAGCTCCTTTAATGAATGTTTTGTAATAATAATACAAATCTACGAAGTAACTAGCACTAGGAGTACAGCAGGTAGACTTTAGCAAAACACATTTTTTGAACACAATGCTTCAAATCATGCATGCAGCATCTGATTGCCATGAAAGGTCTAAGGTGAAGAACATATGCCACCCTTTTTACACTGGCCTATTATACAGTAGCACCACCAGGACGCCTGGCCTGGTGGAGACCTGTGCTCGGAAGAGCACTGCTTCTAGTTCAAGTATTCTTCTATTCCACTACATCTCGGATCAAAATATTGTACTCCTAGTGCTAGTTACTTCGTAGATTTGTATTATTATTACAAAACATTCATTAAAGGAGCTATAGTCAACTTGTTCATTGTAGGGCCGACACTTTGTTTACATCCTAGTCTATAGACTAGGATATAAACAAAGTGTCGGTCTGACAATGGCCAAAACGATTATTTTATCATTATCTTACGCTTTTTGTGGTCATTTTTGAATAGAAACACATATATGAAGCTTATTTTTTTATAAAATATTTTCGAAACATAATTTTTATTTTAGCATCCGTTTTTCAAGAAAAGGTTGACTATAGCTCCTTTAACAACTTCAGCCCTATATACATTTCAGCCATGATGCGGCACATTGTGAACTTGTATATCTGCTATTTTAAAATATTTGTATACATTTGAAATCTTGTGAAATGGGACATTCTGCATCATTTCTACTTTTGTACTTGAAGTATTTTTTGGTCAGACAGTAAAAGATCTAATTCTAAAGCGTGATGAAGGCTCATTGTCCAAGTTCAGTTCAGAGCTTTAGGGAGTCCCTTGAATATAAACTGTATTTACTGGTTTTGTGTGAAATTTACCCACAAAGGGAGGGAAGCAAAGCAAGGGTGGATTTATAGATGCATAATAGTAAGTACCAGTTCTCAGTTGCAAAGTCTTGATGCTAAATGTCGACATTGTAAATCGTTAAATGGTAAAGTAAAGCGTCTTATCTTCCCACAGGAAGTGTGGCTATTCCCACGCTCCCATGTCCTTCCTGTCCTCTGGGAACGTCATGCTGTTGGTCCTGGTCACCAGCGAGGAGTGGAACTTCCTTGGGTTCAGAGCCGAGTACTCCCAGGTCCCCCGTCAGAGTCACAGTATGTTAATCTATACTCCCAGGTCCCCAGGAGTCCTAGTATGTTAATCTGTTAATCTATACTCCCAGGTCCCTGTCAGCAGTCACAGTATGTTAATCTGTTAATCTATACTCCTAGGTCTGTTAATCTATACTCCCAGGTCCCCGTCTCTAGCCACAGTATGTTAATCTATACTCCCAGGTCCCCGTCTCTAGCCACAGTATGTTAATCTATACTCCCAGGTCCCCGTCTAGTCACAGTATGTTAATCTATACTCCCAGGTCCCCGTCTAGTCACAGTATGTTAATCTATACTCCCAGGTCCCCGTCTCTAGCCACAGTATGTTAATCTATACTCCCAGGTCCCCGTCTCTAGCCACAGTATGTTAATCTATACTCCCAGGTCCCCCGTCAGAGTCACAGTATGTTAATCTATACTCCCAGGTCCCCGTCTCTAGCCACAGTATGTTAATCTATACTCCCAGGTCCCCCGTCGGAGTCACAGTATGTTAATCTATACTCCCAGGTCCCCAGGAGTCACAGTATGTTAATCTATACTCCCAGGTCCCCAGGAGTCACAGTATGTTAATCTATACTCCCAGGTCCCCAGGAGTCACAGTATGTTAATCTATACTCCCAGGTCCCCCGTCAGAGTCACAGTATGTTAATCTATACTCCCAGGTCCCCAGGAGCCACAGTATGTTAATCTATACTCCCAGGTCCCCAGGAGCCACAGTATGTTAATCTATACTCCCAGGTCCCCAGGAGCCACAGTATGTTAATCTATACTCCCAGGTCCCCGTCTCTAGCCACAGTATGTTAATCTATACTCCCAGGTCCCCCGTCAGAGCCACAGTATGTTAATCTATACTCCCAGGTCCCCGTCTCTAGCCACAGTATGTTAATCTATACTCCCAGGTCCCCAGGAGTCACAGTATGTTAATCTATACTCCCAGGTCCCCGTCTCTAGCCACAGTATGTTAATCTATACTCCCAGGTCCCCAGGAGTCACAGTATGTTAATCTATACTCCCAGGTCCCCGTCTCTAGCCACAGTATGTTAATCTATACTCCCAGGTCCCCAGGAGTCACAGTATGTTAATCTATACTCCCAGGTCCCCGTCTCTAGCCACAGTATGTTAATCTATACTCCCAGGTCCCCAGGAGTCACAGTATGTTAATCTATACTCTCAGGTCCCCGTCTCTAGCCACAGTATGTTAATCTATACTCCCAGGTCCCCCGTCAGAGTCACAGTATGTTAATCTATACTCCCAGGTCCCCAGGAGTCACAGTATGTTAATCTATACTCCCAGGTCCCCAGGAGTCACAGTATGTTAATCTATACTCCCAGGTCCCCAGGAGTCACAGTATGTTAATCTATACTCCCAGGTCCCCCGTCAGAGTCACAGTATGTTAATCTGTTAATCTATACTCCCAGGTCCCCAGGAGTCACAGTATGTTAATCTGTTTATCTATACTCCCAGGTCCCCAGGAGCCACAGTATGTTAATCTGTTAATCTATACTCCCAGGTCCCCAGGAGTCACAGTATGTTAATCTGTTTATCTATACTCCCAGGTCCCCAGGAGCCACAGTATGTTAATCTGTTAATCTATACTCCCAGGTCCCCAGGAGTCATAGTATGTTAATCTATACTCCCAGGTCCCCAGGAGTCACAGTATGTTAATCTATACTCCCAGGTCCCCAGGAGACATAGTATGTTATAAACTGTTAATCAATACTCCCAGGTCCCCAGGAGTCACAGTATGTTATAATCTGTTAACCTATACTCCCAGGTCCCTGTCAGAAGCCACAGTATGTTAATCTGATATTATACTCCCAGCTCCCTGTCAAGAGTACTTCATCTGCAAGTGTAATCTGAACATATCAATGTACAGATTATACTCCCAGGTCCCTGTCAGCAGCCACAGTCATCTGAACATATCAATCTATGTATTGAGATTACACTAATTTCATTACAAAAATATGACAATATTGAGATTAAAGTAATCTAATTACTAACCACATAAACATCTCTATTCTGGGACAAACATTCAGTTTTGTCGACCGGCTGTTTTGGGCAAAGAGATTTGGTACAGAGGCGGAAACACTTGGTTTTAACTTGGTGCAATGATCTCCCCAAAACTATGGCACCACCTCTTACAGACCCCTGGGGGACGACGGCCAATGAAGAGTATGGGGTTTAAATAGTAATTAGATTACAGCAATCTGGTAAAAAAATATAAAATGTAGGCTATAACAAAATATAACATTTGGTGACACTGTTTCCTGAAACGATCTTGTTTTTATTTGCACTGTTGTTTTGTAGAGTGTGGAGGTAAGCTGTTTGCTTTTATTTGCACCCTACTTTTGTAGAATGTGGCGGTAAACTGACAGGACTCAAAGGTTCCTTCACATCTCCGTACTTTCCATCTAACTACCCTCCTCGAATCACCTGCGTCTGGGACATCCAGGTAAACTAAAGGCTCTTATTAGGACCCCAGTACAACCTACAGTATTGTTATTTGAATGATCCATTGATCCTTTTAAGTAGAGCCTAACAAATACTGGATTTTTGGGGATGGTCGGTTATCCCCCAAAAGACCGGGCCTCGCCTGCCGCACGCAGGCGCGGGTCTGACGCCTCGCCTGCCGCTCTGATACTCACTCATCAATCATTTAAAGGGGCCCCACCATGCTATTCAAAATATATATTTTATATAAATATTGGTCCATAATATGGTTTTATTCAGGTTTTAGCCTAAACAACCACTTATAATGGAAGTAAATCGTCCATTATAAGATGATACGTACGATTTTAATTAGCGCTCAATTTAACACTTATTTCTTTACTTTCTGGGGCTGTGCAACCTGAAAGCCAACTTCACCTGCCCGAAAGTTTTATTTACTTCCCAGGGGCAGGTGGGCAAGCCTTAGTGTCAATGCCTGCTTCATATATGGAGATCCAGGTGATGATAATGAGCAGTCTTGATTTGCAAATGAATTCTGTCTTGGCCATATATGGAGCGTGACAGTGAACAATGTGATGTCACAACAGGTCAGCTATAGACATTGAGGCGTTACTCACTGACAGACAGGATCTGCCAGGTCTCAATTCATACGGTTGCAATTATTGACACACTGTTATAAATATTGTTAATATAAATCCACTGTATTTCTCTCAGGTCCCTGAAGGCAGGTTTGTGAAGGTTGTGTTCAGCAGGTTCTCTGTGTCTGAGCCGAACTCCACGGAGTGTCTGAAAGATTACATCGAGATCAACGGACAAAGGTCAGACATCTACTTTCATTTTGTTTGACCATACGTCCTCTTTTCCCCGGACATGTCCTCTTTTAGGGGGCTGTCCGGCCTGTCCGGGGGGGTTTTTATAAATTCCTTCAAATGTCCGGGGTTTCGCGCATATCACAGTGTAGCACGTGTATTATTCATACTACTCTCTGCCTGCGCTGCGATCCCTCCCTCCCTCTCAGCCTGTCTCATTCAGATCAGAGGCAGAGCAGCGCGAGCTCGGCAGCAGCTCGCGCTGCTCAAGCCAAACGAACGAACTGCAAACGCAATTAATGCTGTTTCACTGATGAAATGCACAAAAAGTGCCAGTGGCCAACATTGAGAAGCAGAGCGTTCTGTCAGCAAAGCTGGTACTCTTCTGTGTCCATTTAGGCATTTACAAATAAAAGTTCTTCTGCTTCAAGCCCATATCAACACTGCAAAGTAGCCTACAAGACAGTCTGTGCGAGGTGAGAGCTCTTCTGCTAACTAAATTGACAGAATCTTGTGTACAACCTTGTAAAGCAGAAGATACGGCGGTTTGAATAATGGGCTACCTCTCTTTTATTTAGTTACAAAGCTGAACGTTCATACAGTAGTCAAAAGGCATACTTTATCAGTGGATCTCTCTAGCCTTAATAGATTTGTAAAGGGTCCAATTTGTACCCCCTCAAAAATGAATACATAACTAATAATAGGCTATTAGTGGTATAGGGCATAATTGAGCTGTAAACTAATAATAGAAATTATTTTGGGGGAAAAAATAAATGCATGTATATGTATATATGTGTGTGTGTGTGTGTGTGTGTGTGTGTGTGTGTGTGTGTGTGTGTGTGTGTGTGTGTGTGTGTGTAAAAAAGCCTCAAAAGTCTAGTATCTCCCCCGGTCTTTGGTCTAGTGGTTAAGATGTTGGACTTTCGCGTGGGAGACCCGGGTACGAACCCGGGTGGGGAGGTTCGGATCACCTCCGTTACATTGGTGCCGTGACCCGGATTCGGGCTTCCCGTAAGAGGAGGTCAAAGGGGGGTGAGTGTGACGGAGAGAGTCGCAGCCCCAGCCTTGAAGCCTCAAAAGTCTAGTATCTCCCCCTTTGGTCTAGTGGTTAAGATATTGGACTTTCGCGCGGGAGACCCGGGTACGAACCCGGGTGGGGAGGTTCGGATCACCTCCGTTACATATATATGCCGGGTAGAGTGTCCTCTTTTTGGATTTTCAGAATATGGCCACCCTACAATTACCGGTAATCATCAAGTATAATGTGATCAATGGTGACATCCCTGGTCTCTGTCCCCAACATGTGTGTGTGATTGAAGTGTGAATGGGTGTTGGGTCATAATAACCTTTAAATAAGGATCACATAACCTGCTGGTAGGGGGGTGGCCTGCCCTCTTCCCCGTCACTGTGTCTCTGTTGTCCTCTAGGCTCTGTGGAGACAGACCAGACATGTCCTCGTCCATCACTGTGTCTCTGTTGTCCTGTATACTGTAGGCTCTGTGGGGACAGACCAGACATGTCCTCTTCCCTCACTGTGTCTCTGTTGTCCTGTATATATACTGTAGGCTGTGTGGAGACAGACCAGACATGTCCTCGTCCCTCACTGTCCCTCTGTTGTCCTGTATACTGTAGGCTCTGTGGGGACAGACCAGACATGTCCTCGTCCCTCACTGTGTCTGTGTTGTCCTCTCTAGGCTCTGTGGGGACAGACCAGACATGTCCTCTTCCCTCACTGTCCCTCTGTTGTCCTCTAGGCTCTGTGGGGACAGACCAGACATGTCCTCGTCCCTCACTGTGTCTCTGTTGTCCTGTATACTGTAGGCTCTGTGGGGACAGACCAGACATGTCCTCGCCCCTCACTGTGTCTCTGTTGTCCTGTATACTGTAGGCTCTGTGGGGACAGACCAGACATGTCCTCGCCCCTCACTGTGTCTCTGTTGTCCTGTATACTGTAGGCTCTGTGGGGACAGACCAGACATGTCCTCGTCCCTCACTGTGTCTCTGTTGTCCTGTATACTGTAGGCTCTGTGGGGACAGACCAGACATGTCCTCTTCCCTCACTGTGTCTCTGTTGTCCTGTATACTGTAGGCTCTGTGGGGACAGACCAGACATGTCCTCTTCCCTCACTGTCCCTCTGTTGTCCTGTATACTGTAGGCTCTGTGGGGACAGACCAGACATGTCCTCTTCCCTCACTGTCCCTCTGTTGTCCTCTAGGCTCTGTGGGGACAGACCAGACGGTGCTGTGGTCAGCAGCCAGGGAAACCAGATGAAGGTCAAGTTCATCTCTGACGAGTCCTACGTGAACTTCGGTTTCTCTGCCGAGTTTGAAGCGTTGGCGTTCTGCTGTGCAAACGGCCGCTGTATCGCTAAACTCAACCCTGAGTGTGACGAAGAGGAGGACTGTGACGACGGCTCTGACGAGAAAGACTGTCGTAAGTTTACTTCATACAACATCTGCATTCATGTATTCCTTTGCATTATGCACACTATGAATGCATGAGCATATAGTGTGGAATGCTGTTACTGTATGTGGATGCATTTAGCATGTTTGTGTGTGTTTGTATATCTAAATCCTAGTTTATACTTCATAGTACAGTGTTATTGCGCAACAGAACAGATATTTGGTGCTGTGGCATAGGGTTGCCAACACCCAGAGATTCAAATAGGGGACACCTTTGGGTCAAAACCCCTGAAATGCTCTGAAAACTGTCACAATGTGGGTGAAAGTTTACTCAGAAAGCTGAAAAGCCAGGTAAACCAGACTTCTGCATCTGGAGGAGCTTTCAGCAACGGTGATGTTGAAACTATTCTACCTACAGTAGGTGATGTTGAAACTATTCTACCTACAGTAGGTGATGTTGAAACTATTCTACCTACAGTAGGTGATGTTGAAACTATTCTACCTACAGTAGGTGATGTTGAAACTATTCTACCTACAGTAGGCGCCACACAAATAAAAGGTATTCAGCCAGGCCATCTGATGACGTCTCTAGACTCTCCAACTTCCCAGTGTGCTCAAGAAACCTGGACTTCTGTCTGTCTTTTGCTGACAAGAAACACTTGCTTTTCACTGCAATCATCCCCACAACTCTTGATAGAATCTGAGGTAAAACTGACCAAATGTGTTAATATTGCTTAATAAAAAGCAGATGTTTTGCCATAACAGCCAGCTGTAAAAGTCATAGTAAAGCTCATTTTCTGGTGGCGTCCATCTTGGAAATATGCTAATTAAAGGTCCAGACACACCCAAGTTTCTCTTGCTGTGAAACCATGAACTAGACTAGAGTTAACTTATTTCTTCTACGTACAAGCGTTGTATAAAGTGAATGTTTACAGTAGGACATTCCTTAAGTTTTGGCGCTCATGTTAGGCCCATTCCCCCCAGCGATAAAGATAAAGAAAAATATATACAATAAATATCGTTCTCAATCATCCACACCACAACGATAAAGACAACAATAGCCGTAAACGATATCGCTTGGAACACTTTCTACGTCATGCCGTCATGCCGTCAGATAATTATCGATATCTTTATCGCGCCCAGTGGGAATGGGCCACCTTCAAAGCCATGAATTTTCACTTTTTCTATTTTAAAACCTTTTTTTGGGGTCCCACTGGCACCTTCTATCCTCACAAAGTCCTATTTCTGACCATTGTGTCTTTCTCTGGTTTTGGGAAGACAGAGATGAAAAGCTTTCCACGGGTTCTCAGAACAGTGCTGTTCTGAGAGTTGATCCGTGTGACGTCACACGGATTCTGATGATTTTTTTTCAAAAAACTTTTTTTTTTCAAAAACTTTTTTTTTCAAAACATTTTTTTTTCAAAAAACTTTTTTCAAAAAACTTTTTTTTTCAAAAACTTTTTTTTCAAAAACTTTTTTTTTTCAAAAAACTTTTTTTTCAAAAAACTTTTTTTTCAAAAAACTTCTATTTTTTTTCTCAAACATTTTTTTTTCAAAACATTTTTTTTTTTTTTTTACTTTTTTTTTTATACATAAATACAATGCAGGTGGGGTTGATTGTCTAATGTAGATTAACTTTCTGTAATGTCTGGTCTAGCAACGGTCGCCCTGTGTCATTTGACAGTAGGCCTATAACATACAACATAGGCCTACAGTAGGCTATAATCAGAGCTGCAACATTATCCTATTTTTGTATTGGCCCAATATTAACATTATTTGTTGTCAACGTGGGGTCCGGGGAGGAGTGAAGAGGAGGGGAGGGGGGAGGGGTGGAAAAACCCCACTAGATGCGCCCCTGAGCAAACAGAGGCCGTTTTGGTATTGCAGCTGGAGAGCCTCATTATAGCAGAGCTAGAACAAACAAAAAGAATGGTCAGAGTGTTTGTTGAGGGTTAAAACCTGTCTAAGACTCAATTTTGAGCATATATTTATACAAAAAATATAGTTTTAAAAGCATGGTGTAGGCCCTTTAAGCCTTGTGTGTGTGTGTGTGTGTGTGTGTGTGTGTGTGTGTGTGTGTGTGTGTGTGTGTGTGTGTGTGTGTGTGTGCGTGCGTGCGTGCGTGCGTGCGTGCGTGTGTGTGTGTCAGAGTGTGGTTTCAAGCCGGACATGCCGTACCAACCGTACCAGATCACCCGCATCGTGGGGGGGGAGGAGTCTATGGACGGGGAGTGGCCTTGGCAGGTCAGCCTCCACTTCAGGGGGAACCACAGCTGTGGAGCCTCGGTGATCAGCGACCAATGGCTGCTGACCGCCGCCCACTGCGTCTATGACAGGCGGGGGAAACCGTACGTAGGCCTGTCACAATTATTTAAATCGCAATTATTTTACGTAATGGCAATTATTTGTGATGATCGTCATAATGGTTTCCATGTTGAAACCTTTTCATATATTTTCAAAAATAGTGGAAAAGGCAGATCAACATCAGAATTAGCTTCATCACAGTTGTTTACAGTAGCAAAAAAGTCTGTGAAATGTCTTTCCGTGCATAGTTTATACGGAAATACTTTATAGTCCCACTAGGTTTCATAGTTTATACGGAAATACTTTATAGTCCCACTAGGTTTCATAGTTTATACGGAAATACTTTATAGTCCCACTAGGTTTCATAGTTTATACGGAAATACTTTATAGTCCCACTAGGTTTCATAGTTTATACGGAAATACTTTATAGTCCCACTAGGTTTCATAGTTTATACGGAAATACTTTATAGTCCCACTAGGTTTCATAGTTTATACGGAAATACTTTATAGTCCCACTAGGTTTCATAGTTTATACGGAAATACTTTATAGTCCCACTAGGTTTCATAGTTTATACGGAAATACTTTATAGTCCCAGTAGGTTTCAGTAGTCCTGCCTGAAACCCATAAGCCCAATAACTCCCTGGCTCTAATATCCATCTGGATTAGAGCTAGTTGAGGCTCAGACCTCAGGTTTGACATAAAATGTACGGATTGCAACTTTAAATATCATAAAAAAAAGCTACACACACGGTCACGCTAAAGAGACGGTGTGACCACCACTCAAAAAATAATAAGAATAACACTCAGGAACCTTGCTATAAAATATGAACAGACATGTGTGTATATTGTGACGCAACACCAGGTATTCCAGAGCCGACCAATGGGAGGCCATCCTGGGGCTCCACGACCAGCACTCGACCAATCCCTGGACGGTGAAGAGAAACATCAAACAGATCATCCGTCACCGCGGATACGACCTCGAAACCCAGGACAACGACATCGCGCTGATGGAGCTGGACGGTGCTCCGTTGGACCTCCACCAGAGGGTGAACCCCATCTGTCTGCCCAGCGCCACCCACCACTTCCATGATGGCGCGGTGGCATGGATCACTGGCTGGGGGAGGTCCAGGGAGAAAGGTGAAGGATGCTCTATTGATTGCTATTATTATTATTATTATTATTATTTTTTTTTTTTTTTTATACTTTATTAAAGTCATTCAACATGTAACATATCTTCCAAAAAAACTAATTCACTGTCATTGTTCATATTTTTCTTTTACATGTCATGGCCCTGCATGGACATCTTGACTTTAAAAAAAAAAAAAAAAAAAGTGCAAAAACCCATCACCAACAAAATAAACTACTATACAGAGACCAAAAAATAAAATAAAAAGATAAGATAAAGAGGCTTTTTTTGTTTGATGATTGTACTTTTGGTTTGAACAAACCAAAAGTACAAACCAAATACTTTTGGTTTTGTTCAAACCAAAAGTATTAGTTTTTTTTTTAATCACAATTTTTTATCCCACAATTTTGCAACCCATTTTTTTTTCACTTGGTGTCAATTTTGTCTAATGCAGCGGTTCTCAAACTATGGGTCCCGACCCAAAGTGGGATCGCAGGGAGGTTGCCTCTAGGGTCGCGAATTGGCAACCAAAAAAAAAATCACACCCGTGTGAACTGAGCGGTGGTTTACCCACCTCATAGATCATGTGTACCGATTTTTGTGACATTTGAAGAAAATATGTAGGAAAAGGAGCAAAAAGTGTGTTTTGGAGAAAATTCAAGATGGCGGAAAATCTATCCTGGCGCAAATGGGCGTGACCCAAGGAATCCAGGGAAAAAATAATTTTAATTTTCCGATCTACGGTTCAAGAGTTACGGGGCAAAACGCAAAGTGGGCCGTTATAGCGCCACCATGAGGCCGAGTGATGTAATTATTTTTGGATTCATTCTTAAAATCATTATGAATCTCCTCTCCGAGGTTTGAAACTGTAGCTCCTATGGTTTACGAGAGAAAAATACTTGAAAGTGATTTCTTGCATTGTCCCATTATAAGTCAATGGGGACAAATAAGCGTTGTTTTTTGCCGATTACGTCGGCATGGTAAGGCGGATCGGAACGAAAGGTAATAGCACACCATTCCCGGCCGAGCCGCACATTTTGATGTATATATTGCGCGAGTGGCGTAAATGGTGCGGCACTAGTTACGCGCCGAAGTTTAGGCTACATACAGACAGACACGGACGGACGGAGACCCACACACACGGCCACGTATAGGAGCGTTGTGACCACCGCTCAAAAAAAAAAAAAAAAAAAGAAATATATATATATATATATATATATATATATATCAAGAAACGGTAAAAAAATGTATAAACATTGTTGCAACCGTGAAGAAGACACCTTGGGTAGCAGTATACTGTCTGATTGGACATGATATCGTCCAATCAGAAAAGGGACAATAAAGGTCCATTGAACTCATTGGACTGTTGGGGTTACATGTTCAATGAAAACAGGTTTACTCTAGGTGACAAAAAATAGGTGACATAAAAGTTCTCTGACCTAGAACAATAGTCTGGTTGCCTATAGCAACCACACTATAATCGAAGCAGATGTTTTGGATATATCTACTGTATATTTATAAATTGCAGAATTCTATTCTATTCTATTCCGTTCTATTCTATTCTATATATTTGGCTATATCTCTGTCCCAGGCATAACTCGGTCACTGTCCAAACGGTTCACTTTATATGTACAGTATTATAATAATATATTATTTATGATGGTTTTACTGGACGCAGGTCAAAAAGAGCCCTTGCTACTGAAGGCGGAGGTTCGTCTCATCAACAACACCGTGTGCAACAGGCTGCTGAGATACCCGGTCACCGAGAACATGATTTGTGCTGGGGTGTTGAAGGGAGGCGTCGACGCCTGTCAGGTAAACCAGTGTTTCTAAAGTGTCCGCTTAAAGCCCATTTTCCACTGGCGCAACTCCACACCACTCCACACCACACCGCCCACTTGTGCCAGGTTTTCCACTACAAGGACCTGGGTAGAGTGGTGTGAAAGTGGTACTAAACAGGGTACTAAAAAGTATCCACTCTAGAGTAGTTCTGAGCAAGGCCAAACAGGGCCAAACACTTCATAATGACTGATCACTCACTGACTTTTCATTTAGACCACCAGGATAAAGTTGTAATACATGATAATAGATTCTATTGTGTTATAACCACTATTATAATCTATTATAGTGTATTTTAATTATTATAGTAATACATTAATACTTTATAATGTATTATAATCACAATTATAATCCATTACAGTGCATTATAATTAGGATAGTTGTAATACAAATTTATATTGTATTATAATCACAGTTAAAAGGGTCAATTTGTTTCTTACCGATAGGGTTACTTTTTTGTAATGGAAAATGTATATATTTTTATGTGGTGTGGTGTGGTGTAGTGTGGTGTGGTGTGGTGCTAAAACTGCAGTCGAAAAGGGGCTTTAAAGGGGAATAGCCTTAGCCTGGCGGGGCCTGACGTCATCCTGCGTTCACTCACTCATTCCTTCCCCGGTATAACGTCTGGCCTTACGGGTATAGGCAGCGAGTATACTGATTATTTTCTGATCGGGGCCAATCAGTGATTCCTGTCCGCACAACAAACGTAGTCTTCCTGACAACAAGTGAAAAGCTTTCCCTGATTGGTCCATGTGTAGACGGTGACGTACCGATGTTTCTTGTTGAGATTGGCACATTTCACCCAGGTTTTTTCATCTCACTCACATCACTTTGTCTGCTGACCTCACTCAGCAACGAAATTAACAGAAAATAAACAAAAATAAAAATAAAACAATTCACAGGAGGCAAGCAGTGATCACCCCATGATGTGCACTGCAATGTAGTTTTAAATGCACTACATTGCAGGCGCATTTTTGAGAGTGAAAAAATAAGAAGACACGTGTGACATGTGTGATCTGGGCAGCTTGGCCCAGGAAATGTGCCAAGCTCAATAGGGAACAACGGTAGATGCATGCTGCAGCATTTTCAAAACAACAATGGCTGCAAGTCTAACAGTTAACGCTCTAACGATAAAACAAGCAATAAGTGCAGTTATTTCAGAGTTGGAATCAATTACAACAATTAAAAAGGAACACTGGGGATGCGCTGGCGGAGTTTATCGGCCGAACAGACGTGTTTGTTTGCCGTTCTTCCGACTGGCTGAGAGATGTTTTGCTACGCTGATTGGTTAGAGGAGTCTGTCTGTCAAGGCAAGTACTCCCGCCCACTTTTCAAGCTGCCAATAGGCCGAAGGCCAGACGTTATACTGGGGAAGGAATGAGTGAGTGAACGCAGTATGACGTCAGGCCCCGCCAGGCTAGAATAGCCTACCATTGAGTGATTGATTGATTGAAGTATTTATTAGAGGTTTTGCATAGGAAAAGGTACAGTTTCATGACAGTACAGTTCACTGGTACAAGGTCAACTAAAAGGAAACTCAGATAAGGCAAGGCTTATTTCCATTGAGATCCTTCTAAACACATTATATGACAGCTGAATTCAGTGATCAGATCATGATAACTTGTGAGCTTATTACCATACAGTGACACTGTCCCATCTCTCAGGGGGACTCTGGAGGTCCGCTGTCCGTCCCACGGCCCAGTGGACGCCACTTCCTGGCGGGCGTGGTCAGCTGGGGAGACGGCTGTGGGCGTCCGAACACGCCTGGAGTTTACGTCCGGGTCACCAAGTACCGCGCCTGGATCAAAGAGTACACTGGAGTCTAGATGGACACACTTAGGAACCTTTCACACCCAAAGTTCCCTTAGAAGGTCCGGATCAGGGACCATTAATGTTTACGTTGTGGCATTTGGTCCGGTAAGCGTGCAAATGGGACTTTTGTTAAACTAACCAAATATGTAAACAAATGATACATAGTCAATCAGGTGGCCGTTGATCTATTGTATTGACAGAATGGGCTATTTCTATGGAAAATTACTTCACTGCCAAACTACAACATAAGTGTATCCGCTTATCTCCCGATTAGGGAGTCTTACTGGTGTGTTATTAATCACAGCTGCTCACTACTATATATATATATATATATATATATATATATATATATATATATATATATATATATATATATATATATACCAGTCCTGTGCCCGGGGGTGTGCAATGAGGGATTGAATGTAGGAGACTCGACTCAGAAGTAATGTTGGAGAACCCAGACCGGTTCCCCTTTTATATATTGATTCTTTGTTCTATTTCAGTGTTCTATTTTTACTATAGATTTTTGATATATTGTGTTTTTTTATAGTGGTCCAGAGGGCCACTATATTTACACTCTCACTCCAGAGGGCCACTATATTTACACACTCACTCCAGAGGGCCACTATATTTACACACTCACTCCAGAGGGCCACTATATTTACACACTCACTCCAGAGGGCCACTATATTTACACTCTCACTCCAGAGGGCCACTATATTTACACACTCACTCCAGAGGGCCACTATATTTACACTCTCACTCCAGAGGGCCACTATATTCCCGTCATTCTCTTGTCTTTTAAAGTGATAGTTCACCTATTTTTGACATAAAGCTGTGTGAAATACTTGCCATTAAAACAGTGGTTAAAATGTATTAATTGAGTCCTGTGGTCAGAGTTCTGGTCAGTTTCTAATGAATATCAAGTAGTTCAAATGGGGTGGGGGCCATTTGGCGTGGCCCAATTATTGAAAATAGATTAATCCACAAAACTAGCGTAATTTGTATTGTTGGCATATTTCTACCATGTAGAGCGAGGTTTCGTTCTGATCAGCTGCCTGCAAAGCACCTTGTTTTGGGGAAATACGTTGCAGCGGCGTAGTGATACTGGACACAAAAAATAGTACCATGTGACAGAGGGGTCAAGGTTGAACGAAAGTTGGTCTATTTGGTAGAAATAGGTCAACAATACAAATGAAGCTAGTTTTGTGGATTCATCTATTTTTAATGATTGGGCCATGAGCCCCTGCCAAATCACCGGAACTACTTTATATTTATATTCATTAATGGCAAGTATTTCACACAGCTTCATGTCAAAAAGAGGTGAACTATCCCTTTAAAGGACTTTGGTTTCTTACAAGGGTTCATATTTTAGATTGTAATTAGAGAAAAGAAAAAGTGGGTGTTAAAATGTTTTCATTTACTTCGTTCTATTGTTTTAGCACGTTTAGCGTGCTAAAATGTGGGGGCATATTGCGAACGATAGTTCACAGTATTAATGAAAACATTTAAACTCTCATCTTTTATATTCTTTAATTACAATCTAAAATATGAACGCTTGTTGTAAAAAAGTTGTCCTTTAACCAGTGCTTAATTTGTGGGGGAACATGTTCCCTCACCTCTTTGATTGGATCCGGGACTTTCCATGTCAATCAAAATAGTACTGTTCGGTCATTATTGTTTTCATCCTTCCAAATGGAGACTTTTTGGCTGCAGCGTTTTCTTTACTTTATATGTCTGTGTTTTTGTTCAATTTCTTGTAATGTTTCTGATGTGGTGCTTCATAGGTGACAGTGACACACAATCAGTGTTGGGTATCGTTACATTTTGAAGTAACTCGTTATGTTACTTTAGTTACTGACTTGAAAAACTAATCCGTTAAGTTACTCCGCTACCCAATGACAATTGTAACTTAACAAGTTACCGTTACCGTTACCGACCATTAAAACCCACCAGCGTGGACGTTTGGTAAACATAAAAACACAAGAATGCAGCCTCCTTTTAGCTCATGCGTCCTCTTCAATCGACCAACGCTCCCCAGCATTAAACTGTACAGTACCTCGGTGCCATGGTGTTGATATGGAGGCTGTTGATATGGAGTTAAATGGCCGGTCCGGGGTCCCAATCCACCGTTGTCCGCCGTTCACTCCAGATACGATCCAATGATGTACAGTAAATCCATTTGAATACCCTACCGACGCGGACTTTTACACACAGTCAACTAAAGGCACGGACGCTACTATATCTCCCCGTTATGAGGAACGATCAACACGTAGGCAATAGTAGCCATAAATTATAACTTCCAGTTGTTTCGTGGGACATGGACTAGCACCGTAGAAGTCAACAACAGAGTGAATTGATTTCCTGGTTGAGCTGCAGAGGAAGGAACGTGATTGGCTGACATACAAGGGAGGCAGACAGGCAGAGCCTTACCTGATTGCAGGCCGCGGCTCTCTCTCTCTCTCTCTCTCTCTCTCTCTCTCTCTCTCTCTCGGATTGACCGCGGCAAGGGGCGGAGTGAACGCGGCGGTTATCGTGGGCTTCGGTGACGTGTGCAGTGGGGCAACGGTGAGATTCGAACTAGTGATCTCTGGCACTCAAGTCGGCGACGCTATCCATTCAGCCATCAATGCTGATGTTTATCGTGGGCTTGCCCAGGCCTTACGGCCTGGGCATAAATATAACGATTGCATTCACCACGGCTTCGTAACTCGCGCGGCGCTCCGCCGGCCGCGCGGCCCTGGCCCGCTCTTCGCGGCCACTCGCGCCTGCGGCGCTCGGGGGCGAAGAGCAGGACCAAGGTCCGCTGGCCTTCGCGCCGCTTGCAATGTCGTGGACAATAATCAAACGCCTCCGCCCCTTGCCGCGTTCACTCCGCCCCTTGCCGCGTTCACTCCCCTTGCCGTGTTCACTCCCCTTGCCGCGTCCACTCCGCCCCGTGCTCCGGTCTGCAATCAGGTATACTTGGACAGGCAGGCAGAGCCGCAGACAGGCAGACAGACAGCTACACACACACGTGTATTTGTTGACAGAATAGACAGAAGGAGGAAATGTGACTCGGGGCTTCTTTTTTAATCGGTGAGAACAAAATGAACAGTGAAAATTGGACACCTTTTAAAAAAAATAACGAGATTACTTTTTCGAAAATATAACTAAGTAACTAACCGTTATATTGTAAAATGTAACTCGTTAAGTTCCTCCGCTACCGCCAAACTAACGTCGTTACGTAACGTCGTTAGTTATAACGTCGTTACACCCAACACTGCACACAATAAACAAGCTATATAAAGACATACTGTACATGATGCCATAGACTTTTGTTAACTATATATATGTATGTATGTAATATATATATATATATATATATATATATATATATACATACATACATACATACATATATATATATATATTAGGGCATTAACGACTTGTGATTTTTGCAAGTCGACTCGACTCAGTAAAAGGTTGAGTTGAAGTCGACTTTATTGTTTGATGACGTCATCACATCACACACGGCCCCCCAATTATTTTGGGGGATCCCCAGATGATTAACTTAATAATGTGAAATATTGTTTTCTCACTCAACAGTAAACACACCAACATAAAGTTTAAGTGTATAGAGGGTAACTGCACATTTCTAAAGTGACAATCTAAGGACTTTTTAATGACTCTAAAATTACAAATTAAACATTGTCCAAATTGTCAAATATAGAGGCAGAAAATGTAAAAAAAAAAAAACAACTTTGATGCGTGCAAAACCCATGCTCTGGCACCTATTCATTGACAAATTAGGCACTGCGTTTAAGCCAGACACTATGGGGGTGTCCTGAGTCTCCTATTAACATAGAGTTATGTAATTTATCACTTGTTACATTTGATTTATTTTGTGTTTTATCCTTTTCTTAGGTTTTTAAACTTTTAGGGTGTGGTCACATCGAACTTAAATTTTGCCCATGAGGGCGGATACTGCCAATGCTTTTCATCCCTCATAGGTAGAATAAAAGTGCGGCGTGACCGTGCCCATACTCTGTTCTTAGTCTTATTTTAGTATTCTGGTTCAACACTGTTGATTTAAATGTGCTGTATTCATAAAGTAGATGGGATTGGAGTCTATACTCATTCGAGTAATAATGCAAGGTTTACCAAAATATTACCATTGGAGAGAAAGTTCTGACAATGTATTTGAATAAACATTTATTCAGATCAGATGTGTGTTTGACTGTGATAATGTATGAACTTTGAACACACACACCTATTACAAACATGAATGAAGAGAGATGTTTCTCTATAGTTCTATTCAGAAAATCATTTTTTCACATTTTATCACGTCCATTTGTGCATGGGAATCAGTGTAATGAAGTCATTTAACATTGGCTTATGCATTTGTCTAAAGATAATGCTTGTATTTACATTCACTGTAACATTCATTATACAACACAGGTAGTTCCAACGAAGCAATCTGATTGGTTGAACTAGCCATCTACCCGTGATGATATTGAGCATTATGGAACAGGTCTCATCAAACAAAGAAATCAGTTGCGCTGGTCGCAAAAAGAGCTGCCGGTCTGCCTGTCCCAGCGCTATGCTAGCGGCTAGGCTGCACATGTTCTCTCCTCCAAAGCGTCAGACAACTGACGCCCTGTCATGCCTCGGACGAGGGGACGCTTTGGGTATGCCCAGTGGTCTAAGAAGAAGGAAAAAAAGAGGCATTCTCGAAGTGGTATTCGAAACCGCTATGTAAGTTTTACCAGCCACCCGACTTTACATATCACGCCACTATCAACGGCGGCGGCGCGACCGCATAGAGGCGCCGGCACGTTAGTTTTACTGAGGTTAAGGTTAGGGTTAGGGTTAGGAATAGTTTTACTGAGGTTATGTTTAGGGTTAGGGTTAGAGTTAGGCATAGTTTAGGTGGTCGGACACGTTACCTCCGCGTTGCGTTAGAATCCACGTTGTCAAAGATAAAAGCACCAAAAAACAGGTATTTCCCAGTCGTCTCCTTAGCTCAGTAGAGCATGATGACTGCTAAAACTGAGACCCGGGTTCGATTCCCCGAATTCCAGTAAACACATGTCGGCGCATGCGCACCAAGACTCTCCGTTCCCGTCTGACGGAAGACACTGTAAGCGTCTCAAAGCGTCGCACGGGTGAAACTGAAAGCGAGTTGGGAACGCGTCGGGGGGTTGAAGCAGAAGGGGTGAGAATGGGCTGCTATGCTAGCAGCTTTCATGTGGAGTAAAAATGCCTCAACATTTGACTTAAGTACTGTACTTGAGTAAATGTACTTAGTTGCTTTACACCAGTGGTTCCCAAACCTTTCTGGTCGAGACCCAAAAGAGAGATTAGACATTTGCCCGGGAACCAAACTAGTGAAAACAGCAGATCTACAAGCTCACAACGTGTCGCTTCGCGCCGCGTTGAGATTATTATTATATTTTATTCATAGGATGTCTTAGATGTGTTTGCTTGTTCGTTTGAAAATGTATACAATTATTTAGAAATAAAAATTCTAAAAATAAAATCATATATTTCAAAAGGTTTTCCATCTTTTGAAATATATATTTTATTTTCTGTAGGAAAAGAAAAATGGGATTATTACTCAAGTCGTGACCCACTGTTTGGGAACCTGTGCTTTAGACCACTGGTCAAATCCCTCCTTACCACCCGACACCCTGCTTGTAGCCCTCAGGGACGGGTGGCACCCAGTGGGTGTCAGGCCACCCCAGGGTGTCGTTGACGTTCTGCTGTTGGAGCCATTTGATGACGGGATCAAAGTATCTCATCAGAGCCCCGGCGTCCATCTTGGTGGTGCCCAGAGCCGACTGGAGAACTTCAGTCCAGGGTTTGGAAGAACCAGCCTTCAGTACCGTCCTGGAAACATAGAAACATAAAGAACCAGCCTTCAGTACGGTCCTGGAAACATAAAGAACCAGGCTTCAGTACCGTCCTGGAAACATAAAGAACCAGCCTTCAGTACGGTCCTGGAAACATAAAGAACCAGCCTTCAGTACGGTCCTGGAAACATAAAGAACCAGCCTTCAGTACCGTCCTGGAAACATAAAGAACCAGCCTTCAGTACGGTCCTGGAAACATAAAGAACCAGCCTTCAGTACGGTCCTGGAAACATAAAGAACCAGCCTTCAGTACCGTCCTGGAAACATAAAGAACCAGCCTTCAGTACCGTCATGGAAACATAAAGAACCAGCCTTCAGTACCGTCATGGAAACATAAAGAACCAGCCTTCAGTACCGTCATGGAAATTGGCTGAGATCATTTGTTTATGTTTGGAACACAGTTCTTATATGACGCAATATGAAAAAAGGTCTATGGGAATTCAGAATGGGGGAAAAAAACGTGAACCAGGTAGGATGTGTAAATGACGTCACACTTCACTGAACTATAGGAGGACTTACTGTAAGATGGCTCCTGCCTCTCTGGAACGGTAGATGTCACATGTGTGCAGGGGGCCCTCGTGATTGGCTGCCTGGCACAGCTTCTCGTGGAACTGGAACTGCAGGATGTAGCTGATGAAATACCTGCAGGGGGCGATGATGAGTCATCTTTATATTTATTAAAATACATTAAAATACCTTTTTGGGGCGATAAGTCATCTTTATATTTATTTAAATAAATTATATACCTGCAGGGTGTTGAGTCATTTTCTATTATATTTACTAGTAATTCCTGCAGGGGAGACGGAGGCTTCACTGAGTCATCTTTATATTTACTAAAATAAATGATATACCTGCAGGATGATGAGTCATCTTTATATTTACTAAAATAAATTATATACCTGCAGGTTGAGACGGAGGGTCGCTGAGTCATCTTTAGTTTAGACGTCGACTCATACCTTTATGTTTACTTTAGTTTAGTTGTGTTTGCACAACAACAAACTGACACAATGACTGCTGTTGGGTGATTCAGAATAATAACCCTAACCCTATACAACCCTCACCTGCTGACATATACTGTAATGATGTATGACATGTTAGAAGAAGGAATATTTTGTTACCTGATGTATGACGTGTTTGAAGGATTGTTATGCAGTATTTTGTTACCTGATGTATGACGTGTTTGAAGGATTGTTATGCAGTATTTTGTTACCTGATGTAAGGCGTGTTTGAAGGAATGTTATGCAGTATTTTGTTACCTGATGTATGGCTTTGAAGGAATGTTATGCAGTATTTTGTTACCTGATGTATGTTGTGTTTGAAGGAATGTTATGCAGTATGTTGTTACCTGATGTATGTTGTGTTTGAAGGAATGTTATGCAGTATTTTGTTACCTGATGTATGGCGTGTTTGAAGGAATGTTATGCAGTATTTTGTTACCTGATGTATGGTTTGTTTGAAGGAATGTTATGCAGCATTTTGTTACCTGATGTATGGTGTGTTTGAAGGAATGTTATGCAGTATTTTGTTACCTGATGTATGGCTTTGAAGGATTGTTATGCAGTATTTTGTTACCTGATGTATGTTGTGTTTGAAGGAATGTTATGCAGTATTTTGTTACCTGATGTATGGTTTGTTTGAAGGAATGTTATGCAGCATTTTGTTACCTGATGTATGGTGTGTTTGAAGGAATGTTATGCAGTATTTTGTTACCTGATGTAAGGCGTGTTTGAAGGAATGTTATGCAGTATTTTGTTACCTGATGTAAGGCGTGTTTGAAGGAATGTTATGCAGTATTTTGTTACCTGATGTATGGTGTGTTTGAAGCAACGTGGTATTTGGCTCCAGGGTCAAAGTGCTCCTCTGTGCGCATCACGGGGGGGCAGACTCCTTGGTACTTTGTCCTTTACAAGAAGGAACAAGAGAATGACATTGGTTTCTTATTGGAGTCAACGTGATTCTCTCTGTCCATGTGATATAGTGTGTGATCATGGTTTGTTTTCTCCAGACGGCTGCTATTCGAAACTAGCTCATACTTACCTCCCCTTTTCCACTGTAAATTATCTTCTATTTCTTTTCATTTCTCCCTTTTCTTCTTATTTATGACTTTTTTTTCTTTTGTTATTATGATGATAGCCTAGATGCATAGTACAGTGTTCTATCTGTCTGTCTTTCAATGTTATATGAGACACATAAAGTGGTTCCTGTGAAAATAAGCCAAAAAGCTAATACTAGGATCTCCTTTTAGTTGACCTTGTACCAGTGAACTGTACTGTCATGAAACCTTACTTTTTCCTATGCAAACTTCGAATACATTCTTCAATCAATCAATCAATCAATCCATTCATCCATTCATCCTCAACAGTGATTAAGAGCCGGTCCCCTTAGCTGTCTCCTTTGTTATATTATACCATATAATATTTATATAACTATATAAATGTATATTCTCTTACATCCTAGATTCAGGAAGCCTTTATCGACAAGCTTGCTTTACACATAAACAGAGCTGTTACCTTTAGACACATTTTAAATCTGAGGCGTTTTTGTATACTATTTAAAATAGTTTTGAGAGAAAATGCTGCTATCTGTCCCAAAGCGACTGCAAAGGCTGTCCCAAAGCTTTGTACCCTGTATACTGGATATAACATGTACAGTATATAACAACGGAATGTGACATAGCTCTGTTTACACAATGCTGAACCCCCTCCAACTGTATATTATGTTCCCCTTTTCAACAGTTTATTATAGTTTGAAACTTGCTTTGGCAATGCAAATGTATGTCTCATGCCAATAAATCTCCTTTAAAAATCCCTTGAAAATTGAATTGAATGTGACTTGTTGGATTTTCGACATCCCATTTCACATAATCTCAGACAGATTCAGCTTTATATATATATATATATATAATGTATTATATCTACTAGTCCTGTGCCCGGGGGGTGCACACGTCTGCACAGTATCTGAGGGATTGAATGTAGGAGTCTCAGAAGTAATGTTGGAGCGCCCGTTGGCCAGATCTTTATGCCCATATATGGTGTTCTGTGTCCAGGGCCAGTCTGTAATGTCAGTACTATGACGTCAGAGTAGCAGGCAGACAGACGGTTACCATGGCAGCGAAACTGTGCAGTATCAGTGACGTCATCATGAAGATGGTCAGACAGTAAACTGTGTAGTATCAGTGATGTCAGCATGCAGATGGTCAGACAGTAAACTGTGTAGTATCAGTGATGTCATCATGCAGATGGTCAGACAGTAAACTGTGTAGTATCAGTGATGTCAGCATGCAGATGGTCAGACAGTAAACTGTGTAGTATCAGTGATGTCAGCATGCAGATGGTCAGACAGTAAACTGTGTAGTATCAGTGATGTCATCATGCAGATGGTCAGACAGTAAACTGTGTAGTATCAGTGATGTCATCATGCAGAGGGTCAGACAGTAAACTGTGTAGTATCAGTGATGTCATCATGCAGATGGACAGTAAACTGTGTAGTATCAGTGATGTCATCATGCAGATGGTCAGACAGTAAACTGTGTAGTATCAGTGATGTCATCATGCAGATGGACAGTAAACTGTGTAGTATCAGTGATGTCATCATGCAGATGGACAGTAAACTGTGTAGTATCAGTGATGTCATCATGCAGATGGTCAGACAGTAAACTGTGTAGTATCAGTGATGTCAGCATGCAGATGGTCAGACAGACAGACTAACATTCGCTAAATTAATAGTTATAGACAAACACTATAATGACAACGGAGCTACTGTACAAGAGGCGTTGTCAAAAAGACTAAACTACTAAAACGAATGTTATACATCATGACTTTAAAGAATATCTATAATGTATTTGCTAGCCTACCTGAGGCGCCACCATTCAGAGTTGTAGCGCTCTGGGGGCGTGGCCTACCTGAGGCGCCACCATTCAGAGTTGTAGCGCTCTGGGGGCGTGTCCCCGCTGAACACGCTCCATCTCCATTGGTCGATGACGTAGCCAAAGGGAAGGAAGGCCAGCTTCTTCAGGGCCATCTTCAACAGGTAGTTGATGTCGCTCTCTGTGCAGAGACACAACGCAGGGTGTTCAGGCCAAAGGGAAATAGCAAGAGACGGCAATTCCGGTTTACTACCCGTATCTGTGTGTCGTAGACGGATACCTTTATAGGAGACCAGAAGCAGGTTGGAGTGAATTAATTTCCAATGGGAGAGTGAACGTGAACACAGTTTAGCTCCATGGTCACTGAACTAAATATTGGACGCCATCGTCACAAGCCACACATTACCAAAATGTTCATACTAAAATAGCTTTTTTCAGAGACACAAATTAGGAAAGATCAACATTATTATCAACCTTTATTTCTTGCGGGATCTAGCATCAGTAAACATACTTAGGACCTTTGCGTGATTTGCTGTCAGACAGCGCCCACTTAGGAGACCATTTGTAGGATTTGTGCACCATGTCGCACTGTAGTGGCTTCCAATCTGGTATATTAAAAATCTTTGGTTCAGCCTTAAGGCCCATTCCCACTGGGCCAGATAACAGATACAAAATAGCTTTCTCCAGATAAAAAATATCTTTCTCCATTCAAGTGGATGGTAAGATACAGATAAAAAATATATCTGTCACAGATTTAAAAAAAAAGAAAATATCTGTGACAGATATATTTTTTTATCTGTATCTTACCATCCCATTTTTTTGTTGTATCTTGTATCTGACCCAGTGGGAACGGGCCTTTACAGCGGGCTTTCTCAAAGTGGGTGCCATAGCACCCTAGGGTGCCTTGACATTAAGTCCAGGGGTGCCTCAGAATACTTTGATAATATTTGGAAGTTATCAATATCACTTCAGTTGAACCACTTAGACTTAAAACGTGACCTGAGTTGTACTTGGGGCTTGGGGTGTTCTTTTTCAGCCTACAGTACACTGTGTCTGTTCACCAAAGCATCAAGTTGTAATGCGTTGTGACTCGCTTGTAGATCGGCTATCTTTTTGGTGAATGTTCCATCCAGAATAGGGATGCTGGTGTTCAAGTGGTTAAACACCAGATATTACAGTGATTTTCAACCTCGGAAACAGATATTCTTTCAAGTTTGTATTTTAGGGGGTAAGGATTTACATATTTGGTTATATACCGTTAATATGGCATAACTGTAAGGTGCAATGTATTTCAATGTAATTCAGGGGTGCCGTAAATAAAAGAAGTCACTTACAGGGGTGACCCGAGCCAAAAATGTTTGAGGACCTGGCTCTGCCTTACAGTAATGTAATGCATTACCGTATAACAATGCCAATGGTGCATTTGACTGGTTGATAAAGGCTGCCTTCCTTGGCTGCATGACTTTCCTATCATGTTTTTGTCTAGTTGTTGAGACCACACCTAGGCTATCTAGGATCAAATCCAACAAAATAATCTAGCTCATGACAAGCTGCCCCAAATATCAGCCATGGAATCATGGTGATCGTGGCTTACTAATAGACCTAGACAATGACACACTGGACTGGCTCAAGGACATAGGACAGAAGATCTAGCTCATGTGCTAAGGACTAATATATGCATCATCATCTTTCATATTGTTAATATATATTCTCATCAGCTTAGCAGGAATGGCATTTATTTTTACACAGTATATAATTGCGACTGAACGGCACATCATGTCTCCGTCTGGACGTGTACACCTTTTTTTACGGTCTATGGGTTTGGGAACCACACTAACAGAATCCCTTTTATGCCCATATATGGAGTTCCCTGATGTCATCAACATTAAGCCCATATCTAACAGGACTTCATAAGGGAATTCCCATATATGGAGGCCACATCAACCACATTCCACACTAACTCCACATAATTTATATGGCCAAAACAGATGGTCAAAAAGGCCCATATCTGTGTGGCTGGTTCTACAGACAGGGACCCCAAGGAAGACTAGAGGCTCATTTGTGAGTCTCTAATGGGGATCCTTTAACCCATTTAGACCTAAAAGTATTGGATGCTTTAACTATTAAAAAATAGCAGATATACAAGCTCACTGAAAAAGTTGTGAAAATGTGTGCAAATCTTTGAATATATGTATTTTCAAAGCAAACGTTTGTAACTCAGATTTTGCTTCTGGGTGGTCCCCGGAACAAGATATTTTGAGATGGGGGTCCGTGGCCAAATACATATCATTTTGGGGGTCCTTCACATGAAAAGGTTTGAGAACCACTGACATAGTAGTCTCTCAAGAACAGACTAACTGAGCTCCAGTTAAGTGAAAAGGACCTTTTCTTTGATGATGGCTGGCCAGATTGCGGACATAGAAACATAGGGTTTTTCAAAAAACCTTTGAAGGATTCAAAAGACACTTATAGAATCGGGTCAAAATTCAAATTTTCACGATTTTTCAAAAATAGCAGATCTACAAGCTCGCAGCTGTGAGCTTGTAGATCTGCTATTTTTAAATTTTCAATAGTTAAAGCATAAAATAATGATACACAATAATGTGTACCCGTTCTATATGGGTTGTTAATAAACATAAACATAAACATAAACATAAACATTAATTTAATGAATGTATTGATGCTACCAGGGTCATTAATGAATGTATTGATGCTACCAGGGTCGTGGGTGACAGAGTCCAGCAGGCCGATGGTGTGCAGGTGTTTGGGTGTTTGGATGGACAGGGTCATCACGTCTCCTATGGCCTCGTGGAAGCCAGGGTTGGCTCCGTGGCGGAAGCCTACAGGCTGGTCCCGGTAGTGCAGGTAATACTCCACATGTCCCATCTCATGATGGACCGTGGACAGGTGGTCCATGGTCACCTTGGTGCACTGCCTGATCCTACACACACATGCACACACACACACGCACGCACGCACGCACGCACGCACGCACGCACGCACGCACGCACGCACGCGCGCACAGACACACACACACACACACACACACACACACACACACACACACACACACACACACACACACACACACACACACACACACAGGACCATAATTATGAACATTAACATTTCATGTCACGATTATTGAGACCAAAGAAATTGCAACTTCCATCATCCTGGGGCGGAGCGTTTGACAAAAAATAGCAGATCTACAAGCTCACAACGCATTACAAGCTTGTAGATTGACAATTATTTTGGCAAAGAGATTTGGTAGAGTGAAAAAAAAAGACTGTTATCAAGTACATTATTTCTAGGTCCGTTTCACCAATAGAGGGTTTAAATGGTACCGGATATGCAGCTCGGCAAAATAAAGGGTGAATCGTGCTAACCTGAAGTCTTTGCGGTTGTAGAAGTCATAGGCCGCGGCGTGACACACCACCTGCCGTCCGTCGGTTGGTTTCTCCAGCATGGAACCCGTCCAGAACCCAGGAGGCATCTCCATGAGACCCAACGAGGTGTAGAACTCCTCAGCAACATGGAACATGTGGGTGGCATTATAGTTCTGATGGAGAGGAACATGTGGGTGGCATTATAGTTCTGATGGAGAGGAACATGTGGGTGGCATTATAGTTCTGATGGAGAGGAACATGTGGGTGGCATTATAGTTCTGATGGAGAGGAACATGTGGGTGGCATTATAGTTCTGATGGAGAGGAACATGTGGGTGGCATTATAGTTCTGATGGAGAGGAACATGTGGGTGGCATTATAGTTCTGATGGAGAGGAACATGTGGGTGGCATTATAGTTCTGATGGAGATAGAGCAGAGGTCTTCAATGTTTTCAGGCCAAAGACCTCTTAGTTGAAAGAGAGATGAAGCAGGGACCCCCACAACCTGTTCATAGATTCCATATAGTTTCATTGTTTGACAGCACAATCATCAGTGTATTTTGGATTCATGTCAATTTGTGTTTTCAGATATTTAACCACTTGAACCGTCAATACTTAATAAACTTTACTTTTCACTCTGTACTTAGCCAATAGCCAATCTACAAGCTCACAAACTCTACTCCAGTCCATTATATCTCCCCTTTAATTATGCCAAATGGTTTTGTGTTTGATGTCATTGTTATTGTTGATTTGTCACCTTTACAACGAGGTACAGCATGTAAAGATCTGGCATTTGTGGAATGAGCAACACAGCCAAACGTGTGGGTAGTGCCCCTCCAAAAATGGTCAAAATGGCCTGGCAGGCCTGCAATACTGTTCTTTTTATCCCCGTCTTTGAATGTGAATAGATAAGGCTTTGGGGTCTTTAACAGTGTCCATTGTTGGCTCACATATAATAATAATAGAATCCATGGTCTCCCACAGCGCGTACCTTTCTGACCATGGCGTCGGTCACATCCACATGGGCTTTGCCAGGATAGGGAACCATCATGCTGTAAATGTTGTTCCAGTGCTGAGCCCACATGTTTCCTAGAGGAAGAGAGACATGTTTGATAATCATTTAGAATCAACACAGAGCATTTTGAATAGATTCATTTTATAATGAAGTAAGTCCATTAGTTTGATCAACCACTTAATCCTGTATTACACTTTGTTGTACAATTAAATGGTGGCCTACAAAAATTGTGAAAATAGACGATCCACAGACACTATTTTATTTATTCTTTTGATCGTACACCAATCTTAATCAAGACTAAAGTCTCAAATAATATTGATCCAGTATGTACCTAGCAGATGGGCAGGGATGGGTCCTTTAAGGTTGATGTATTTAATAATAATAATAGTGATATTAATACAGTATGTACCTACATACTGTACAGTACTGTATACGGTACAGTACCTAGCAGATGTGCAGGGATGGGTCCTCTAAGGTTATACCCAGGGGGCAAACCAGCCTTTTTTTAGGAAACCTGCATTTGCCCCGACATACAAAGTTGTCCACCAGAAATATTATCTATGACCCAGTAGGATCACAACCTACATGGACAACCCAGTCAATTTGTACAACAAAGTCCAATATGGCCGCCTTTAGTTTTAATGGGGGGGGTGAATAGGGCAAAATTTTAAACTGAGGGATATTTCCACGAAACTTCACAAGTTGATCAATGGTATACATATGAACATTTTTTGTATTGCAAGTTTCCATGAAATCCAATATGGCCACCACAATATGGCCGCCATAATGTAAGGACCCAGAAAATAGGTTTTGCCTCTAACTTCTGAACCAGATGAGCTAGAAACGCAAACTTGGTGTCTATTTCATGGTGTCTGACCATGGGAGACCCAATGGAATAGCTAATTTTATTATTGGGTGTGTCTGGACCTTTATTGTGCATATTTGCAAGATGGTGGACTCCCAAAATAGAGCTTTAACATAATTTCTACCATGATTGTTGACTGCTTTTGCAAATACAAGCAATATGAATCCATTTGCTAAGATTTATGGCACAGAAGGGACTTATACCTGTATTATTCTTGAGTTTGCATGTTGTCAAAATGGCTGTAAACGAGATATTATATTTCCTGTCCGATTCTACTGTATGTAGTTGTAGCAATGACTTCAGATAAAATCAGAGACCAAAACAATGTATCTTAGAAATATTTTTTTAATTAAAAAAAAAGAAAAAAAGAGAGAGATTATCTCAATGAAATGAATGCAACTGCCTTTTTGGGTCTTTCACACATAGACATGCACATGCTTTCCAACAACTTCAGCTTCAGGGAAATTATAATGAACACATGATTAAAACAGGCTGCATTATAATGCAAATAATTGCTAGTCACTATCACTGTCATGTGTACCTATCCTGCTGCATCTTGTCTCCAGTCCTTGGCAATGACACCCCAAGTAGCATGCAATTCCCTTCTTCGCACATGAACAGTTTTTCTGGCAGCCTTTGATACAGCTACATGATATTGCCCTGTCCATTGATATAGGCCAGGCTGGCTCTGTAGATGGACAGGGGACTGCCTTCCCATCACTGAGAGACCATCCATATTCAGTGAAGCAAGGGATGTCTGGCTTCGCGATGTGTGCAGTTTTATGTATTATGGCTGCTAGAGCAGCTCTTTTCAGGTGCAGGCCAAAGGCATTTTCTGTAGGTGGCAGCAGCTTCAACAGGGTTGATCGGTTATTTAGGAACGTGTACACTCTCAGCTTTGCCAGGTCAAAGTCCTCCAAATGGTCAGCTTTTGATGCATATACAGCTATTGTGAGGTCTCTAGCCTGATTCTTGACATCCTCTGAGAGGGAATAAGAGGAATTTTCACCAAACTCCTGAAGTGCAGGGAGTCTAGGAGGTGGGTGGCAGCATGATATAGGCACATGATGATGATGTCTGTGTCATTAGCATGGATGACAACTCTGTCAACTTTGTGAGCCTGGACACTGTAGATGGTGTGTAGAATTACCCATGTGTCGGCCTCCTGTTGTGTTGACTCTAGTGCAGGGACATCAACAACACACCCCTCCTTGATCACCACACTCCTTGTCTCTTCTTTAAATCCTCCACTCAGGTAAAGATGGGTTGTACCAAGAGCAGACTTAAGTGTCTCATTTTGACACCATTCTTCACAGAGGAATCTTAGAAGGTTTGCTTTGTTTTCAGAGACAGCAAAAAACTCTTGAGGATCAGGAGCTGTATATTGTGCAGAGACTTCATATTCTTTTGCAGGTTTTGAATGGACATACCTGTGTTCCTGCTCAGCTGTCTTAAGACTGGGTCCACTGCCCTGCCCTTTATTCACAGCCTGAGTGGCAGAGATACCACCAGCTATCCCTTTTTCACTGGAAAGAAGGCATGGTTCAAGACCAGCATGGGTCTAGATCTCCCTGCACTTCAGGAGTTTGGTGAAAATTCCTCTTATTCCCTCTCAGAGGATGTCAAGAATCAGGCTAGAGACCTCACAATAGCTGTATATGCATCAAAAGCTGACCATTCGGAGGACTTTGACCTGGCAAAGCTGAGAGTGTACAAGTTCCTAAATAACCGATCAACCCTGTTGAAGCTGCTGCCACCTACAGAAAATGCTTTTGGCCTGCACCTGAAAAGAGCTGCTCTAGCAGCCATAATACATAAAACTGCACACATCGCGAAGCCAGACATCCCTTGCTTCACTGAATATGGATGGTCTCTCAGTGATGGGAGGGCAGTCCCCTGTCCATCTACAGAGCCAGCCTGGCCTATATCAATGGACAATATCACAATATCAAAGGCAATATCATGTAGCTGTATCAAAGGCTGCCAGAAAAACTGTTCATGTGCGAAGAAGGGAATTGCATGCTACTTGGGGTGTTGTTGCCAAGGACTGGAGACAAGATGCAGCCGGATAGGTACACATGACAGTGATAGTGACTAGCAATTATTTGCATTATAATGCAGCCTGTTTTAATCATGTGTTCATTATAATTTCCCTGAAGCTGAAGTTGTTGGAAAGCATGTGCATGTCTATGTGTGAAAGACCCAAAAAGGCAGTTGCATTCATTTCACTCTTTTTTTTTTCTTTTTTTTTAATTAAAAAAATATTTCTAAGATACATTGTTTTGGTCTCTGATTTTATCTGAAGTCATTGCTACAACTACATACAGTAGAATCGGACAGGAAATATAATATCTCGTTTACAGCCATTTTGACAACATGCAAACTCAAGAATAATACAGGTATAAGTCCCTTCTGTGCCATAAATCTTAGCAAATGGATTCATATTGCTTGTATTTGCAAAAGCAGTCAACAATCATGGTAGAAATTATGTTAAAGCTCTATTTTGGGAGTCCACCATCTTGCAAATATTTACAATAAAGGTCCAGACACACCCAATAATAAAATTAGCTATTCCATTGGGTCTCCCATGGACAGACACCATGAAATAGATACCAAGTTTGCGTTTCTAGCTCATCTGGTTCAGAAGTTAGAGGCAAAACCTATTTTCTGGGTCCTTACTCCTTACATTATGGCGGCCATATTGTGGCGGCCATATTGGATTTCATGGAAACTTGCAATACAAAAAATGTTCATATGTATACCATTGATCAACCTGTGAAGTTTCGTGGAAATATCCCTCAGTTTAAAATTTTGCCCTATTCACCCCTCATTAAAACTAAAGGCGGCCATATTGGACTTTGTTGTACAAATTGACCGGGTTGTCCATATAGGTTGTGATCCTACTGGGTCATAGATAATATTTCTGGTGGACAACTTTGTATGTCGGGGCAAATGCAGCACACCTTCCTTTGCCCCCTGGGTATTAATGTATTTAATAATAATAATAATAATAATAAGGTACCTAGCAGATGAGCAGGGATGGGTCCTTTCAGGTTGATGTATTTAATAATAATAATAATAATAATAATAATAATAATAATAATAAGGTACCTAGCAGATGGGCAGGTATGGGTCCTCTAAGGTTGATGTATTTGGGTCCATAGTGGTCGTAGAGTTTGCGGCGGACAAAAGCATGCAGGTTCTGGTAGAGAGGCTCTATGGTCTTATAGATCTTCTCCAGGTCCTCCTTAAAGGTGTCCGTCTCGTACTCAGCTTGCCAGTCATCACCGGTATCTTTAAAACCTGGATCAGGACATGTAGGACTTTATTGATTGTGTTGATTATCATCGCATCGCAGAGATGAATACAATAAAAACATTTGCTCAAAAGTTACCTGATAGAAAGATACAGTATCTGAAAATAACTAACTAACTAAATAACTTCCTTCCTTCCTTCAGTTAGTGCAAAGCTCTCTCAATCTCAGATCAAATGCTTCACTTCTAATCTAGTGAGTTTTTAAAGGATTGCCATGGGCACACCCAGACATTGCTCTTGTTTTGATGTGTACCAAATGTTGTAGTTTTATATTACCGGTAGTTTAGTAGAAAATGTTGTTGCTATTAGTTTATTAATCTTATATTGGTCACTCTGTTAGATTCTCTGTTTCTCCTTGAGCTTCTTAGGTGGGTATTGTTTTTCACACTCGTAAAAGAGACTATTAGGGGTGTAACGATATAGTAACTGAATCGAAATATCGTTTTTAACTTAAAAAGTATTTCGAAATGAAAACAGCTAAAATCGAATTGTATCGTTTGATTTTGTACCTACGTGTGCATTGTATTTAGCATTTTTAAGAAGAAAAAAATTAAAAGGAAGGGTTTAATTACTTTTCCATTCCATATAGCTACACTGGTCTATCGTTAAATGTGTGTAATCTCTGGGTTCATGTCAAGGTGCAGGTTTGTCAATATACAATGTCCATGTATTTGGCAGATATTCACAGTATTTACTTATTTATATCCATAATAATACATGTTTCCCTTATAAACCTGCACTATCCACACCTTTCACACAAATGTAATGTCTTTGCTAAATAGTTACTATATCGATTTTAAATCATTGAATCGAATTGTATCGTATCGCTATGAATGAACCAATATCGTCCATGTATCGTATCGTCAACCATGTATCGTGATATGTATCGAATCGCTATTAAAATCTATCGTTACACCCCTAGAGACTATGGTCTCAATGTGTTTGTTTACTGGTTAAATAAAGGTAACAATAAAACAACAACACTATACCAGAGGTGATAGTAATGATCCTACCATCTAAACCACTCTAACAGAGGTGATAGTAATGATCCTACCATCTGCCACAGAGGCCTTGTTGCTGAGCTTGACAAACTCGGGGTAAAGCTTCCGTATGGGACGTCCTGCTGCGTTGTGCCAGCCCTCCCATGCATACAGCAGCTTGTTGTAACTCCTAGAGGAGGCCATGAGGTCTGTCAGCTCTACAGAGGGACAGCAAACCAGTTACGAAACACACACACACACGCACACGCACACGCACACGCACACACACACACACACACACACACACACACACACACACACACACACACACACACACACACACAACAAACCAGTTACACACACCCTCAAACACACACACTACATTATAGCACAAACTACATCAGCCTATACTATAGGCCCCACTCTGCTTCATCTCTCTCTCAGCTAGGGGGCCAATTGGTCTGAAAAACATTGTAGACCCCAACTGGTGCACAGACAAATCTGATGCAGATGATTTGGTAATTTTTAGTCCATATAGTGCGGGTCTCCAACAGCTTCTGAGTGTATGCTCACAGTATGGCCTTGATTTTGAAATTAAACACAATGCCAAAATCATGATTATCTGAAGTAGGGAAGACAGACAAGCAACCTTCCCTGACTTCTATCTGGCTGGCTCTGCCCTAAATGTGTGCAGTGAGATTACTTATTTGGGTCATATTATTTCCAACCTTTCAGATGACAAGGACATCTATAGACAGCGGTGGAAGCTGTTTGACTAACCAACATGCTGTGTCGCAAATTTAGTGTGCTCAGTACCTGTGAAGATATCTCTTTTTAGATCCTTTTGTACACCACTGTATACTGCCAAGCTTTGGTGTCGCTACAGACAAGGCAGCATCAGACGTCTCACAGTGGCCTATAATAGGAAATTTAAGGGGCGCGTTTCTACTACGGCGACGTGAGGCGTTCAAAAGCGTTAAGCAACCAGCCGTCGGCGACGGGGTCCCACCCCTTTCGCTGAACGTATTGGTTCCCATGGCGACGCGACCACGTTGCAGGCGTTGTAGCCGCTACGTGGAAAGGTAGACTCTGCTGTAGTCGAGACGGCCGCGACGGCGGCAGGTTGATCTATCGAGCGCTGATCATTTCCGGTTGCCGTTGTCATCTGCCGTTGCAGTGCAAAGCTTAAATAGCCTAATGACTGTATGGGGCTGCTGTTAACTCATCTACTGCCATTTCTGAACCTTGACCTTGAGGATTCCCTGCCAGGCATTTTAGCCATTTTTGAAGATGTTCAAGGACCCACCAAATATTCAGTATTGGCATGACAATGTCATGCCAATACTGTCATGGCAATACTGTCATGCCCCAATGGAAATGAAAGAGGAAAGTCTCTAGTTTTTTTAGAAAAATATTTGATGCATTTTGCATTTACCATTCTTTAGTTACAGCCATTTAAAAAAAAAAGAATACTCAAATCAAGCCCTTTTGAAACATCAAATTGAGATAAATGCATTTTTGTGAATGCTGTCTTTTCAAGCAGAAAACTGACTTGAACATTGCCACACAATAGCTCAGATGAAAGGGGGGAACCTCTAATGTATTTTAGAAACATAATCAAGTTGTTTTTCATGTACTGTACTAGTTCTATTCAATTCAAAACCCCTGTTTCACCAAAATCAAGGCCTGGAGGCCTGGAGGCCTTTCACAACAAACTGGAGACAAAACAAAAATGTCCCTTTTCAACTGACTTTATTCAGTGACTGCAGTGACAGATCAGATACAGTAACTTCAGTGACAGATCAGATGGATGGATACAGTATGTCTTCCAAAAAATAAAATAAAATAATAAAAGCATTCTCAATTGTTTCTCAAAATCACATGCATTTTTCCACAGATTACATAAGACCTTTTTAGACCCAGACACACACATGTGTACAAGTGTACAGACACACAAATGGAACCAAATGGACCTTTTCCCCCCCTTTCCCTCTGTAATGGAACCATAATGGACCCAAATGAACCCCTCTCTCTCAAATGGAACCAAGTTCATCTACACACAATGAATCTTCTCTTTGCACACAAAATGTCTCTTTCTTTACAGTTTATTCTACACACAGTGAATCTTGCTCTTTGCACACAAAATGTCTCTTTTTCTTTACAGTTTACAGTTACACACAATGAATCTTGCTCTTTGTGCACAAAATGTCTCTGTTCTTTACAGTTTACACACACGTTTTTTTTTTGTTTTTTTAGTCTTTTTTGTACAAATAATGTCTGTTCTTTACAGTTTACACACACAACGTTTTTTTTTTTTTTTTCTTTCTTTTTTTTCCTTTTTTGTACAAATATAATGTCTCTCACCTCGCACAGGTTTGGCCGGTTACTTCATGGACTTCGTGGTACCGCTGGAAGCAGAATTTGCGGTGCAGGGGCACCAAGCACACAATGCATTGAAATGCAGTTTCACTCCGCAGTTTTGGCCGACAAACGTTGTGGTTGTAACACATGTGACGCTTCTTGCGAGTGGGTGGGAGATGGGCAAGGCGATGGATGCTGGCTGGGCCCCGGGGATCTGGTGCATGACGATGCCGCTGTGGTCCGGGGGTCTGCTGGGGACGGGGGGCTGAGCCTGGGGCATGGTCCAGGCCTCGACGATGAATCAAGCGATCTCCGGGGCGCATGTGTGATTGTCTCGAAGGCGTCCACTCCGAGCCGCTGTCTGAATCCGACGTTGACAAGGATCTGAATGGATTGAATGATTTAGTTAGTTAGAAAAGTTTACAAAAGGAACAAAGTAGGCTACAGTTCACTGACACAAGGCCAACGGATTATAAACTTACCTATGTGAATCGTAAGGGCTTTCAAGCACCCCCCTGGGTATCGGTACGGGGGTTCTGCGTCTCCTCAGCCCCAGCGAAGACAACTGTTCCGGCGTCACAGCCGGCGGCGGTGTGTGCCAATCCGCCACTTGTGGTTCGTCTTCCAGCTCGTCTTCTGTAACTGGATAGACGCGAGCAGAAACGCGTCCAGCGTTGACTGTACCGGAGCTCTGCTTCGCTGTCCAGGTACAGCTCCATGTCGCCCACGGCCAGAACTACCCGGGGTCGGAGACCCACGGGCGGCCTCGTTGACTGAGAGACCCACGTCTTCGCTGACTGCGAGACCCACGGCCTCGTTGACTGGTAGACCCGCGCCCACGTTGGCTGTGCGATTCACGGGCTCGTTGACTGGGAGACCCACGGCCCTGTTGTCCAGATGAACCCAGAGTCCGGTTCAGAGGCGCCCGCGGTCTTTTTTTTAGTTTTTTTTTAGTTTTTTTTTGCTTTTTTCTAAAAAAAAAAAAAAAAAAAAAAAAGGCTAACAGAAGAGAAGACTCAAAGGAACTATAAACTGTCTTTCAAATGGTTTGCTCTGCTGCTGCTTGCTTTACACGTCTGCACGGCTCGGCTTCAACTGGCAAATGCAAAGGTACCAAATGATTTCTCTTTGTATAGTAATCTCTTTCATGTGGGTTTGTATTCGTTTGTGTGAGCGTGTTGTTTATCTTTTGAGGCACCAGAGGGCCAGGGGCGTCAATTGGGTATGGCAGGGGTATGCAGCTGACATACCTTGGCTACAGGGGGACATGATAAAAATTTAATTTTCATCGTGCCTGTTGCTAAGGTATGGCAACATGACTGGTGACACCAGTCATGTTGCCATACCTTACCTTTTTCTGAACTGACGCCACTGCAGAGGGCGGGCTAAGCCTTTGAAGTGTCTGTGAAGTGTCTGTGTGTGAGTCACGTCAGGTCACACCAGGTAATTAGGTCTGTTTGTTCATGCAATCTTTACTGTGGGAAAATGGGGTTATTTTGCTGTTTTTCTCAAACAAATGGGGTTATTTTGCTGCTTTTATCAAACAAGCCAACTTTGATTTGTGATATTTTCATTGTTTTACATCACAGGAGCCTCAGACTTGGTCAGGGGGTAGATACAATTATAATTTATCACATGCACCTGTCCAATTACAAACTCGTCATACTCGACATAAGCAGAGTGGACCCATAAATATAGCTCGTCAAACTCGACATAAGCAGGGGATGAGTTAAGAGCTCCGAGAAGCTCCAGTGCGAGCCAGATGTTTGTCAGTGTGGGGGTTCCCACCTGCTCTGCTGTACTACGCAACCTCATGTACAGGTTTATGTGTAGGGCATCTGAGTCAGTTAATGACATCATTGCTGTTATAACGGACCCTACACGCAATTCTGTCAGGTTCTCATCTAGACTGTGGAACCATTCTGTATGTCAGAAACTGAAACTGATCATGGTACCCAGGGACGTGCTGGGCCACTGATTCAGCCCGGGAAAAAGAGTTGCAGAGGCCCTCATTGCTTGCTATAGAGAGAGATCTCTCTCTATAGCGCTGCTGCTACTCAAAGATTTGCCATTTCAGATCATGACAAGTGACAAGCCAGTGGGCCAATTAATGAGTTATATTTTGTCGTTGTCGGGTGGAAACCTTGTATGTCCAAAACCGTTTGTTTTGTATTTATCATTTTAAAAATGATTTAAACTAGTGAAAACAGCCGATCTTGTGTGCTTGTAGATCTGCTGTTTTCACTACTTTTGTGCAACAGCCTTGTATGATGAAGCAGGGCTTTGCTTCGCGAAAAAAAACGGCCGGGAATGAACCGGCCGTTCGGGAGTTGTCCCGCTTTTCCCAATGGCCAGCACGTCCCTGATGGTACCCCATCTTTAATAGTTCAATATTCAAATGCAATAACACTTTAATTGGGCCCTATTTTTGTCCATGCTAAACCTGAGCTTGTAGATTTAAAAATGCTTTTCAAACTAAAAACAGGCAAATAAGTTTAGGGGTTTAGCATGGATGAAAACAGGGCTCCTGTCTGCTGTGACTTGCCAACTTCCCTATGCACCATCTTCAGCACCATGGACGGTGAAGTAGGTCTCAGTTGAGAGAGAAGAGGGGGAAAACAGGCACCGCTTCACCTGACTGTTCAATACAAAGACTGGTGCTGTGGTTTCTAAAATGGAATTCTGACAAACTTACCAGGGTCCATGTTCCAGCACTCGTGTGGCTTTGGACACACCTTGGCTGTTGAAAAGATCTTTGTCATGGTGCTGTCAATTGTGTTGTACTGAAACAATAGGACAGGACAGAGGGGAGCGATCACTGTTTGATTTCAGTAAGACAGCACATCTAATTCATAAGGAAATTCAGAATGGAATAGCTATACAGTACATATCAATATCATACACAGACAGTAGGGATGGGTCGTTATGACAATTTCAAACTTAAAGTGATTTACGATATTATCGCCATGATCAAAATATCCCCAACATTCATTATCCTGGGGCGGAACATTTGCCATAAAATTTGGTAGAGAGTGAAAAAGAGATCAAGTACTTTACGTTATTTCCAGGTCCCTTTGACCAAAAGTTTATGTTGGTGTTCTATCGGGCAGTCTTGGAGAGCCTGGTTAGATTTGGTATCACAGTTTGGTTCGGTAATCTCTCAGTGCAACTGAGGTCCAAATTGTTGAGATTGGTTCAGACTGCAGGGAAGATTATAGGAGTAAGACAACTCCCCTCTCTGCAGTCTATTTACGAGCAGGCAGCACTAAGGCAGGCTCAGAAAATAATTGGTGATGCTTCCCATGTGTTACATGGGAAGTTTGAACTTCTGCCTTCTGGAAGAAGGTATAACCGACGTGGAAGTACATTAGGTTTAAAAAATCATTTGTACCTGTGTCCACTAAGTTGTTGAATGAGGCTCTGAAACAGCACTGACTTAGAGTATTGATTAATCACTGTGCACTGTGTAATGTTGTGTCCCCCCTCTGTCATGTATTTCTACTGTGTATTTGTTATTGATGTTTAATGTGTGGCTGTAGCAGGGGTGAAAGCCCAAGACAAATTTCCCTTGTGGACAAATAAAGTTTACCTTACCTTACCTTAGCCAATTATAGAGGGTTTAAATGGTACCAGATATGCAGTTCGGCAAATAAAAGGTGAATTGATCCCAGTGCATGACGGAGGATAGTTTCACGATAAATTTAAATCTCCACGCAGGCATTGACACTAAGGCTTGCCCACCTGCCCCCGGCAGGTAAATAAAACCTTCAGGCAGGTGGAGTTTGCTTTCAGGTTGCCCGACCAGGCAAGTGCTAGTTTGAAAGGGGACGCAACCGTCTATAAACACAGTACGAGATATCTGTCTAAACACCTGAACACGGCCAAATCGCTATCTCTTCTGGTCTGTGGAATGTAAAATAAAAGCACTGTTAACCTATAATGTGTGCTGTTTTCACAAAATATAAAATAGGTGTGAACCCATAGTCATATTCAATCATAACTATGTAGGCATTTTGATCAAGATTGAGGTATGACATTTTTAAAGTGTTAAATTTTACTTATCATCATTTTCTAATGGGCTATTTACTTTTCGGGCAAATGGGCTTGACCTTTGGGCAAGTAGAAAATTATCTATACTTGCCCGACGGGCAAGTGCCTCTGAGACCTTAGTGTCAACCCCTGCCACGATACGATTATTGTGAGTGTTTTTTTTTATCACAATAAACGATAACAACGATTATCGTCCCATCGCTAACAGACAGTACGGGATAACGAGTGGCTCCGCAGTCGTTCTCCAGTAATAACAATCCCGGCAGCCTGATAACTCCACGAGGAGAAGCCTGAAAGGATTGTTATTTCTGGAGAACGACCAAGGAGCCAGTCGTTATCCCGTTTATTACCCCGGCTACTCAATAAAAGTAATAATTTGACTCAAAACTCAAAAACAAAACGAAGTATTTCCTTGTTTACAGAACTAAAAAGTGTTCCCCAAGTTCCCCAAACACAGTCGCCTTGGAAAACAAGGAAGTGCTGATCAGATAGAATCCATTTTCTGATACTGCGTTGTCTATTTCTCAATTCAAATATTTTTCAAAACATTCTTGAGAGCAAAAGTACTAAATTTACACAGTGCATCCTGAGTGCAGCAGGTGTTCTGAGCCTCTGATGAGACATCAGTCAGTTATAGAGCGCAGCGGTCTGTTAACCAGAAATAACACAGCCATTGACCAATCAGAATCAAGCATTCAACCAAGCCGGGTAATAAACCCAGGTTTATCATATCGTCACTGTCTGGCCAAAACCTCTTAAATCCATTTTATTTTTTTTCATAAATACAGTATGTGCTATTGAACACCCTTTACGTCTGTGTGTTGGTTAAAATACTATTGAACCAATGGAAAGTAGTAAAAAGCCCTTTGGTCAAAACCTCGATCCTAACTCCACTTGAGCTCATTTTCCAGAAAATGAACATTTTGGAGTTTGGAGGTTTCGGCCCGACAGCAGAGAAATGTACCTTCTGTCTCTGTTTCTGTGGCAGGTTTGCTGCTCCCAGGAGGCTGATCTTGTGAATCAGCTTCTTCACATCGCGGTCAGGCAGGGTTTGGAGGAAGGAAGGAGGGAACACAGCCTTGGCCTTCTTCCCCCAGGCCTCAGAGAACGCCTGCTGCTCCATGGAGGAGCACACCTGCACAAAGACAGTTGGAAACCTTGTAGTATGTAGTTACCACCAGTGGTGTAAAGTAACCAAGTACATGTATTTAAGTACTGTACTTAAGTAAACTTTTGAAGTATTCATACTTTACTTGAGTGTTTCCAATTTCCAATACTTTTACTTCTACTCCACTACATCTCGGATCCAAATATTGAACTTTTACTCCACTACGTTTATTTGAAAACTTTACTTACTTGTTACTTTGCAGGTGTAAATTATAATATTATAAAACACACATTAACCCTATTTTATACCTTTACTACTTGAAAATAGCCGAATTACAAGCTCTCAACGTGTCACATCGCGACACGTTGTAGATCTGCTATTTTCAAACATTTAGTACAAAATGTGAGTACTTTTTCCACGGAGAGACAGCCGGTGGAGGTTTTGAAAACCTCCACCGGCTGTCTCTCCGTCTGTCTGTCTGTCACATCACATCACTTCATGTCTCACTTTTGCCCCTACTCATATCTCTGCCACCGTTGCCCCTATTCATGCCAAACTTTGCACACACACTCCTTGGCTGCCAAACCACAACCGCCGCCCCTGATTTCTCACATGCCCCTGTTCTAGCGCCACCATGAGGTAGCTTTCTGCAGACAACATACATACGACCTGACGGTCGCTTATCTCCCGATTAGGGAGTCTTCTGACTCCCTACCAGACTGGTATGTAAATGAGTAAATTAGTTAATGAGAATGTGTGTGTGTGTGTGTGTGTGTGTGTGTGTGTGTGTGTGTGTGTGTGTGTGTGTGTGTGTGAGAGAGAGAGAGAGAGAGAGAGAGAGAGAGAGAGAGAGAGAGAGAGTGTGTGTGTGTGTGTGTGAGAGAGAGAGAGAGAGAGAGAGAGAGAGAGAGAGAGTGTGAGAGAGAGAGAGAGAGAGAGAGAGAGAGAGAGAGAGAGAGAGAGAGAGAGAGAGAGAGAGAGAGAGAGAGAGAGAGAGAGTGTGTGTGTGTGTGTGTGTGTGTGTGTGTGTGTGTGTGTGTGTGTGTGTGTGTGTGTGTGTGTGTGTGTGCATTCCTCTCTGTCCTAAGGCCAGAACCTCTCTGCTTTTCCTCCAACTGCCAGTTTACAGTCTGTGTCAAATCCTCCTGGTTCTGTTATGTAAACACATTCAAGCAGGTGGTGCTACTGTAGGCCTACATGCTTATGGCTCACGGATTGTGAGGTTTGAGAAGTTACAATATAGTTGCTGTCAAGTGAGAACCTATTGGTCCAAAAGTATAACTTTTCAAAGGATTGTAGCTGACCTACAAGCTCAAAATGTGTCGTAGTATATCTGCTACTTTGGTGACACTGTGACATGAAGTAGCGCATTAATTCACACATAAAAAAAAATGTACATTGATTACAGCGAGAAGAGGCACTCTTCACTGGCCTCCTTAAAAACTGCCCTGAAAATCCACCTTTCAGGAGGCCAAAGGCAGAGGTAGTTATCACTTCTCTATTAAGCCTCTATCAGAGTCCAGGGTGAAGAGCTAGTCACCGCAGATTTTAGGTGTAAAGCTATCCATCTAAAGTGAGAAAACAGGTGGAGGCCATCATAGTCAGTCACGTTGAAGTCCTATCACTGTGACTGACTGGTCTAGATCGACCAATCAGTGAACGGGGTGATGGGCCAATCTGTCTGATAGTAAAAACAGAGAGATGTGTCGGGGTTCGCGGTGGAAAGCTCTTCACCGCGAGTAATGATGTAATGTTGTAGTTTTATGACTTCAAAAGACTACACCGCGGTGGATAGCTTATCACCGCGGTGCCTACTATGATAAGGGCTTTAGAGAGGAGAGAAGTGATCACCTTCCCCCATTTTACTTTACCCCCATCCCCACTCAACAATAAACAATCCAACATACAGTTGTATGTGTGTACATGGTATCTTCACAATTAACCTTTTTAATACCAAACTGTCAAATATTAAGTAAGAAAGAGGCGAACATTGTGAAAATAGCTGATCTACAAGCTCATGACACCTCGCAGTGCGAGGCCTTGTGAGCTTGTAGTTTGGCTATTTTCACAATATGTATCTGTGGAACCGAGTCACACTAAATGTAATACCTACAATTCCAAGTGTTTGTCAGGGTGGGGGTCCCCAGTTCAAATATGTTTATTTTGGGGGTCACAGCCTAAAAAGGTTTGGGAACCCTTGTCCTATACTATAACTGGACCCACCTCTAGTTGAGCGTTGAAGTCCGTCACGTTGGTGTCATAGTTCCAACTGGCCAAGACAGAGCGGTATTTCACCTGCTCAGCCGTGGTGTTGTAGTCGTCCAGGAACCTGGCAGCGTCTGCGGCGGTGCTGCTGTAATGCCCAGGGAGCCAGCGGGCGGGCACAGCCTGGCACAGGGCCAGGACGGGCACAGCCTGGCACAGGGCCAGGACTGGCACCAGGAACACAGCAGCAGCTGACCACACAAACCTGACCATCCTGCTGCTCCTTGGGTGATTCTCACTCACTGTCTCTCTTTTACCGACACCCTGGAAAACGAGTTGATGAAACTCTATGGGTTTATCCTCCAGTGAAATATCAAATAAATAAAATCTACCCTCTTTCTCTCACACTCACTATCTTTTCACTCGCTCTATCGCTCTCTCACTTAGTCTTTCTATTTTTTCACTCACTCTCTCTCTCTCTCTCACCAACCTGAGGAAGTGAAAACTAAGAAGAATTGGAGAAGCACACTAAATATATCCTTTCTCCAGAGATGTGAGAGATCACTTTCCCCCGGGGCTGTTGTCTCATGGACCTGTTCCTCCGTTCCCCTCTCAGCCTCGCAGCCCTGGTGATTCATTCATGACACAACGATGACGCTCGATGCCACAAGCGTTCGCAGCGTCCTTTAATCCTCACTTCCAGAAACACACAAACTGTCGTCTGCTTTTTGGGACGTATAGGCTACAGTTGGCTACAGTACCTTACAGAATAGTAGCTGGGAATGAATGTCATTCTGAATGTGGCTGAATACTAAGTGCCGAGCTCCAAGTCAAGCAGAGACCTAGCCCTGAATACAGGACTCTCATATACATGAGAGTCCTGGTGCCGCCTCAACATGAGGAGTAGTGGGCAATCGAGCCCTTAACGGTTTGAGCTAGGAACGTCAGATTTCAAAAATAAACTGCTTACCCAAGCCAACTTTGCTAACGATTTGACGCCGCACAACGTTCATTACACGCCGCTCCCCGGTTGTTGAATAAAACGCATTTTTGTCCGAAATTATTTTGCTTAACATAGGACGTCCGCCTCTAGTGGACAGTCGCGTCATCGCATCATCTCCGTTCACTACAATGATCAACCGGAGATGACGCGACTGTCCACTAGAGGCGGACGTCCTATGTTAAGCAAAATAATTTCGGACAAAAATGCTTTTTATTCAACAATCCGGTAGCGGCGTGTAATGAACGTTGTGCGGCGTCAAATTGTTATCAAAGTTGGCTTAGGTAAGCACTTTATTTTTGAAATCTGACGTTCCTAGCTCAAACCGTTAAGGGCTCGATTGCCCACTACTCCTCATGTTGAGGCGGCACCAGGACTCTCATGTATATGAGAGTCCTGTATTCAGGGCTAGCAGAGACCTAAACTCTTCTAGACACAAACTCCTGACCATGTGTCTGTTTGGTTTCAGTTGTACTAATGAAACATAACTCCTGCCAAGCACTGTTGTACTAATGAAACATAACCTTGGTCAAAGTTCATACTAATCAATTCAGTCGTTACACCAATTGACTCCTCCCCACACACGTCTGTGTTGTCACTGCTGTTGTATAATCCTACTGGCTCACCTGCCAGTGAGGAGCCCCCATTCACAACTTTGTTATTTTTCTCTACATTTTTATCCCACAATATTTTTACCCGGTGTGAATTGCCTATGTAATCCTGGGCTCTGCTCTCCCTCTGCCAACCTGGGGAGACAACGGACTGACCTCATGCTTCCTTCTATGCATAAGGAGTCCAAGTTGCTTCTTTTCATCTGACAGGGCCAGGGGGAGTTTCCCCGGTTGGACGTAGCGCGTGGAAGGAACACGTTATTCTAACCAGTTCCTTTACCCTTCATAAGGTGCCCAGGGTGGCCAGGGGGAGGCAGTATAGAGACCAGGATTACTGCATGTTTATTTTGTGACAGTACCTACCCTAGGGGACACGGGGAGAACATGCAAACTCCACACAGAAAGGCCCTTTTGCCAACTCCACCTAGGGTGTGGGCACTGATGACGTGGAGGAGAGAACACACCCCCAGCGCCCACAGCATCCCCCGGTAGGAATTATGAACAACATTAAAGGTTTCCGGAGGCACATGTCACGTCCCATAGACTGTAAAAAAATATGGACGGTGGAAAGCCATTGGTTTCTATGCTGCGCAAATTAAGCTTTTTTGGCCGTTGTATGTGTGCTGCCATCATTGTAGAAATCAACGTTCATTGGTAGAAATGATACCATCTCGAATGCTATTGGCTGCCAACGGTCACGTGCAACCGCAGGGATACATGGGACATTGTCTTGAGCTTGCCGAAAATAAAGCACACAAAGAAGAATCATCACAAGCCTATGATCACAAGCCCCTCCTACAGCATACCCTGATTTAACAACAAATATAACATAAATTGGACCATATTTTCACAAAACGCATATCATGGTGATTCAAATAAGGCTTTAAACTAGCGACAGGAACCATAAAGTATGTATGACAATGTTTATTAAGGTAAGTAAATCAAATGTAAAAGTTTTGGGGAAATGAATGGAATGCTATGGAGAACATGTTGCTTCTGATAACAGCACAAATAGCGGCCAATCTTAGAACTTTTAGCTGAGCTGATGTCCTCTCTATTCTGTACACACCTGGAGTTGAGAGTTGAAGTGTTGGTTTTTTAGTTCCACTTCCCGCTGGCATAGCAGACCTGTTGACAAACATGACTTCAGTAATGAATGTGACACTGTTTGTGCAGGGATGACACCCACTCCTGTGACAATAAAGGAACAGGATGTCATCTCAATCTTTCAGCAGCTCAACCCTCACAAAGCTCCTGGGCCAGATGGGCTCAAGGGAAGGGTGCTGAAAGAATGTGCCACACAATTGGGACCCATATTCACCCAGCTATTTCAGATGTTCCTCAATATCAGCTTTGTCCCCCAGGCTTGGAAAACGGCAACTATTGTCCCGGTGCCCAAAACTGCCCAGGCCAAAGTGCCCAATGATTTTAGACCAATTGCCCTCACTTCTCTATTAAGCAAATGTATTAGCGGCGCAGTTAAGGAGAACGATACTTCAGTTCTGGAAAGAAGCACCAAAATTTTACAGAGTGTACCTCTTGGGTCATTCTTTAGAAAAATCACATTAGACACTTAATTTTCAAAATGGCTGCCAGTTTTAAAGATGACCGCCTTTTCGGATATGTTTTACAGGACGCCAGCCAGTTAATATCGAATTTTCATAATATTAAAGTTGTTTTGTAGGTTTTAAAACATCCTGAGTTCATTTATTACACTTTTAAAGCAGCCAGAATAACCTTTCTGACTTTTGGTTGGGGTCTTTCCTCACCTGGGACCCCCCAGACAGACCCCTGAGCCTATTTCAGTAATCGCTCTGCTCCTGCTCCAGACTCTGCTCCTGCTCCAGAACAATGTTAAATTAGATCTGAAATATGCTCTGAAATAAAAAATGACTAGTAGCAAATAACAGAGGTCTTCCACGGGGGGTCCGGGACCCCTGGGGGGATCCTCAGAGCTACTACAGGGGGCCTGCCAAATCTCTTTTTTTTTTTGAAACTTCGAATGTTTTTATGTATCCTAGTTTTATGTATTGTACTTTGATGGTTTATTAGTATTCTCAGTATTATTTATAATGTTTTTTTGTGTTAAACAGTTATGGTTGACAGCTGTTACTGCAGGGATTGCAATAATGAAGGTATTGCAACTTTTCACTTTGGGCGCAGAACAACATTTCCATTTATTGCACTGCACTCACACTGACCACACACACACACACACACACACACACACACACACACACACACACACACACACACACACACACACCTCTTTGTTATTGTCACCCCAAAACCCTCACCTTATTAGAGCCCATGGTCAATTACGCCCAAAGAGATTCACTACAATACAGTAATTTCAGACATGCAGGATATATTCGTCTTCATCATCATCATCTTCAATGTCCAACCTAATAGTGTTGACACAGTCTCCACCATAGCATAGAGTGAAAGGCAGGTTATTTAAGCAGCTGCACCGTCCCTTACAACCTGCTTTGCAGACACATTTGATGAGCTCAAGTACTGCCTTTGGAGCAGGGAGAGCAAGAAACCTGACTGGAATATACCCTCCACTCTCTGAATTCCATCTATTTTCTTCGATTGGTGGAAGCACAGGGTATGGTATGGTCAGGTATGATTTATCCTGCATTGTGACAGAGTTGGCGCGGAGGTAATGTGGTAGCAGTGCAGCACGAGTTGGATGTAGCATCTCACCCTCCAAGTTCTTTGACAGAAATAGTTCCCATCTGAGTAATCCCAGGGTTGTTGGACCTTTTGAACTGTAAACATGGCATGCAAAATGTTCCGACTGCAATGTTGATGGAAGCTCACCATTTATAAGCTCAGGAGGAATGGCCAATGACCTTGCCAAGGTCCTTGAAGCGGTTAATGGCTTGGTCATCATCATCATCATCAAGTAGGCATTGACCCATGTCTTTTTGGTGATTCCAACAAATGTTCATCCCCAGTCAGCACCTGAAAAACTATGTACGCAAAGGAACCCTTGACATTTGTAACATCCAATAACTTGAACTCACTTGAATATATAAATTTCCTTTTTTTGTACCGGAGGCAAGGACTTGATAAGGAATCGGGGTATCAGCCTCTTCATGTGTTTGCACTTCCTCAAAATCATGTCCCTTGATGAAGGTATCCTATTATGATGCCTACTTTGTCATACCTGACAAATTGCCCTGAGCTTCCATCAATTGAAAAAAAAAAAAATAGATGGAATTCAGAGAGTGGAGGGTATGTCCAGTCAGGTTTCTTGCCCTCCCTGCTGCAAAGGCAGTACTTGAGCTCATCAAATGTGGCTGCAAAGCAGGTTACAAGGGACGGTGCAGCTGCTCAAACAATAACCTGCCTTGCACTCTCCTCCCTGCAAATGCTATAGTGGAAACTGTCAACACTATTAGGGAGCCAAGGGAGGACATGTATAGTAGTGAATTTCTTTGGGTACAATTGACCGTGAGCTCTTTAAGAGGATAGGGTGCGGGTTTTGGGGTGACGATAACAAAGAGGTGTGTGTGTGTTGTGTTGTCAGTGTGAGTGCAGCGCAATAAATGGACATGTTAGACTGCGCGCCCAAAGTGAGAAGTTGCAATACCTTAATTATTGCAATCCCTGCAGTAACACCTGTGAACTGTCTAACACAAAAATGTAATAAATAATACTGAGAAAATAAAAACAGTTAAAAAAAAGAAAAGAACTTCCCCATCAAGATTCGGCAGGCCCCCTGTAGTAACTCTGAGGACCCCCTCTAGGGGTCCCGGACCCCCTGTGGAAGACCCCTGGGTATTTGCTACTACTCATTTTTGCTTTCAGAGCCCAGTTACAACAACTTTAATGCTTCAGTTATGATCTAATTTAACATTGCTCTGGAGCAGGAGCAATGCGATTACTGAGATAGGCTCAGGGGTCTGTTTGGGGGGTCCCAGGTGAGGAAAGACCCCAACCAAAAGTCAGAAAGGTTATTCTGGCTGCTTTAAAAGTGTAATAAATGAACTCAGGATGTTTTAAAACCTACAAAACAACTCTAATATTATGAAAATCGGACAATAACTGGCTGGCGTACTGTTCAGAGGCAGCCATCTTGGAAACATGGCAGCCATTTTGATTTTTCAGTGTCTAATGTGTTTTATCATAGGAACAACCCCTAAGGAGTACTTGTGAACAGTTTTAGGTTTCTTTCCACTTCTGAAGTATTTTAGTGCAAAAATGCATTTATCTGCCCCGCTATATGGAGCGTGTGGTGAGTAAGGAACTCTCACTGCAAACAGCTAAGTCTATGGACCCCATGCAGTTTGCTTATAGACCTAGTAGAGGTGTTGAGGATGCCACTCTCACTCTGTTGGATAAAATACATAGCCACCTAAACGAGCCTAGAAGATATGTCCGTGTACTCTTTATGGACTTCTCCTCTGCTTTTAATACTGTCCAACCTCATCTTCTCCTAAGACGCATGTGTGACCTGAACGTCAGCAGTAACCTCATTTTGTGGATCAGGGAGTTTCTGAGAGAGAGACCCCAACGAGTCTGTATTAATAACACCTTCTCTGACAGCCTTGTTTTGAACACGGGCGTTCCACAGGGATGTGTTTTATCCCCTCTATTATTCTCCCTATACACAAATGAGTTGAAATATAACAACAAAGAGTTTTCTCTCATAAAGTACGCTGACGATATGGCCTTGGTTGCTTGTCTGCAGGATGTCTCCAGTCCCTCCTACTCCCTGCACATCGACCACATTGCTACGTGGTTTGAGGACAGCTTCCTTGACCTTAATGTTACTAAGACCAAGGAGCTGTGTCTGGGAGGGGGCTCAGGGTCCACCTTCAGGCCTGTCATAATGAGTGGGGAGGAAGTGGAGCAGGTCACTGATTTTAAGTATTTGGGAACAATAATTGATAATAAACTCACCTTCCAGACCAACGCAGAGAGCATTTACAAGAAGGCAAGGCAGCGGCTTTATCTTCTCAGACAGCTGAGAAGTTTTAATGCCAGTAAACACACCCTGACCATGGTCTACAGGTCACTTACTGAGAGTGTTCTCACTTTTAACATCGTCTCCTGGTATGGGAACCTCTCAGTTAGAGATAGGGACAAGCTCAACCAGGTAGTTAAGCAGGCAGGTAAGATCATTGGAGACAAACAATTGCCACTGCAGGACATATACAACCGCAACATAACCAAAAAGGCAATTCAGATTTATAATGACTCCACACACCCTCTTCGCCCCTCATTTGAGCTGTTACCATCGGGCAGGAGGCTTAGAACAAAACTAGCAAAGAAGAAGGGCTATAAGACATCATTTGTGCCAACTGCAGTGGAGATTTTAAATAAGGAAATATTTGAATAGCTCCAACCCCCCCACAGACCTTGATCACTGCACTGTTTTATGTTGCTACGTCAGGGGATGCATTTGTATAGTTTTAATGCATTGTGTATTTTATGTATGTTTTTACTGTTGTATACTGACTGACTGCCTGTGTGCCAAAGATGAATTTCCATTTTATGCAAAATTTGATGGACAATAAAGTTTTCTTATCTTATCTTATCTTATCTTGTAGTCATCTAGGAAGCTGGCAGCGCCCAGCATGGTGTTGGTGTAACCCCCAGGAAGCCAGTGGGCTGGCAGAGCCTGGCACAGTGCCACCACTAGACTGGCAACAGGAACACCTACACAGTTAACAACACACAAACCTGAACATTCTGCTAGTATTGTGTCTCTCTCTCACTCACTATCATTACCTGATCTAATTATTAAACATCTGCATTACTTAATTTACAAGAAGTCTACACAATTATAGAATGTAGAAGATTGTTATTTTGATCAGTGTTTGTTATCTCTCCTATGGTACCAACATCAATACAGCATGGGATTGTGAGAATCATATGCAACTACAACAAAATATCTTCAAGTCTTGGCTAAATATCATCGAATGGTGGTCTGTGGCTCAAATGCAGAATAAATAATGGACCTTGGTGTGAAAAGTGTTGAAAACCACTGTTCCATTATAGCAGCGGTTACCATCAGAATAGAACTATAGCCATTTAAAACGTATGTTAACAAATAAAAAATGACTTACATAAGGCACACCGGACTATAAGGCGCACTGTCAATGAATGGTCTATTTTCGAACTGTTTTCATATATAACGCCCTGGACTGTCGCTACCGTTGCGTTATGCATCCAACAGATGGAGCTGTGCTAAAGGGAATGTCAATGTCAATGAATGATCCATATATAAGGCGCACTGGACTATTAGGAAAAAATTAAAGTGCGCCTTGTAGTCCGGAAGATACGGTACCTTACCTAAGGGGCTCATGGGGTAGAGTTGACGTCTTAGAACACGGAGGCTTCCCAGTTCGATCCTGGGCTCCCCCAGAGTCAGTCAGTGTTGAAGAATCCTTGAGCAAGACTCTGAACCCCTAGTTATTCCCGGTGAGCAGGTTGGTGCCTTGCATGGTTTCCTCTGCCATCACTGTATGAATGTGTGGGTGAATGTAATGAATGTGTGTGTGAATGGGTGAATGTTATGAATGTGTGTGTATGTGAATGGATGAATGTAATGGACAATCTATGTAAAGCGCCTTGGATAAAAGGTGCTATATAAATGCACCATTTATCATTTTACATTTAACCAATAGTATCAACACTTTCACTCAAGCATTTGTTTGTGCACATAAAACAGTCCATAAGCCAAAAACACAATTGATACACAGCTTTAATGAGACGTCCAAAACACAAAGTGTATAACAATAAATTAACACAAAGTCAACGTCATAAAAAAACCCTACGTTATGTTTGATATCAGTCAGATAGAACTCATAAACCCAAACACAAGCTGTGATGTAAAAACTACACATCAACGCTCAGGAAATACACACACACACACACGCGCGCACACACACACACACACACACACACACACACACACACACACACACACGAAGATTTCCAACATTTTGCAATTTGGACTGTCACAATTATCACACAATGGTCTAATAGCAATTATTTTACATAATCGTTTAAAAATAGTGTGCGACACGTTGTGAGTATGAAGCCGTCAAAGAATATGTCAGTCATTTCTGTGTATTTTGTGCAACTTCAAAGCCTACAAGCCAAACAGAAAAATAATTGTCCACGACAATTAAATCGTTAATCGCAATTATTTGAGTGACAATTAATCGTCATGTAAAATTTCATAATCGTGACAGCCCTAAATGCAATAGCTGAGAATACCCCCCCACCCCCCCCAAAAAAAGCAGATCTACAAGCTCACATGCTGTGAGCTTGTAGATCTTACAAAACAACCGAACTTTACTATACTTGTAGACACACACACACACACCTCCACCAGTCTGTTTGTTGGGAGTATGTCGCCCCCTGCTGTTCTGCATGTGTCATTGATCTGGAGCTCCAACAGAGGAAGACCAGCTCGTTGAACTGTTGTTGATGGAGAGTTAATGTTAATGGCTATCCAGTGACTGGGGATTTGAACCGGCAACCCGTTGGGCTGCAGGACAGTCAAGGTGGGGGTCCAGGGACCCCTCAGGGGTCCTTGAGAGAGGGTTACAGATGGGCCCTTACAAGGTCTGTAACTCGTTGAGAGCGTTACAAATGGACCCTTAAGGCCCATTCCCACTGGGCCAGATAAAAGATATCTGGAGATATTTCTCCAGATATTTTTCCATGCAAAGTGGATGGTAGATACAGATAAAAAAAAAGTCTACCACAGATATTTGCCACAGATACTTTTATCTGTGGCAAATATTTTTTTTATCTGTATCTACCATCCACTTTGCATGGAAAAATATCTGGAGAAATACCTCCAGATATCTGTTATCTGGCCCAGTGGGAATGGGCCTTTACAGGTCTGTATTTCTGAGGGCGTACACATGGAACCAAATGGACCCCAACACATAGGTATAGAAAGGTAGACGCCTCCGTCGGCTCGGGGGCGTCTGTAAAAAAAAAAGTCCAGGTAATGACTGAGTTACTGAGCTATTGAAATATAGCAGATCTACAAACTCACAAGCTTGTAGATCTGCTATTTTTAAAAAGTCGTGAAAATGTGTGCGAATCTTTGAATATATGTATTTTTTAAGCGAACATTTGTAACTCAAATTTTGCTTCTGGGGGGTCCCTGGAACTAAATATTTTGAGATGGGAGTTCCTGGCCAAATACACATAATTTTGGGGTTCCTTCATATGAAAAGGTTTGAGCACCACTGACATATATAGAAACATAGGTTTTTTTAAAAACCTTCGAAGGATTAGAAATATTCAAAGACTTGCAAAAAATGTTCACGATTTTTCAAAAATGGCAGATATACAAACAGATATACAAGCTTGTATATCTGCCATTTTTCAATAGTTAAAGTACCCAGAGTTTGGTGCGACACCCCTGCTTGTGGGTCCATTTGGTTCCATTCGTACCCCCTCAGAGTTATAGTTGTCCGTTTGAGGACCGCTGCACCAGGAGGTCCAGGTCCACCCCTCAGTCCTCCTCTTCAGTTGCGTCTCCTCTTGACTCCTCCTGGGCTGGCTGGGTTGGAGGAGGAGGAGAGGATCTTCTCCGCTGCTCTGCTCCTCTTCTTCTTCTCCGCCTCCTTCACTCCTCCTCCTCCTCCTCCCTCCGCTCCTCCCTTCTCTCTGTCTCTCTCCTTCTCCTTGTCTCTGCTGCTCCCTCGCTCCGAGAGCTTGGAGGAGGAGTTACTGCCTGGGGGAGGGGAGGGGAGGGAGGAGACATGCAGCATGTAAATATGAGGATTATGTGTCATAGTGGTTAAATAACTGATTCACAAATACATAGTATTCTCACAAAAGTGAGTACACCCCTATCATTATCTCTTCATGAGACAACACTGAAGAAATGACACTTTAATATAATGTAAAGTAGAAAGTGTACAGCTTGGATAACAGTGTACTTTTATTGTCACCTCAAAATAACCCCACATACAGCCATTAATGTCTAAACTGCTGGCAACAAAAGTGAGTACAACCCCTAAGTGAAAATGTCCAAATTGGGGCCCAATTTGGACCTTTTCACCTGGCCCAAGTGTCAATATTTTGTGGCCACCATTACGTTCCAGCACTGCCTTAACCCTCTTGGGCATGGAGTTCACCAGAGCTTCACAGGTTGCCACTGGAACCCTCTTTAACTCCTCCATGACCACATCACGGAGCTGGTGGATGTTAGAGACCTTGCACTCCTCCACCTTCCATTTGAAGATGCCCCACAGATGCTCAATAGGGTTTAGGTCTTGAGACATGCTTGGCCAGTCCATCACCTTTACCCTCAGCTCCTTTATTAAGGCAGCGGTCGTCTTGGAGGTGTGCTTGGGGTCGTTAGCATGTTGGAATACTGCCCTGCGGCCCAGTTTCCAAAGGGAGGGGATCATGCTCTACTTCAGGATGTCACAGTACATGTTGCCATTCATGGTTCCCTCAATGAACTGTAGCTTCCCAGTACAGGCACTGTTATCCAAGCTGTACACTGACTACTTTACATTGTATCAAAGTGTCATTTCTTCTGTGTTGTCCCATGAAGAGATATAATTAAATATTTGCAGAAATTAGTTTTGTGAGATACTGTATACTTTTTCTTCTTTGATGATGACCATAATGGTAAATGGTGCATTCATATAGCGCCCTTATCCAAGGCTCTTTACAATGATTTTCACCCATTCAATTAGAGCAACTAGGGGTTCAGTGTCTTGCTCAAGGACACTTCGACAGAGAACCTTGGTGGAGCCCGGGATCGAACTGGGAACCTTCTGGTTCCCAAGAGGGCGCTCTACCTCCTGAGCCACTGCCGTTAATTGGTTGTTAATTGGCTGTCTGCAGCGCAGTGCAGACTAGTGATAATGAATCCTTAATGGTTGTTAATTGGCTGTCTGCAGCGCAGTGCAGACTAGTGATAATGAATCCTTAATGGTTGTTAATTGGCTGTCTGCAGCGCAGTGCAGCCTAGTGATAATGAATCCTTAATGGTTGTTAATTGGCTGTCTGCAGCGCAGTGAGGACTAGTGATAATGAATCCTTAATGGTTGTTAATTGGCTGTCTGCAGCGCAGTGCAGCCTAGTGATAATGAATCCTTAATGGTTGTTAATTGGCTGTCTGCAGCGCAGTGCAGCCTAGTGATAATGAATCCTTAATGGTTGTTAATTGGCTGTCTGCAGCGCAGTGCAGACTAGTGATAATGAATCCTTAATGGTTGTTAATTGGCTGTCTGCAGCGCAGTGCAGACTAGTGATAATGAATCCTTAATGGTTGTTAATTGGCTGTCTGCAGCGCAGTGCAGCCTAGTGATAATGAATCCTTAATGGTTGTTAATTGGCTGTCTGCAGCGCAGTGCAGCCTAGTGATAATGAATCCTTAATGGTTGTTAATTGGCTGTCTGCAGCGCAGTGCAGACTAGTGATAATGAATCCTTAATGGTTGTTAATTGGCTGTCTGCAGCGCAGTGCAGCCTAGTGATAATGAATCCTTAATGGTTGTTAATTGGCTGTCTGCAGCGCAGTGCAGACTAGTGATAATGAATCCTTAATGGTTGTTAATTGGCTGTCTGCAGCGCAGTGCAGCCTAGTGATAATGAATCCTTAATGGTTGTTAATTGGCTGTCTGCAGCGCAGTGCAGACTAGTGATAATGAATCCTTAATGGTTGTTAATTGGCTGTCTGCAGCGCAGTGCAGACTAGTGATAATGAATCCTTAATGGTTGTTAATTGGCTGTCTGCAGCGCAGTGCAGACTAGTGATAATGAATCCTTAATGGTTGTTAATTGGCTGTCTGCAGCGCAGTGCAGACTAGTGATAATGAATCCTTAATGGTTGTTAATTGGCTGTCTGCAGCGCAGTGCAGCCTAGTGATAATGAATCCTTAACCATTTAAAAGCTACAGTAGTGTATAAGGTACTAACAGAATAGTGAGTTAGCAGTTAAACAAGTTACAGTAGTGTATAAGCCAGTGTTTCTCAACCACTGTGCCTGGGGACCTTTGGTGTGCCCCTGAGAAGGGTCAAGTGTGCCCCTTGAAACTGCTTGAAAGCCAGTATTGTATTTATCATTTTAAAACTGATTTAAACTAGTGAAAACAGCAGATCTACTGTGTGCTTGTAGATCTGCTGTTTTCACTACTGTTGTGCGACAGCCTTGTATGATGAAGCAGGGCTTTACTTTGCAAAGAAACGTACACATTTTGAAACTTGGAGATGCAAGGTTTCTTCCCGACAGTGACGATATTTACACCCCTGTATTATGTTGGTGTGCCCATGGATTCTTGGGACATGAAAAGTGTGCCCATGCAGAAAAAAGGTGGAGGAACACTGGTATAAGCTACCAACAGAATAGTGACGCATGTCAAACACTGAGGAAGAGGAGGCTCATCATACCTTCTTCATGAGTACTGGGAGGTTCTCTCTCCATCCTGAACTCATCCTTGGAGTCTTCCTCTGAGCCCAGCTTCCCTGCACACACACACACACACACACACACACACACACACACACACACACACACACACACACACACACACACACACACACACACACACACACACACACACACACACACACACACACACACACACACACACACACACACACACACACACACACACACACACACACGCACGCGCACGCACAGGTTGTCAGGTATATCACCAGTAAGACTCCCTAATAAATATCACAACCTCCACCTCTCACGTCATACGGGTAGCCATAGTTACACCTGGAATGTTGAATCTCCATATATGGAGATAACCTACGCATCACACAAAGTCTGACCTCACCAGCCCATACTTGGGCATGGACGACTTATATCTCCATATACGGAGATGGCCATATATGGAGATACGATGACATCACAGAGTCCACAGCTGATGATGTGGCGTGATGTCATACAATAAACAAACAAGCCCTATATACTGATGCGATACGATGACATCACAGAGTCCACAGCTGATGATGTGGCGTGATGTCATACAATAAACAAACAAGCCCTATATACTGATGCGGAGATATGAGCAGGGCAAAGGTGTGACGTGTGACCGACCGACCGACGGACGTACGGCCGGTGGAGGTTTTCATAGTAAACTGCTCCCTGACGATCGCAATTAATTAATTCTGTAGTTTGTGCTGTAGTTTTTTCAGTGTTTTTTACCTGATTTCCGAGGCTCCATGAACGCAGCACTGGTCCCGGAAGAAATCTGATTACATTTGGACGAACAGCGATTCGTCTTTTCATTCACCCGGTAAAGTAAAATGTGAACCACGGCCGTCCGTGCTTTTGTTATGGTCCGTTATAGAGAAGGGCTAGTTTTAAACAAGAACGCAATCTGGAGATTATGTTATATCCCCATTTATGTCAGGAAAAGCACTTGACGGTCTGATTTGAAATGGGTCCGCGTCAATATGCCGCAGGCCGGTATGCCGACGAACTAAACCTAACCGTAACCCTAACCTCAGTAAACCTAACCCTAACCCTAACCTCAGTAACCGTGACGCTGGTGAGTAGCTGGCGACGCTGGTGAGTTCCTATACTCGGTACAACGGACCTGCGGAACAATGAGCGGACCCCATTTGAAATCCCGACTATACATTAGTCGGGATAGGCACCCTGGGCTCCTTTCTGGTCCATGCCTTACCCTTTGCCTTTTTTTACTATTTCGAAAAACATTTTAAAATAGTTTAACTAGCCGATCTACATCGACACGTTGTGAGTTTGTAGATCAGCTATTTTAAGTATTTCAAAATATTAAGAGGTAAGGCATGGACAAAAATAGGCTGGATCTCAGTCCAACAGGAGCAACTGAGGGTTTGAACCAGAGCATGGGAGAGGAGCTGGACGGTTTTGAAAGTAGCGGTAAGAACTAATAAGAAGAAGCTCAGAACTCAGACTCTTTTTGTGAAAATATGGTCCAATTCATATTATATTTGATGTTATAGCAGGGTATGCTGTAGGAGGGGCTTGTGATGGTTCTTCTTTGTGTGCTTTATTTGGGAAGCTCAACACCACATTCTCCCATGTATCCCTGCGGTTGCACGTGACCGTTGGCAGCCAATAGCATTCGAGATGGTACCATTTCTACCTATGAACGTTGATTTCTACAATGATGGCGGCACCCGTACAAGGGAAAAAAAGGGACAAAAAAGGGACATGTTTAAAAAAGAAATCTCTGCACATCCGGGTCAATGTCTGACAATAACAGAATGCTTCCCACCTACTGCGTGCACCTGAGCCCACAGCGCCACCCAGTGCCCACACAGTAAATCACAGACACATGTGAGTTGTTTTCAGAGGTGTGTGAGCTGAATGACCTCATACCTTCTTTAACGTCCTGGATGATGTCATCAGGCAGAAAGAAGCTCTTCTCCGAGTTGGGAAACGGCAAAATCTCTGACTCATGCTACACACGCACACACACACGCGCACACACACACACACACACACACACACACACACACACACACACACACACGCGCACACACACGCACACACACGAAACAGAAAAGCCACACAAGAGTCAGCTAATGGAGAAATACCTGCATTGAAAGCTCATAAGAACAATCAGAAACAAATACATGCGCGCGCACACACACACACACACACACACACACACACACACACACACACACACACACACACACACACACACACACACACACACACACACACACACACACACACACACACACACACACACACACACACACACAAAGTTTCCGTTAGCCGGTATAACATATTGTATCATTATCGACGTATGACGCAATATCAGTATCACAAAAGGCAAGATATGGACTATACAGTACAGTATATCGCCTTGCCTTTTTCTACACTTAGAATATCAAATAACAAGTGTGGGAACCCAATAGCACTTAAAATCAAGAGTGATCTTGACTTGTTATTGTTATTACGCTGTTTTTTGAATAATGCTTAGTTTTCACTGTTTAGCACTTATTGACATGAAATGTGTACGTATTGAAATTAATACCGAGATATAACATTTTGTCCATATCGTGCAGTCCAAGGCCATTGACCGATACAGCTTTTAACACAGGAACAGATTGCATCTGTGATCAAGAGGAAAGAAGCGCAGAGCTAACGTAACAAGGTGTAATTATCAGTTGGGTGCATTGCATTTATCTGCAAAAAGGCGCATGTGACCTTAATTATAATAAAATGGCCCATTGATTTATTCTTTGACCGGAAGAAATGATAATCCTGTCAGACAGTCACAAGCAATGTGTTTTATTGGGGTGTGTTGTGAGCTTGTAGATCTGCTATTTTCACTGTAGTTTGGGTGGCACCACGTTTCTTTTTGGGTCTGCAGCTAAAAAGGGAACACGACACACATCAGTTGTTTGTCACAAATAAAAGCTCAAGAGCATTCAAAAGTGAGTTGCGAGTCCTCGCTTTGTTTTTCATGATTGTGTTCTTACACAGCGCCAAGAAACAGAGGATGGGTGCCATTTTTTCTTTGAATGATTCTCTCAAACACAAAATAGTTGGCTTTTATAGTCAATGCAACTCTGCCTCCATCCCCTCAATACCCACATATCTGACTAAACTCCAAAGAATTAGCAACACCCACAGCCACAACACCAAAGGAACGCACACAACGATTTGATAACACAAACCCATAAGACAAATATGGGTAAATTCTCCTTCTACAACACTGCCACCCAGGTGTGGAATTCCATGACTATCTCCCTTAAAACATGTAGCTCACTGGCATCCTTCAAAACTGCCCTGAAAACTCACCTTTCAGGAGGCCAGAGAAGGAGGTAGTTATCACTTCTCCCATACAGGCCAGAAGTCATCACCCCGTCTTAACCTTATCCCCACCCCACCTTTTCCCCCCCAACCCTGTACATATAGTGTTTTATACTTGCGATGATATTGAATATTTTTTGTTGCCATTTTATGTTGATGAATTGAATACCAAGGACCTCCAACGGAAATAAGATGGCAAGGGCTTTTTGGGGGGGGATGTTCCTTTTAGGCAGAGTGTTGGACTGTACTTGTGCTGTACTACACATTGTTTTAGTTTTGACTGTACGGTTCTTCATTTTCGTCTAATAAAATAATCAATCACAGTCCTCACTAGGGCCTGCATGTCATACATGACTCTTACACACACACACAAAGGGATGGGACGATACGCAATATTATCGTTTATCGTAATAAAAAAACACTCACGATAATCCTATCGCGGAGATTTCATTTATGTTGATCTCAGCCTCAGTCATGCACTGGGATCATGATCTATAGTTGGTAAAAGGTACTTAAAATATACTTAGCTCTACAAGCTACAAGGTAACAATGCTCACTACAAGCTCGCAATGTACAAGCTCTACTGTGGGCGCTGTGGGCTACTAGCTCTTTTTTGGCAAATTAATGTTCCGCCCCAAGATAATGGATTTTGATTATTGTGATATCATAAATGACGTTTTCTTTTGTTACAATAATCGTGATATAAAATGTTCATAATTATGGTCCCATCCCTACACACACACACACACACACACACACACACACAGTGTCCTCACCAGGGCCTGCATGTCGTACATGGTCCCCAGGTGGTCCCAGATGACAGCAGAGGAGACCTGTCTGCCGATGTTCTGACTGAACTTATCTCTGATGCAGATCATGTGGAAATGACGGTTTACCCCTAGAGAGAGAGAGACACACACACACACGTACGTGAATAATGGAATAATACATTAATTTCCCTTACACCTTTATTTTTAGAGTCCTTGCTTTTGTGCCAAGCAGCCATTAGGACACACAAATCACACAATACATAAACAAAACAAACAAATCACACTACACAACACAAGAGAAAACAGTAGTAACAGCCAATAGTTAGAGAGAGAGAGAGAGAGAGAGAGAGAGAGAGAGAGAGAGAGAGAGAGAGAGAGAGAGAGAGAGACATCACATTATGGCTGTAAGGATGATGGCACGTCATTTGGTGTTTGAATAAAGCTAATTAGTGTCTGTTTTTAGTCCTATAATAATAATAATAATGTGACAGATTTACACTCCTTGGCTTGGCTTGAACTGAAAGAAAGAAAGACAATTCCCACATTCGCGTCTTCTTCAAAAGCAAGAAACAATGCTTAATGCAAAAGATATAACGTTTGAGCAGAGGATTATTTATTGAGTGATTAAAATGGGCATATAGATATTATATATATAACAACTTTTCACTCTATTAGACCTTCATCAGGACAGGAGGATAGATTAATTATTTTACAACCCTTGGGCATTCATGAAAATATACATTATACTCCATGAATGAACAAATAACAGAAAAGATTAGATGCTACCAGATATAAGAGATTGATGGAAGACAGAGAAATAATGACTGAACAATACTCCAACTCAGCTGAAAGTTTGAATATTATTCATTAAATTGTATTTATGTATTTCCAACAACTAACAGATAAAAGTGATTCAATGAAAGAAAAGAAAAAAACGTCAAATAAAAATAATAAAAAGAAAAGCATCTCAATGTCTCAGACTGACGCCACATAGGATAGGTAAGTGACGTCACAAACAACAGGACGTTGTTTTAAGTAGTTTTGTTTTATTGCACTTCCGCGTTCGGTCGTGACGTCCCCGCGAAACCTTTCGATTTTTCGTCTTCTTGTCGCCGTTGTTTAGCATCAACGGTAGCTAACTGTGGAAGCTAACCCAAGCACTTTGTGTTTACAGTTTACCAGTGGTATTTTTTACTTCGGTAAAAGTATCAATACTGCAATGTAGAAATACTCTGTTTCTGTCGGAATTGAGATGTAGTGGAGTAGAAGTAAAAGTACTGGAAATAGGAAATACTCCAGTAAAAGTACACAATTGTACTTTAGCGGCTTGAGTGACAGGAATACAGGAAAGGTCGACCTAAAACAAAGTCGCCCAAAACTCGTTTCCCAACGAGTCTGTGGCCTTATTAAGCTAGATGCAGAATAGACCCAAATCTAATCTTTGCTTCTGGGGGTCCCTGGAACAAAATATTTTGTGATAGGGGTCCATCCGTGGAGCAAAATAATTTAAGATAGGGGTCCAGCCGTGGAACAAAATATTTTGAGATGGGGGTCCGCGGCCAAAAACACATTTTGGGGGTCCTTAACCAGTCCTTCTACAAATGGGGGTCCTTCTACAAAATGTCTTCTAAATCTTAAGGTTTTCTGAAAATAAACTTAAGTTGCTATCGTTGTTTCTCAAACTTTGTCGTGTCAAGGACCCCCAGCATGTCAGCATGATATGTATTTGGCCACGGACCCCCATCGCAACATATTTTGTTCCAAACCCGTTGGGAAACGAGTTGTTTGGGTCGAGTTTGTTTTAGGGCGACCTTTCCTGCTACCGAGTGGACAGTACTTGAGTAAATGTACTCCGTTACTTTTTACACACACCACTGGTGTTTACGTGTGTGCGCGCCTGTCTGTCTATGCAGTGTGCACGTACTGTAGTGTCTATGTGTGTGTGTAATTGTGTGTAATCTTTACCTACTGGTTTGTGTCCTAACATCGCATGGAACAGACACACCTCCACCTCATGGCTCCAGACCACCGGGTCCTCGCCGGGCACCAGGCCCGCTGCAGGAGGCTTGTGCTCGGCGTGAGTCAGAGCCACCTCGGCCTCCCCCATGTTGTTGTCTCCTCTCTGGTGCTCTGAGCATAACAAGCTAACAGGCTAACTGTTAGCATCTCTGAGAAACACCAAACTCTTCTTCTGTTGGTGGTTTCTACTGGCTGGAGGAGGAGGAGGCGTTTCCGCCGCGTTAGCGCCCCCTAGAGCAGGGGTTCTCAACCTGTGGGTCAGGACTCAGACAGGAAGGGATGAAAATTGGAACTGGAACAATCTAACCCTGGGGTCTTCAACGTTTTGAGGCCAAGGACCCCTTAGTTGAGACTGAGAGAGAGATGAAGCAGGGACCCCCACAACCTGTTCATAGATTCCATATAGTTTCAGCGTTTGACAGCACAATCATCAGTGTATTTTGGATTCATGTCAATTTGTGTTTTCAGATATTTAACCACTTGAACCGTCAATACTTAATAAACTTGACCTTTCACTCTGTACTTAGTCTGCTCTTTTTCCCCTCTACACCAAAGCTCTTTGCCGAACATAGACGATCTACAAGCTTGTAGATTGGCTATTTTTCGCTTAAGTTCTCTGAATATGGACGCTATAGGGTTCAAGTGGTTAATATAAAAAAGGAGGGAAAAAATAAAGATCACACAAAGATTTGGAGGACCCCTTGTAATAACTCTGAGGACCCCCTAGGGGTCCCGGACGCCCTGTTGAAGACCCCTTGATCTAAAAAATGAAGCTGATAAATGTGTTCTCTCCCCTAATTGACTGACTGTATCACCTACTGTACCTGAAATGTATTTTCTGTTTGTTAGAGAACTGTAACCTTGAAACATTGTTCTTACTTTTCATTGGGCAGCACCTAATTATTCATGACACATTAACGACATTTAAAATATCAGCATGATAGGCCTTACTATCGCTATAATCCAATCATTACTATTTTCATTACAAGATGATGTTGACAACACCACTCAAATGAACGCACACAGCTGAAAGAAAGCATAAGTTCACTCTTTCATTTTGTCATTTAAATCTCTTAAAATATTTCAGTCTTTGGACTCGTATATCTGGATGTCTAAGAGACTCGAGAGCAGGCCTGGAATTTCGTCATTTTAGGGCCACTTGGCCTTTGGTGTTGTCCATTTTTGAGGGCACAAAGGACAAATGCCAGGGCAGGAAGGCCATCAAATAAAACAAGATTTTAGTTCATTTGTTGAATCTAAGGGTTAGGGATGATAAACTAATCTGCAGTGATAGATACATGATATTTACAATCTGATCCATGCTCAGCCCTGCACCAATCAAAGTCACTGGATTGGTTTAAAGATGGGGACTCACTCAGGGGAGTTAAGATTTCAGAATCTCAACAAAATACACTGGTGTCCACATGACAAGAAAGAGACACTGGTGTCTACATGACAAGAAAGAGACACTGGTGTCTACATGACAAGAAAGAGACACTGGTGTCTACTGTCTAAGAGACAGAGGAGGAAGTGGTCCAGTCAGCTGGGGCATTAAGGCCACTGTGGTCTCAGGTCATACCATTGGTTTGAGGGGCATTAAGGCCACTGTGGCCTCAGGTCATACCATTGGTTTGAGGGGCATTAAGGCCACTGTGGCCTCAGGTCATGCCATTGGTTTGAGGGGCATTAAGGCCACTGTGGCCTCAGGTCATACCATTGGTTTGAGGGGCATTAAGGCCACTGTGGCCTCAGGTCATGCCATTGGTTTGAGGGGCATTAAGGCCACTGTGGCCTCAGGTCATGCCATTGGTTTGAGGGGCATTAAGGCCAAACTGAGGGGCAACGGCGGCCATGGCCTTCATGAAATTCCTGCCCTGCTCGAGCATATCCGTTGGTTAGAACAGTTTGGAAATAACTGAAGCGATAATTCGTCAATTCCAATCACTATCATATCACATTCACTATTATGGGCAGCTGTGATTCAGGAGGTTAGGGTAGGATGTGTAAATGATGTCAGACTAAAACTGGATCCAAGTTAGGCAGGATGAGTAAATGATGTCAGACTTGGTGCTCTATAAAGTCCTTAATATAAAATAAGAAAAGAAAAAAAGAAAGAAAAAGCAATGAGACAAATCCAGATTAATGCTTCCCTATATGGTGATCAAAGCACCAAAACATTTATTTGCAAATAAAAATAAGATACAGTTTGAGGCCGCGCAGGGCTCCCAGTACACAAACACAACGGGAGAATAAAGTAAGAAATCAGGTTTTTTGAAATTACAGTTCCTTTTCAAATAAGACTCGGCGACTCGACAACACCAAACTGAAGATGATCCTCTCTTCGTCAAAATACAAAAAAGAAAGAAAAAGTCCATCTTGTCAATATAATAAAACGTTAATATCAATAACATCAAGATTAATGACACAGGGCTGGAATTCAACCAGGTAGACAACATGGTATTCACTACAGCAGGGTTCCCCAATTAGTTTTCCCCAAGGGCCGAATTATGTCTAGGGTACCAAGCCGAGGCCCACAACATCGCAGGGGGCGACGGTGGCGTTCCCGCTACTCCAGCGACAGTTTTCGTCGTTGTCGGGTGAAAATCTTGTATGTCCAAAACCGTTCGTTTTGAATTTATCATTTAAAAAATTATTTAAACTAGTGAAAACAGCAGATCTACAAGCACACACAACTCGCACCACTTTTGTGCGACGGCCTTGTATGATTTGCGAAAGAACGTACACATTTGGAGATACAAGATTTACACCCGACAACGACGATATACTAGTGTTGTTGCTGCTCTTATACCACCATTATTACTGGGGTTGGTGTGGGCCAGACAGTAACCCCCCGCGGGCCATTTGCCGCCTATTGGAGAACCCTGCACTACAGAATCTTAATCCAGTCCGTTAAATCCACCATCGATGATCCAAATGCTATTCACATTAACGTTACTCTCTCTGATCGCAGATCAGTCACGTCTCGAAACCTTCTAGAGTCCTCGCTTCTCTCATCGAAGCTCATTGGACGAGAAAAGCCTCCCCCCTCCCACGTGTGGCTTTTAGCACCAATGGCGTTCGAGGGTTTGCGACAGGGAAGAGGAAGTGAGAAAGAACGGTACAGAGACAGGAAGTAAAACACAACAGGAGGAGGAGATTGATTCGTCTAAAAGGCCGATTCGTACTTACGCCGCGTGTCGGTCGGACACCGCAAACAGCCGATCTACCAGCTCAGGGCGCATCGCAGCACGACCCGCTCCAGAGCTTGTAGATCGGCTATTTCACGTGTAAGTGAGGCTTAAAACCCATTATTAAAAAAACAAATGGTTTGATAACAGAAGGAAAGCAGAAGCAAAAAGCTGAAGTTCGGAGGAAACATTGGTCCCTTTTTAAATTTTAAATAAAAGGCGTTGTCGTGTAACGTTCTAACGTTCCTTCCTAAAAGGGAAAGGCCTCCGATTCACATTCACAGCCAGACATTCCAGAGACATGGAGGTCCTGCATGGAAGGACAGAACAAACTGAACAATCACTCCCGCCTCTCTGTTCAATACTCCCTCCTAGAACTAAATGTTTCTCAGCCTTTTTAGAGCAGTGGTTCTCAACCTTTTCAGGCTGTGACCCACAAAATAATCATATTTTAACTGGGGACCCCCCCCCCCCCACCCTGACGAGCACTAAGAGTTGAGGAATTACATTTTGTATAACACGGTTCTATTGTGAAAATAGCAGATCTACATGCTCACAACGCCTTGCAACACGAGGCGTTGTGAGCATGTAGATCTGCTATTTTCACAATGTCTGCCTCTTATATTTGACAATTTGGCCAGTGTTTAATTTGACATTTTAGAGGTATTAAAAAAAATCACTTTAGAAATGTCCAGATACCCTCTATATACTTAAACTTTATGTTGGTTTGTTTACTGTTGAGTGAGAAAACAATGTTGCACATAAAGTTAATCATCTGGGGACCCCCCCAAAATAATTTGGGGACCCACCTAGGGGTCCCGACCCACAGGTTGAGAACCACTGTTTTAGAACACTGGCCAGAATAATATCTTATTTAACCTCTGACCCTTGACCCGCAAAATAAGGTAATTATTTAGAAAACAAACAATTTTGTTGAGTTAAAAAGAAAAAGAGCCTTTCAAGAAAGATTTAACAAAAATGGACCCTTTTTGCGTCCGTGTGGGTCTGTAACTCTGAAAATGTACAAATGGCGTTCTGTTGTATGATTTTTGAAAAATGTGCTTAACTGTTTGAACGTTTTATTTTCGCCTATAATGAATGACATGCCCAAACTTGGGATGCCAAGGTTAAGGTGGTTAAAAATAAAATAATCATCAACAAAGATAATACTAGGTATTTATTTGGCTGTGTGACGAACAAGACTCGTAAACCCAAACATTGTGTCTGAAGTTCTGGTTCTTTTTTTTTAACAGGGAAAAAGAAGTCAAAGCAGGTGAAATAAAACGGTTTACAGTAAAGAACAAAGAGTGCAAAGATTAAACCCTGGACTCACACTGATCCAGGAGCAGTTAGATTGAAATGAAACAGACTAATCATCGACGTGGGTTTGTTTAAAATATATAGTTCAGATTCCAGAAGCCATCATCGCACAAAGAACCCATCCTAGAAAACGTGTATCGTATTGTTTAAATGACAGATGTAAACCCTAACTGCCAAATACTTCAAGAGCGTTTGCTTCGTGGTACAAGTGGTATTTATTTCAATCCAAGGTTGTGAAGGTTCTAAAACAGAATGTAAACCCACAAACGAGGGAAACAAAACGAGGTGAAACATATTTTTTTCGATTCTATAGACTGATTTCCCAGAGCAGCAGTTCTAGCTGTGGTGTCGAGCAGGCAGCTACGAGGCAACGCTCTGGAAGAAAGGTCTACAGTATACTGAAGGAGGACCGCTGGCTTACCTTCTAGTTGGAATGGAAACTAGAAGCTGGTAGATCATACTGGCCTACGTTATAGTTTAAGCCATTCAGAACGGGTACACAGTATTGTGTATTATTATTTTATGCTTTAACTATTGAAAAATAGCAGATATACAAGCTCACAGCGCGGCAAAAGCTGATAGATCTGATTTTTTTTTTTGAATTTTGACCCCGATTTTATAAGTGTTTTTTGAAAAACATATGTTTGTATGTCAGTGGTTCTCAAACCCCCAAAATGATATGTATTTGGCCACGGACCCCCATCTCCAAATATTTAGTTCCAGGGACCCCCGCCAGAAGCAAAATTTGAGTTACAAACGTTTGCTTTAAAAACACACATATTCAAAGATATTCACGACTTTTTCAAAAATAGCAGATCTACAAGATCGCAGCGCGGCTTTGTATATCTGCTATTTGTCAATAGTTAAAGCATTTAATAATTCTAATAATTCTTAAGCCAGTCGACACCTGCATAAAGTAAAACCACCCCGGATCAAACTCAAAAGTCTCCCTTTGTTTGTTTGTTGGTTTTTAAAACGACCCCCCAATTTCTTTGATATGATTTCACACCTCTGGGACCCCAATTTACACCCTAGAAGAATCCTCAGTGATAATCTAACTCAGAGAGTACAAATGGGAACCAAATGGACCCGTAAGGTCATTATTTAGGACACTCTCTGAGTTACAGGACCGTCAGGGGGTCCGTACCGGACCTCCCGGTGGTCCCCGTACCCGACGTTGAGAATCAACCACCTCACTTCCTGTTCCTGTAACGGGGGAAACAGGAAGTTAAGAATCCGTTTCGTCAACCCGCGCTCGTTGACCAATCACCATGCGTCCGTCCACAGCGTGGGACCGTTACCATGGTTACCCAGAGAGATAGGAGAAAAGAAAAGATAAAGCGACAACGCAAGCCCCTCCCCCTAGCAACGAGGACAAGCCCCTCCCCCTAGCAACAAGGACACGTCCCTCCCCCTAGCAACAAAAAGAGAGAAAAAAAAAGAAAGGCTGAAGAAACTCAGTGAAACGATTGGGTCAAGAGAAGGGGGGGGGGGGGGGGGGGGGGGGGGGGGCAGCGAGGGATTCTATTGGTCCTTCTTCTCCGGTGTCTCTGATGACTCATCTTTGGATTCTGTCTCCGTCTCCGTCTCCGTCTCTGGTACCGTCTCCTCATACCTGGAGAGAGAGAGAGGAGAAAAACATCACTTTTTATTTTACCCATTAAGACATGAAAAATACCTACAAATGTATACCTAAAAAACGTATGTTTCTTTAGCTCTGGTATTCAATCAGTGTGACATTTTTAATGCCAAGGACCCCTAGAATTATACGTATTTGACCGCGGACTCCCATCTCAGAATATATTGTTACCGGGACCCCCCAGAAGCAAAGATTTGACTTTAATTTAATTTATCGTGATATCGTCCTCCCGTCATACACTGGGATCAATTCACATTTTATTTGCAGAGCTGCATATCCGGTACCACTTAAACCCTCTATAATTGGTAAAAGATACTTATAATATACATACTTGATACAGTCTTTTTTTTACACTCTATCAAATGTCTTTGCCAAAAAATAGCCGATCTACAAGCTCACAATGCGTCGCAACGCGACACATTGTGAGCTTGTAGATCTGCAATTTTTTGGCAAATGTTCCGCCCCCGGGTTAATGTATTTTGATTATCGCGATAATATTGTAAATCGAGATTTCTTTCGTCACAATAATCGTGATATGAAATGTTCATATCGTCCCATCCCTACTTACAAATTTTCACTTTAAAATAATATATATTCAAAGATTTGCAGAAATGCCACATTATTTTCTCAAAAATAGCAGATCTACAAGCTAGTAGAGCTTGTGTATCTGCTATTTTTGAATAGCCAAAGTATAAAAAATAACGGTTTAAGTGGTTATATAATGACAAAGATGTCAGGATTCTTGATGCAGATAGAACTCACACACAACAATATGTTCATACACCATCATGTTTTCAAATACACAGTCTGTGTTTGCTGAATGTTCATCGCCCCAGAATAGTAACGCCAGGGTTCATGTGGTTTAGTTAACCTCTTTGAGGAGGGCTGTTTCAGTGCTGTGGTTATTTACTCTAAAAGCAGATTCCAACACAACACACAGCCTGTGCAGTAGAAGGCTGCTAGGATGCAGCCGTTTATAGACAAACCTATTTCAGGTGTTTCAGTGAAGGAAGCTTGGAGACTGGTCTATATTTGTTAGTCACGGTATCTTTTAGGTTGTTGCTGTTTAGTTAGGGTGTGATAATACTGTAGCACCATAGAACCACTGAGAAGCATTGGTAATATTTAGTATATCTACAAATAGACGGTGGAAAAAACAGGTTTGTTGGAAAAGGATCAAGTGAACCACTGAGTTAATATGAGAGAAAATAAAGCCGACCTCCTGCCCTCCTGTATTCGTCAATGCTCATGTGGTACTAGTGATTGGTCTTTTAATTCATTGAATGCCCTTTTCAAGATGGCCGCCAAGTACCAGGATGCCACGTTCCTAGATTTCTAGTGCCCGGATCAATTTTTTGTGCCCGGATCGTGCACGCCCATGCACCATATATGCACCATATGTGTAGTACTGTTTAACAGCTTTCAAACAAAAAAATCCGCTTGGAAATCCGTTCAGGCATTCATGAGATAGAAGCCTTCAAAGTCAGACAAAACAAACACTGCCACCTTCCAAAATTTCTAGTGCACGGATCAATTTTTAGTGGACGGATCGTGCACGCCCATGCACCATATATGCACCATATGTGTAGTACTTTTTAACAGCTTTCAAACAAAAAAATCCGCTTGGAAATCCGTTCAGGCATTCATGAGATAGAAGCCTTCAAAGTCAGACAAAACAAACATTTTGCCATTTGAAAGATGTGTTTGTTATGGGGCTAAACATGCAATTTCGCGATTGCGATCATGCCTAATACATTTTAGGCATTTTTGGAAAAATAATTATAAAAAAAAAAAAAAAATGTTTTTTTTTTTTTTTTTTTTTCAAAATGGCTTCCAACTCGGGAAACTCGGGCTGTGGCAGCCTGGGACTACTGTAATAACTCGGGAAACTCGGGCATTGGCAATCAATGAGTTAATACTGTGATTGAGGTGCCCTACTGATTGAGGGACCCTACCGGGGGACATTTCCACATAGGGATGGATGCCTGGCAGCGTCGCCAGTTCCATTCCCGATGTGGACGACCTTTGCCGCATGTCACTCCCCATCTCTCCCCCCATTTTCCTGTCAGTCTAATGTCCTATCAATAAAGGCATAAAAGCCCAAAAACAAATCTTAAAAAAAAAAAAAAAAAATACACTGACTGAATTGAATGTGAAGCAGGAATCTACATGGATAAAGTAAAAACTATGACGAACATTTTTTGACTACCTTTTTTTTTCCTCTAAAACTAAATTAAAAACTAACCTATGATGACTAAAGACTAAATATATTGATGACAATTTAAGACTAAACCATTAAGGAGGTAGCCTAGTTCCAGACCCTGAATCGCTAGCCACACCCCTTTAAATTTTTGTTTTGGCGATTCAGGGGTCTAGAATTGCTCTCATTGAAGAGGTTTTCCTCGTTCGAAAATCCGTACGGCGAATCAGCGTCGTGAATCAGCGTCTTGTGATCAGCGTGGGTGGGGTTTCCCAGAACTCATGTGCGTTTCCAAGTAAAACCAGCGCCGCCGCCGTACCGTACCGCGCGTCGTGGTAAAATGTGGGTAAATTGCGGTAAAATGCGATCGTATCGATCTCGCTATGAAACACCAGTAGCAGGCATGTTATGTTGTGTTTGATTCCTAGTTCATAGTGCTCCTATTCTGACTGTTTCTTTGGTTAGCAAGTAGCACTAGCAAGCAACAGGCTAGCCACAAGCCAGCCACACATAACAACACTACGTCATCTGCTTTGCTAATGTTGTGTCAGACGGTG